>NW_003314265.1:926444-1044814 GCF_000143415.4 Selaginella moellendorffii | reverse complement strand
ATTCTGCTCCGGCCGGGTTTTTGCGGTTTGGTCCAAATAGTGAGGTCCAGGAACCAGTCTTGAAAGAACTCTTCAGTAATGCGTTCCAACTGACTTGAGGTTGAGACTGGGAGCATGGACTTGGGTGGTGCCGGAGGGGCCACCCAAGGAAGTGCTTAAAAGCAGCTCCCACTCCCGAAAGGGAAACCGACTATGGTGCTCCCGACTCATGTGAAGTGGTGCCCCACTTGAGTACTTTGTGGCTCATTGGTCTTCACCCTTCCTAGGGGCTTGGGCCTTCCCTTCGGGATAGAAGTGGGCGGGGGTAGAGGTACCTATACCGGGCTGATAGGCCACGGTGTTTCGCCCCGGTATCCCGAAGCAAGTGTTGCACCCAAGGCTTGGGATTTAGAGGGTCCCATAATCAAGTCTTGTTGTACCAAGGGATGTTAAAAACCTGGAGGCTTGGTGTTCTTGGTTGTTTGTGCTTGCGGAGAGTGTAGCTGAACCTTAAGTCCAATTTAACCCAGGGAGGGGGATTGGGAGAGATTTGGGAATCCGTGGATGGATGGCTAACGCTCTGTTGCTCGTGCAGTGAATAGCTGAAACCAAGTAGGACCAAGTAGGAGCTGGAACAATAGGAGGGAACCTTGATAAGGGAACTTAGCAAAAGCCAAGGCAGCGTTGGTCGGATAGATGAGGTAAGCTAGCAAATTGGAAAGGAAAAATTTGTGGCTTACACAAGGAACACAGGCATAGTGCGGGTAAAAGAATGTTTTTCAAGCTTCATTAAGCAATCCTCAAGAAAGTGAGCAAACTAAGATAGAGAATCTTGAATTGCTTGGAGATGAGTCTAAGGAGGAAGAGGATTTGAGTGGTGCAAATTTTGATGATGGCCTTGACCTTTTGGAGAATCAAGTTGCATAAAAAATAATAGCTATAGGGGAAGGGAGCCAAAAATGGGGTTAAAGGAAAGGAAAAGTAAAAAGGAAAGCTACAAATATGAGAAGAAGTTATGGATACAAGCTTGTTCAATTGTCCCTTAAAGCCCAAGTAAGTTTTGAGCTCATAAGCTTATGACTTCTTAAACATAAGAAAAACATTGGTTCATCCTGAACCAACATTTTTTCATCTTTCAAATTTTGATTTAATCTATATTTCCAAGGAAATTTGACCAATAAAATACAAATATAAATATAGATCTAAACACTCAAAGCAATCTAAAAACACTTTTGAAGCTCCACAATTGTAAAGCTTTCCTAGTGGATGTGATGGTCAATATGAGGATTTTGGTTTAATTATTGCATAAAAATGTAATAGATATGCTTGTAGGCTAAATATACCTTTTCCCTGTTCTCCCTCTGTGTAAAATCTGGACAGGTACAAGATGGATTTTTGCAAATTCTGATAGTGTAATTAGTACCCTTTGACAACTCAATCATAACAACAAACTCTTTAGCCACAACACTAATGTAGTATATTTTTGTGATTGTGCACTTTAACTCTTTTGCTAGCTTGATCTTTTCTTATGCACCTTTTGAAATGGAAGACCTATATTGTATAGCTTTCCCATTTCTAGCTGGCTGGTCTAATGTTGACATTAGTGGCATAGTAGTATCAATAGCAACATTTGAGGAAGTCTTTAGCTTGAAACTTGCTCTCTCCAAACTTTCAATCTCTTCTTTCAAAAGATTGTAGCTTCGCTCAATTGGCCACTCCTCTGGCATGAAATCTGGCTTTGAGATAATTGAGTTGTGGATCCAGTTTGTATAAATAGCATGAGTTTTACAACAGTAAATCCAGCTTGACTAGTGGCCCTTTACCCCTAGATCTCAACAGCCCTAGAAAGATGGTACTACTGAAGAACTCGAACCTAAGCGCACAAATGCAAAACACTAACCTTGATTGCCAATCATTTTGGAGCAACACACATTACTCTTGGCATTGACTCTTTAAATTACCCAATTGATACAAGAAATTGGCTCATGAGCAATAATCTTTTCAACCTCTAACATTAGATTTACTTGTGTAACAATTGGTATCTCCTCCATTCCATATTCCTTAGTTCTTCTCCAGTGTTATGGAACAGAATGGTAATCAAACTCTAGATAGTGAGAGTTGAAAGGAGTGATGTTGGGCCCATCATGTTTGTTGATGCTTTATATGAGCTATCCTTATGTCACCAAGTGGTTCATAACTTAATTCCATAGAAGTTCTAATAACAACTTCCTTCACCATCTTAAATATTGACCCTATTGTTTGTGTTGTCTTTTTACCAACCTACTCTTAAAGTTTATCTAAGTTTTGATCTATATCAACAAACTTTGCTTCTTGTGCAACCAAAGTTTTTTATGACTACTCAATTGATCTAGTGAGGTCGAAGAGCGTAGCTTTATAGAGGGACACTTTTCCTTTCCCTATTTCAAAAGTTGTTGAACTCTAATGTTTTCTCTTAGAGAAATTAATTGTTGGTGTAAGTGCAATATCATCAAGTGGTTGATTCTAGGAAAAATGCAATATTTGAATGTGACAAAAAAAGAAAATGAGAGAAAACTTATATGGAGAATTTAATAGCCCCACTGAAACATTTGAACTTCCCACTATACAAGCCAGCATTCCATTGTGGAAGGCATTCAATTGACATTTTGTCTCCTTCACACCACCATATACATATCTCATATACTTTTGCCTTGTGCTCCTCTTTAATTGGTGCATCCATTCTCAACAAAGTACTTGAGCTCATGATGGAGGTTAGATTTAATGCATTAGCAATGTTTGTTGACACTCTTTGCTTAATAAAACTCACAACTCTTCTCTCTACCTTGTAATAGTTGACTTTTATCACCTTCAAACACTTGTTGCACAACTAAATAGTTAGCATTAATAGCATCTACCATAAAACTATAGAAGTTGGGTTTCTTCTTGGTTCATTGTTTAACAACCTCGGATATGCATGTCCAAAAAATGGTTTGAGTTTGGAAATTTTAAATTTTGAATTCAGCTATAGCTATAGTCAGATTGCACTGCAATCTACAAAAGGAATGGGTATAATGTAAATTAGTATAGAATCCTTAAAAAATGAGAAGCCACTTACTTCTGATCATAAACATGGGCTTTTATAATTAATCTGCCTAAAACTTATCCCATGTGGTCGAAATGAATCCAGGAATTAACTAAGTCCCCATTTCCATCCATATCCATTTGCTCTACAAGGTCCACACTAGAAGTAGGTCCAAGGGTTGACAATTTAAAGATGAAAGGGTATTGATTGTTTGAAGTCAATTGGCCAACGAACAAGCTCCCATGAATAAACTCATAAGAACATTTTCTCTTTAGCTCCAAAATCATATCTAATCCAGATTGAATCTTTCCATCTTGCCCTTCTTGCATCCAATTCTTTAATCTGCCAAAAAAAAGAGAGTGTTATTAGTGGCAAAGTAGAGTTAAGTATTAATCTTATACCTATTTAAATTTGTCACGGGTTTTATATTTCAAAGCAAGTCCTTCTATTTGTTTTCCATGAACTCTTTTTTGCTATCAGATTGTAACAACATGTCCACCACATAGTCCTTTAATACAAACTATTGAACACACTTTGGAGTTGTGGCACTTTTCTTCCTAGCCTCTATAGTAATAACAACTTTCAAATTGTGAAAAGAATCATGACGGATTCCTTCCTCTATTGCATGTTAGTGGTGTCTAACATGCATTGTTGCCCTACATAAACATCCATCCCATGGATGAAAATAATACATCCTTGTATCGCAACATGCTCAACACATAGGAGTTGCCCCATATTTGTGACATCTAAACCATGTAGTAACCACATCATACCTAAAGGGATTAATCGCTGAGCTTTCAAAGAAACACATATTCTTGCCATAATCATAAATGTAACACACTGAAGTTGTTCACCACAATGGACTATGGATACAGATCCATTGAATGGGATGTAAGGAACCAACTCACTGAGGTGTCGTAGGCTAAAGGAACCCCGAAAGCATGACCAAAATGACAAAGAGTTCATCGGATGGGACCAAGTCGAAGATCGAGTCCAAGACCGACTCGGAAACCGAGTTCAAGATAGAGTCCGGAATCAAGTCCGAGGCCGACCCGGGGACTGAGTTCGAGACCGAGTTCGAGACCGAGTTCGAGACGGAGTCCAAGATCCGAAATCGGGTCCGAGACCGAGTCCGAGGTCAAGTCCGAGATCGGGTCCGAGATTGGGTCCGAGATCGAGTTCGAGACCGAATCCGAAGTCGGATCCGAAATCGAGTCTGAGATCGAGCCAGAGACTAAGTCCAAATACTAATACGGGTCAAGGGGTGAAAGCCCAAAGCGTGCGTCTCCCAGGGGGGGGGGGGGGCTGCAAGGGGTTCCAAAAGTATAGTAGGGATAGTGAGGTCCAGGAACCAGTTTTGAAGGGACTCTCCAGTGGGGCTTCCAAACCGACTTGAGGTTGAGACTGGGACCGAGGGGCCTTGGGTGGGAGTGAGTATAGACTTGGTTAGTGCCGGAGGGGCCATCCAAGGAAGTGCTCAAGAGCAGCTCCCACTCCCGAAAGGGAAACCGATTGCGGTGCTCCCGGCTCATGTGGAGTGGTGCCCCACTTGAGTACCATGCGGCTCATTGGTCCTCGCCCTTCCTAGGGGCTTGGGCCTTCCTTCGGGATGGAAGTGGGGGGGTAGAGGTACCCATACTGGGCCGCTAGGCCACGATGTTTCGCCCCGGCATCCCGAAGCAAATGTTGCACTCAAGACTTAGGATTTAGAGGGTCCCATGATCAAGTCTTGTGGTACCAAGGGATGTTAGGAACTTGGAAGCTTGGTGTGCTTGGCTGCTTGTGCTTGCGGGGAGTGTAGCCGAACCTTAAGTCCAATCTAACCTGGGGAGGGGGATTGGGAGTGATTTGGGAATCCGTGGACGGATGGCTAACTCTTTGTTGCTCGTGCAGTGAGTAGCTGAAACCAAATAGGAGCTGGTACCATAGGCGAGAACCTTGGCAAAGGAACTTAGCATAAGCCAAGGCAGTGTGGATCAAGACGTGTCTCCATGCCCCTCTTCTTGCTTGACGAATTAGCTGGTGGAAATTTGAAGAATATATTTCTATTATAGAAAGACAAAAACTCCGCACCTCTTATGTACTTGAACTCCTTCAATTCCAACCATAATGATTGAGACTGTCGAAATGCTTTATCCACCGCTTAAAAAAATTAGTTTAGAAAGAACACACTTCCTTATTTGGGAAGCTATATCATGAAGTTCATCTTCTTCATTTTCATCACTAGAGAGAATAATAACTTCATTCTTCACTCCTTGCATAATTGATTGTGAAATTGATGCACTTTCTTCTCCTCGCTTTGGAGATTTTGTAACTAGAATCTCCTAACCTGTACATCTATCAAGATCCCACTAAATCCCATTTTCTCCCACACCACTATCAAGAAGAATGGATTTTTCTATCTAATTACCCTTATTGCAATATATATTCTTCAAACTAAATGATCTTAGCTTCAACTTGAATCTTCTATAAAGGAAGCTCTCTCCTATAACACTTTTAGAGAAAATAATTAGATGCTCTCAATTGAACTTCAAGTAGATATTAAAATATATGTAATTGATTGTGAGAGAAATAATATTGTTGAAATGAATGGGGTTATGAGTGAAAGGCAAAGGTAAATTATGAGAGTTATAATATTGATTTCTTGTTCTTTCTCTCATCTCCATACTTTCTTCCTTTCAAGATAGTTTCATTCTTTTGTGATAAATGAAAGAGAGTCAAGCTCGAAGAGGTTGGTTTATATGTGGTTTTTCATCAATATTACAACTCTCATGATTTATCAGCACCTCTCACTCATAACCCCATTCATTTCAACAATATTATTCCTTTCACATTCAATTATACATATCTTAATATCTAAAGCATTGAATGATTGTCTCGTTAGAAAGAACACATCAAATCTATATTTATAGTGGATTTATCTAATAGATATATCCTACCATTTGCAAAATTAAAGTACTTTGAAAAAATTAACATATCACTAAAATCTAAGAAGCAATCACTATTAAAGAGAATGAAAATCATAATTTTTAGGGTTTTATTGCTAAGGTTTGAGCATAAAAAGACACTCCTCAATCAAAGTATGCCTCTCAATCTCCCCCCATCTCTTGCTCCTAACTCACTAACAACTTGCATTTCATGGCTACTTTGTGCTAGAATGATTAATTTAGCAACAAACCAATCTTCCCAGCATATCAAAGTTTGAGTTTTTTTTTTTTTCTTGTTGTTCCCTTGGTGCTATAAAATTAGTTCGATGGTAAATTAATCTTCCTAGTGCCAAGGAAATTGTTCCTTTTCTTATCATTTTTTGGTCTTTTGGTGTTAGAAGATTAATTCATTGCCGAACTAATCTTCTCAACATTAAGGGAGTTACTCCTTCTTTTTTTTCTTTTGTTCTTTTGGCGCTGGAAGATTGGTTTAGCGGCAAACTAATCCTCCTAGTGCTAAGGGAGCTACTTCTTTTCTTTTTTTCTTTTATTCCTTTAGTGCTAGAAGATTGGTTTGTTGCCAAACTAATCTTCCTAGTGCTATGAGAGCTACTCCTTTTCTTTTTCTTTTGTTCCATTAGTGCTAGAAGATTGGTTTGTCAACAAACTAATTTTCCCAATGCCAAGAAAATTACTCCTATTTTTCTTCAAAACTTTTTTTAATGTTTAGACATATAAATCATGCCACAATAGAAGAAGTGTGCCAATCAACCTCAATGGACTCATTCTCTAGGGAAATGACTAGATCGTTGCACTAGATTCACTAAGGACACTTCACAAGTTCAAAAAGCTGCTTTAGAGGAAGACCATGGCGGGAAAATCTAAGCAATGGTTGATCTTGATCTAGATGTCAACATGCAAGTGTAAGCAACCAAAGGGAATGATTTGAGAGAAACTTTAAATTCAACTCTTGTGAACGGAAGCTAAGAGCAAATTAAACCTACCAGATGTCAATCTTAATATGTGATATGATTCCTCTAAGCCAACTAACAAAGTCAAACTCGATACTTCTCTGATACCAAATGTAAGTTTTTGAGTTTGGACTTCCTGACCCAATACTATTCAAACCTAAAGACATTTAACCTCAAATATTCCAAAACCCTTAATTGTTTAGAAAAGGGGGTGCACTCTTATTCATAAGCCCTTTCCCTTTGTATTTGAACCTCAATAGATCATTTTTCAAATCATTCCCTTTGGTTGCTTATAGTAAAAATTAGATGGTTTTAGAGAATATGGAAATATAAAACTTATTTATAGTGTAGGAGAAGCTGGTGGTGGTGGTGGAAATGAGGCACTTGGTGCCATAGGTGCTGGGGTAGATCTTAGTATGGAAATAGTAGATATGTTATTGCTGTCGAAGGTCACAAAAATGAGGTGGTAGCTATGCTAGAGGCTGATATGATCTTGAATGAGTGAGTATACGAGATTATTATTTAAGCTCAAGAACAAACTATCAACAGGGTGTTAGGTGAAATAGCTTGGAAAGGATTTCCAAACCTTCAGATTCCACTTTGTCATCTTAAGTAGAGTCACTACATGCACTCAACCTATGACCTTAATATGGCTATTTATACCTCTTTCACAAAAGTTGGATTCAAGCACACTACTAGATCATTTATTGTGTCGGCATCATTCCTCGGAACAAATTGTATAGACATAATTACTCACAAGATCGAGCAAACTTGGGATTAGATATGGCAAAGGAAATCTCAAGAGTTTGATACTTTGATGGCATGCCACAAGGAGACATAAGCCTTTGTAAGTTGGATGTTCTTCATTATTTATGGAAACCATCAATGGCTAGCATTTTGAAGATGTATCCAAAAGAAGTTCCAAGATGATGATAAGTGATATATTTGTGTTCCAATGACAATTGTGGGCCAAAGGATTGAAACCAAGCTGTGAGGCTCAACCTGGCATGTCACAAAATCAACATGTAAAAATCCCTTACTAGTAAACTTTGTTCGCACCAACTATGTTATAGGCTTAATTAGTTTGCTTTCCAAGCACATACCTTGGTCCATGATATCGAGCACCTTCCAAATTTGAGCCAAGTGATAAATCAATGTGATTCATTTCATTGATAAATATATTGATAAAAGTAAAGAAAACTCAATAATTTACAAGATGGAATAGATAGAGTTGTTTAGCAACTTTATATCAAGTTATATCACTACTTTAATTTTTTCTTACTTTAAAGTAATTTTTTTAAGTCTATCACTTGTATAAGTATGTGAAATTTTAATAATAAACTATTATATCAATCAAGTATAATAAGTATAAAAGTATAATTAAAATATCACGTTTAGTATTTTTAAACTTTTCACTTCAATAATTTTAACTCTAACTTCATCTCATATAAAATTGTTTTTTTATATCATCAGATTTTATAATGAATTTTATAGCTAATCTCCCAACCTACCTAACTTCATCTCATATATAATTCATTTGATTTCTTAATTAAATTTAATAGTTGAGTTGTATCTACTCATAATGTTCTTTTTATCTATCTATAGTGATGCTTCATTATGAACTAAAACTATTACACTTTAAGAAAAATTAATGTTATTTTATCATTTTCTAAATATCTTTAATAGCATTAGGATATTATTTATCATAATGGAACATCTTTTTATATAAATAAAACTCTTTTATTAAAACTTATTATTTATGTGGATATTTAAAATATTTATTATATCTTTTTTAATAAAATAACTTATAAAGATATGTAATATATTAAAATAAGTGTGGTAACTATTACTCATAAATTTTAATTACGAATTAAAATAAATATATAATACCATATAATTTAAATTATTAAATAAAAATTATTAGTAATTATTAAATAAATTTACTTCAAAGTGTAGTTTCTCCATCAGCTAATCACTCATGATATATATACCTGCACCACTATTCACTAGAATCCTTTGTACTTGAATCCCTTCAAGAATAACTTCCACCATATCAGCTACAGCAGTGAGACATCTAATAAAAACTATATTAACCACAATCATTTATGCAAAATGTCAAGTAACACCACAAAATAGATGAATACTACACAGTTTACAATAGGTAGTGAGAATTAAACCACAAGTGAGTAAAATGATGAATGGAATTGTGGAGAGAATATTACCTATACTTATTATTGCACAAATACTTAACAAGCTTGACTAGGGCTTATGACCATATTATTTGATATTGTCAGATGTTAGAAAGTTGCCACAATTTATAATTTATGTCACTCTTGTACTTGATTGATTGATTGATTTAAAAATGATTAATTCTGCCATTGATGGCCACTTATCCTAAGAACTTGTTATAAATATATTTTAATATAACATTTTAGATAAAGGTATAAAACTTAATTGCAAAATATAACTCATGTAGTATTAAATCCTTTGTTACGTTTGCATTAAAAAAACTTACACTTTTTTACAATCTATCATAAAAGACATTTCTTCTCCAAAACAAATAATATTCTAAATAAAGATATTTATGAATTTATCTTAGACTAGTAATTGCCTAGCATTAGTAGTTGGCAAAGCCTCTCAAACTCACCAACATATTTTCCTGACATAATCTGCTCATATCTCACAATTTCCTTGTTGATCCCCAGCTGTATAAGAGTCACTCTTCTTCACTTTAAGCCATCTAAGAAATTTATTGACCTTTTTGACAAAGCCACTACCTCATATCACAACACTAGCCACTAGTACATAATTCAGCTACAATAACCATCAAGCCTGTGATGCAACCTAGAGAGAGACATCCCTTTGATAGCCTTTTTGACAAAAACTTAAATTTAGTTTTTATAAGTATCCAAGACATAAATTTAGAGGTATACAATTGCACATTGACTCTTATATGCTATCAACTTCTATGATTATCCATTTTTTCCACCTCTTCTAGGATTGTGCTGGGATTTGTGAGCTCTTAGGTAGCTATAGCTCTATGGTTGTCAATGTTGACTGCTTCTTTGATATAAAAATGGAAAAGAGTTTGCAAGCTGATTTGGAATGGAAAAAAGATGTAACTGATTCTAGAAACTTTCAAGTAATTCTAGTGTTGGTCAATTCCAGAAGTAGAAGCATCAGGTTGTGATGCAATATCTATAAAAGTGCCAATTCCAATGATTGTGGGCAATCCTAAATTTTATTTGGCATGAGCCCAATGCCAATTCTCAACACATCATTCATCACTGGTGGACAAAACTAAGAGTACATGTTATTGAGAATGGATCTAAGGTAATGGGCATTTTTTTCTGTCCTGAGGGCAATGTGATTGTCTCAAATTCCTGGACCAACATGTGTCTTGTCTCATCTATAGCTTTCACCCACAACACCCAATAAGCTTCTTCTCTTCAAGCTAGCATACTCGTTATTGATTGGCCATCCAAACATCATGCAAACCAAGCTTGACCCGGGCCTAGGATCCAATGACCGGCAGGCCTCACTATCGCTTTATTTATATAGACTAGTATTGCCAGTAAATGCTAGGTGAATATAAAAATTAGAGATTTCATATAAATTTCTTTGCTCTTGTGAATTTGATAATATGAATATATAAGTAAAAATAAGTATTTATTAATAAAAATATTAGATACAAATTATTATTTGGAATTATTAACATATTTAGAACAATACCTGACCCAGAAAAAAGTAAATATGGAACTTTCAATATTAATTAGATATTATATGTAAATTATTATTTACTGGGATAAATTTATATTAAGAGTTTATCAAACAAAAGTAAGAGAACATTGACTAAAAATAATCATTAATAATTTAGTTACCAGTTAAGAAAATAATTACTAAGAAAATGTTTTATAAACATAAATTATATATAAGTAAATTCATATCTTATATTCTATAGTATTATATAGAAGACAGAACTACCTAGTTTGCTTTACCTGGAACTCCAAGCCTCAAGAACATGAATGGACTGGATGATGCACAGCTTTCAAGCCTACTGATGCACTATGGAAGAGCTACATGAGAAATAAAGAAAGAGTTTTTACATTTGGAACAGCTTCAGGAAAGACATAAGTAAAATAGGAAAAAACTAACTTAGAGATTACTTATGGATTGCACATGCATAAGTAATCCACTTATGCATATGACCACTTTGAACACCCATTGAACAAATCCCTTGAGCACCATCGATATTGCATGGATTGCCATTCATGCATGCTTGGAGAGAATGCCCTAGAAGATCCCGTGAAAAGGGCCTTGGAGACAAAGAGATCGCATGATTCGACCACCCTACCGAAAATCCACCTCATCACTGAAAAATTGCCCACTTCTGGAGTAGCCTGCCCATTCATTAATATAGGATGTGAGCTGCAGCATGTCCTGCTCACTGTGAAGATGATTTATGGCCTGGAGCAATGCTAACCAATTGACCTGCGTGGAGTAGGAATTCCTGTGTGCCTGGGAGTATACCTTGTGATGAGCACTTTGACAACAGGTTTGCATGAACTATGAACATCCCTGTGCTCGAACGGCACAAGCTCCTGGGCCTCCATATCTGATGCTGAGGTCCTCAGGGGCCATCATCCGCTGCTTGGGGTGGTGGAAGCTTTGCAGCTGCAAAGGCGGAGGAGGAGCCGTGGTAAAAGGGCAATTCCACGCAATCTATCACCAGGAGCTTGAAATGATTCGAGCCTCTTGATTCTGTACATCTGGATATGCAAGTGCAAAGTTTCAATTGATTGTGGCAGTGGATGCTGTGGCAGTAGAAATCAAGCTAGCCTAGGAAAGGAATTGTTGAGAAAGAAAGGGATCACTCACTTGTAGCCACTATTGTTGTAAAGGTGGATGTGATGAGTGTGCCATGAACCATGCTGTGCACACACCTCCATACTTTGCATCACCCACACCAGCTGCCATGGCACAGTCAGCTCCAGAATTCAAACATAGTGCAACTCTTTATTGCTGGCATACACGCAACATGGGTAGAGCATGTTATTTCCTTAAGCATACCTTCTCCACCTCAAGGAAAGTAACTCGGCCTCATCTCCAAGCAGACACAGGTGACTATGACTAAGACTGAGAAATCAAAATCTCTCCACCAACTCATAGACAGTGAATCTGCAAAGCCGCACCAACTCCTTCACTGCGTCAAGAACAAGGAAATCTTACATCAGAAATCAATTCATCTGCCTAGCTCAATCCATCAGTGCCAACAGGATTGCATCCCTCGCCAGCCCCACAGCCGCAGGCAGAACAGCCATAGGAGTGCATGGTGTAACAGCTGTCACCATCTCCCTTCCCGGATCTGACGGCTGCGGGTCTGGGCCATTGGTTCTTATATATATAGATATTTATCCCAAGTTGAGTTTAGGGTTTTTGCTATGGCGGAATTTAGCGCGATTTGGAAGAGGGTAAGCGGGCAGGACGAGCAGCAGGCGCGCAGCGTACGCGAGATTCTCGAGGGTTTTTACTCGGATCCGTGTCGAAAGTATCACGGCTTGAATCACGTGAAGGATTGCTTGGATCAGCTGGCCGATTTTCGCCATGGCGGCAATGCTGATCTCGCGGATTCTCAGCTCGACGAGGTTGCCGTTGCTCTCTGGTTCCACGACGCGATCTACAACCCCAAATCGACCAACAACGAGGCCAACAGCGCGGCGTTGTTCGTGGATTTGTCGCGAGGTATGGAGGCGAGCGCTCGCGAGAGGATTGAGAGGATGATCCTGGCGACAAGAGACCACATCGGAGACGATCCGGCGGAGAGGCTGATCGTGGACATCGATCTGTCGATTTTGGGACGCGGGAAGGAGGATTTCAATGCGTACAACGAGGGCATCCGGAGCGAGTACTCGTGGGTACCCGAGAATGTGTATCGCGAGAAGAGGGCCGCCGTGCTCAAAAGATTCCTCGAGCGAGAGCGCCTCTTTTGGACGGATTACTTCCACGCCAAGTTTGAGCGAGAGGCGAGAGCGAACCTCAAAACAACTTTGGCGGCTCTAGAGGGTAAGAGTTGTGATTAAAATAAAAAAATTTCCTTACTCACGAGTCCAGAGCCAGAGAGTGGCAGAGACGGGGTGGCTTTCTCTTGATCGATCGATGGAGGCCGCTTGGCTTTTGGCTCTGGGATTGCTGATTCTCCTTGTCTCACCATCTCTTCTAAGCTCACTGGTGATGAGCCATTTAGGAGCTGTGCTGGATATCTGATGGCTCCAAACACCTAGAAATAGAATTGAAATAAATTAATTTAATTTTAAGTAATATTTATATTAGCAAAGAACATGTGCTTTTCTTAGAATATAGAACAATAAAATTTTAAGAACACTAATATACTAAGTAAAACTAAGAAAAGAAATACAAAAAATAATTATTATTAATATATAAACTATAAATTCAAGATTTATAAGGTGTTTAATTTTTTGTATTAAGACTAAGCTAATCCACACCTTAAGCATTTACCTCATGTTTGAAATGTAAAACTTGCTTAGAGAGAGTAATCCATATGGAATTGCTGTAATTGCTCGATCAATACATCAGTACAACTTAGGGCGAACTAAACATATAGAAAATTGTAAAACAGGCTAAGTGCCATCTTAATTATATTAACTGATTTAGTAATTATAGTATCCAAGCTAAAAAACAATATTCTTGGCCCAATGGTTTCACCACTTAAGCAACATCTCCTGTACAATCACCAACAAACTCAGCAGCCATGCCCTAAGAGCTGTTGTTCTCCTACCCATACAATCTCTTGCAAGAGTTTTCCAAGAGCCAGAAAAAATTGATAAGTGATGCAAGAGGGCCATAGACCTATAGCAGGCAACATTTTTTATCACTTGTTGTCCATGGCTTATGCCCTAGCAATTCTCTACCCCAACACGCAGTCTCCACAAATTCAAATGGTAAACACTCACCAGAGAATTGGGTGGCAATAGTAAACTAGATCAATCAATTTCCCATGGCACTCCACTTAGCACTCCATTGCTCTAGAGTGCTGGCCATAACACTCCACTACTAGTCCAGCCCTAGGGAGAGAAGCTGCAAAAAGGATGGAAGACAGCATAGTATACATAAGTCAAGCATGGCAAACTTGACATGCCCATCCACAAATTATGGAGCTCCTAGGCCTCCATCTTTGGCATTGTGGTCGCTCTGTGGAGCTCTGGCCGGGAAGGCCCGAGGCCGCTGCACTCGCACATCTCCTCAAGGTACGTTGGTTTCTTACTAGTGAAATTTAGACACTTGATAGCCGGGACAACGATGACAACACTCGTCTTAACATTCGAGAGAGAACGGTATGTGCTCTAGGGAATAAACGAGTGGAGTGAAAATTGCGAAGACAAGGATGAAACAACGCTCGCTTTGACAAGGGTCTTAAGATTCAGTGTGATTTAGAACTAAACGAGATTTTCACACTGCTCAACGTAGAAAAAGGACACAACTCTCACAACTCAAACAACGCTGTCAGGCCCGAGGCCCCTGCACTGCTCGCTCACACATCTCTTCACCCTCGCAAGTTCACAATTGAGCCAATATAACGATGAAACAACGCTCGGATTCCAGACCTTACCATTGAAGTCAGTTTGATTAAGAACAGTCTTAAAAGGAGATTTTCGCACCGTGCTCAACGTAGACAAGAATGATACGAGTTGTGATCGCTGAACAGTCGCAATGGTCACTGGACAATGCAAAACAAATCAAGTGTAGTTCAACTTTCTAGACTACAAGGTACTGTTCAACAACGATAACAAGGATGCAAGCGTCATGAAAACAACGGTCCAATACCATAAAACTCGATAGGAAGACGAAGATGAGTACAGGACAGGAGGGTGAAGCCAGATGGTGATCACTGGACAACGCTGTGATCACATGAAAACAACGATCCAAGACACAAAGTTGACATGAAGGCGAGAACGAGAAGCTCCATTTTACCAGGTTCGAGTTCTCTTCGGTTTTCCCTAACTCGTTTTCCTTGTGTCGCAACCCCATCAACGAGCAACGTTTGTGCTGTTCGCGAGAACGAGGACGAGAAGCTATTACCAGGTTCGTGTTTTCAAAGAAATATGATCAATTGGAAAAAGAAATATTTTACAATTGTCTTCGCCTTGTCCTCTTCTTGCTGTTCTCCTCGTTGCTCTCTAGAAATCCAAGTAGAAGTAGCATGTCCCAGAAGCGCCACCCCGAAGCGCCACCCCGCCACCATCGCCGCCACTGTCGTCACCGCCATCGTCAAGCTTGGGGACGAAAGCTTTCTTCGATTGCATTGGAGAGACGACAGCCGATTGGTTTTGGATTGTTTGCTGCTGGGCTTCACACGTTGCCCTCATCGCGCTGCAAGTGGTTGTCACTGCTAGAGCCGAGACATCTGACCAACATGAATTATCCGAACGAGTAATCGCCGCTCCGACGTCGGGAGCTCGGATTTGCTGCGCGAGAAATGGGGATGCGAGCACGGCCGACATAGCTGCTGGCCCGCCCAATCGAGAAACGAGTGCCACAAATGTAGTGGAGCCGCTGGAAGAAATCGTCGCCTCGCCGCGCGCCAAAGCGATTCCTTCCTCCCCTCTGCCTTCTTCCCTCACCAGGTTCGTGTTTTCTCCAGTTGTCTCTTAACTCTTTTTTCTTTTTTGACGAGGTTTTGCATAGCGGAGAATGCTCTGAGTGTTGTTGGATTTCGGAGGATAGAAGAGAAAGCTCTGTAATGGTTTTTTCTACACACTGGTTTATCGCAAAGATCTAGAAGGTAGAGTTAAAGTTGGCCCAAAGTTGTAGGAGTTTATGCCCGCTGGCTCAAAATTATGCTCTTGTACGGAATAGCATACATGAGGGGGAGAGCGTCAGCGCGAAGGCGCCCAAGTCCCTAGAGCGCGGCGAGCCCCAAGGTAAGCTTTTTTCTTCCTTGTAGCGCTCACCTAGGAGAGATGCTGTAGCTGCGCTCGGAAGAAATTCCCGAGGTTTGTAAATCGCCGTTTCGCAGGCTCGAGACTTTTGGACCTAATGTGGGGAGCATTGGAGCGCTGTGTGCATTGCCACATTCGGCTATCAGGCAAGTAAGTAGCCCAATTTCTAGCTTGGAACACGAAACGTTGGGTGGATTTTTTCCTTCTTCGTTTCTAGCTTTATGCTAGAGAGGCTTAGATGTTTAATCTTGCGTGTGCGTTTTGTTTGTTCAGGAGAACCGAAGAATACTTTCAGTAGAAGGATAATAGTTTGGGCCTAGTCTGGAATTCCTGGCGCTTGTAGGTAAGGAGGCAAATTGCTAGCTTAGAATGCTGGCTGGATTTTTCCAAGAATCCTGCAGAACGATTTTTGTTTTTCTTCCACTTCTCTAAGATTAGTTTTTCTTCCTTTCCAGGGATTTTCTGTCCAGGAAAATTTAATCCAGTAGGAGGATAATAGTCCCGAAAGAACTCCTCGCTCACCAGGTAAACAAGCAATATCTGGTTTAGAAACCAGGCTAGTTTTTTGGAAGAGCCTTGCTGTTTTTCTTCTTTCGCTTCTTTGATTTTGTACTGTATGTGTTGCTTGCAAGAGAGATCTCGGAAGAGGAACTGAATGGTTTGTTTCACCAATTTTTTTTCAGGTGGAATCAGGTGCTAGAAGATTATGATATTCTGGACCATATAAGTGCTCAAGGCCTAGGTAAGAACTATAGATTTTAAGGCTGTGGAAGTATTTTTCCTTTTCCTTGTTTTCTAGGTAGAAGGGAGAAGAGTTCTACATGCTGCCACAAAGGTACCGAATTTTTCTTTAATTTTTTTTTTCTCGTGGGTCAAACTTTTTTTTGAGCAGGATAAGAGGGTGTAAGAACGAGCTGCATAGGTGACAGAAGAATGGGAAGCGTGGAGCAGCCATTGGAGTTAGCTCCCAGACCAATCCAGCACGTCTACTCTAAGAGGCAGAAGAAAAAGCCCACGGACGACACCGATCCAGCAAAGAGGAAGGAGCCCGATAACTCGCTCGCAAGCCAGGAAAATGGAGCTCCGGTGAAGCCGGATGTAAGCAGCGGCGGTGGAACGAGTGACAAAGCTGGAGAAAAGTCACAGGAAGAAAAGGAGAGAATCCGCGAGCCGATGGATCAGGAGAAGCTCCAAAGTCAGCACAAGAGCGATGGAGAGAGCGAGGAGCACAGGAACTCGAAGATGAGCCGGCTTTTAGAAGTGGCTACGAGCGAGTTCCACAGCGAGGAGCTGCTCAGGGAGGGTGGCGAAGCTACCGCCAACGGCGGGCTCAAGGGATACCAGCGGCGGCGCAAGCGTCAGATCGTCCAAGATGGTGTCACTCCGGCGGAGAGCTCGCCGAGGAAAACGCTCGACCGGAAAAGATCGCGGGATAACTCGGACCTGGTGTCGAGCGATCGTGTCTCGAATGGAGCAGCGAGAGATGGCGATAGCGATGGAGTCAAAGAGATCGAAGCCGAGGGTGGCGAAGAAGAAGACGAGTATAATGGCGAAGAGGAAGAAGAGGAGGACGATGACGAGGAAGGGGATGAGGAGGAAGAAGAGAAGCGAGCTCCGAAACGCCGAGGACGAGCTCGAAAGGCGCCGTCTCCAAAGAGGGAGACGATCAAACCACCAAAGCGGCGTCCTGGAAGGCCGAGGAAGGTGAGGCCGCCGCCATCGCCAGACAACACCACCACCACCGCCACCACCAGGAACCAGAAGATCAATGCGAGCAGCAAAGAGGCTCTCCCACAGAGCTCCGAGGATGGCCAGGACGAGAACTTGAGCGATGGCGAGCGCCTCAAGCGCGCTCGCGGCTTCAAGCGCGTCTACCGCTGGCTCCACGATCTGGAGCTCCTCAAGTACGCCGAGTGCTTCGAGAAGCACGAGGTGGAGGACGATGTTCTTCCGCTGCTAACCTTCGATGATCTTCGCGAGATGGGGGTGAGCGCTGTGGGCGCGCGCAGGAAGATGTTTACGTCGATCCAGGACATGGAGCTTCCCCGGAGGAAGTCGCGCTAGAGGAAGACGAAGAAGATTACCATAACCAGCTCTTTAACTAAACTAAAAGAACTTGACGTTGCCGGGGATCGAACCCGTGACTGCTTCTTTTTGGGTGGTTGGGAATCGAACGGGGAATCGATCTTTTGGGCCTTATAGGTAAGGAGTTTCATTTTTTTGTGTGACGATTTTTCTAGGTCGGTTTTTTAGAGCGTCCAAGCGACGGCGACGGAGATCGTGGTTTCTCCCCGCGCGAGCAATCGCGAGATCTTGACGCCGCCGTGATCGCCAGCGCGCAGGTATGCATCGCAGCGGCGGGAATTCGTGAAATCCGGGCGCCGCGATGGGGTGTGATTACTACGATGTGCTCAAGGTGGGCAAGAGCGCGTCCGAGGACGATCTCAAGAAGGCCTACCGGAAGCTGGCGATGAAATGGCACCCCGACAAGAATCCCAAGAACAAGAAGGAGGCCGAGGCGAAATTCAAGCAGATTTCCGAGGCCTATGAGGTGAGCGCCAGAGATTTCTCACACATTTCTAGCCTAGGGTATGGAAATCTTTGATTCCTCCTCTCCTTTGTAGGTGCTGAGCGATTCCCAGAAGCGCGCAATCTATGATCAGTATGGCGAGGAGGGGCTCAAGGGACAGGTGCCTCCTCCCGGCGCTGGCGGCGGCGGCGGCGCCACCGGATTCTCCAACGGGACCGAACACGTCTTTCGATTCAATCCCAGGAACGCTGAGGACATCTTCGCCGAGTTTTTCGGGAGCTCCAGCCCGTTTGCCGGGATGGGGATGGGGAGGTCGGGGCGCTCGGGCTTTGCCGATTCCATGTTTGGCGAGAGCATCTTCCGATCGTTTGGCGATGGCGGGGGGCCCTCTTCGGGTCCTAGGAAGGCCGCCGCGGTAGAGAACAAGCTTACGTGCTCTCTCGATGAGCTCTACAATGGATCCACGCGGAAGATGAAGATATCAAGGAACATTGCCGACGCTTCCGGGTAAAAAGCTCTTGAAAACTTCTCTCTTTTTTCCTACGACTCATTCGCTTGCTCAGTAAGACGGTGCCCATCGAGGAGATCCTCACGATCGACGTCAAGCCCGGGTGGAAGAAGGGGACCAAGATCACTTTCCCTGAGAAGGGCAACGAGCAGCCAAACGTTGTCCCGGCGGACCTTGTGTTCGTGATCGATGAGCGTCCGCACGAGGTTTTCAAGCGAGATGGCAACGATCTGATAATGGTCCACAAGGTGCCGCTGGCCGACGCTCTCACCGGCACGACGGTGTCCATCCGGACTCTAGACGGCAGGATGCTCAACATTCCAGTAGCGGACATAGTTTACCCGGGATACGAGAAGGTAGTTCGTGGCGAGGGGATGCCGATTGCGAAGGAGCCGGGCAGGAAGGGGAATCTCAGAGTAAAGTTCGACATCAAGTTTCCGAGCAAGTTGAATCAAGAGCAGAAGACTCACTTGCGGAAGGCGCTGGGATGATAGTGGTTTTGGATTCTAGTTTTCCAGGGTTGGCAGCAGTACGGGGATGGCTTTTAGTAGGGCTGGGCGGTGGCGGCGAGATGCTCGTAGAGCTGGCAAGCAGCACAGGGATGGAAGTTTTGGTCGGGGTTTATATTTGTTTTTTGGTTTGGGGGGATTCCTGGACTGGTCTGGGCAGTGGGCTTTCTGGCTGGACATCGCAGTCCGGAAAGCAACGTTGGCTGGCTAGTGCTGAAAGGTGGCGCAGTGGGATTATTTTTCGCGAGGGAGTTTCAGTACTGAGTGGCAGGGAGGCCTATGTTTGTACAGGCACCGGGGGGAAAAGCAGGTAAGAACTCGACTACTCTGGAAGGCAAAAGGATAGAAAGCAGGGAAGAACTTGACGACAAAAGTGTAGTATATTCACAGTTCAAGCCACGAAGAAAGATCACCAGAAGTTGAAAGCTTCCAACGGAGAAAAGAAGAAACGCAGAACGAGATCACCAGAAGTTGAAAACTTTTCCCTGGAAGGCAAGGATCTGGGAGGAAAAGAAGGCACCCAGCAGGACGCCGAGGGCGACGAGCACAGCGATGAAGTTGCCTTCTCGGACGATGCTCTTGAGGGTGCCGAAGACGATCTCCCTGGCGAGCTGGTTGCCGTCTTGGATGAGGAGCTGCCGCCTGGCCAGGCCTCTGCTGCAAGCGTAGTCGAAGAGGAGCGCGGTGGTCCAGGTGAGGATCATCGCCGGGATGAGGAGGATGAAGAGCGCGAAGATTGTGAGGAGGCCGATCTCGATCCCCAGGAAGCACGAGAGCTGGAGTGGCGACCAGTCCCGGGAGGTCCGAGCGAAGGGCTGGAGCTCCAGGACGATGTGGAACTTGAGGATGAGCAAGGCTGCCCAGAGGAGAGCTATGGTGATCGCGATGGAGCTGCCAAGCTTTGTGAGCCGGATGTCCGTCGTCCCAGTCGCGTCAGTACTGTAAAACCCTTGTTGTTCTTCGCGATCAAGTTATTTTTTTCCTATTTTTTTCTCACCGGCTTGATCGCAAGTCCAGAAGGATTGGAGGATTTTCTTCCTCTTCACGAGCGCCGGGATCGTCCATGGGAGAAAATGTGCCGCACGACAGGGCAGAGGAAGAGCCCTAAAATTTGCGTGTGTGTCTTCGTCTACTTGGTTCTCTCGTGTCGCTCATTCGCTAGTTTGCCCGTGGCGCTCGTACAGAATCTCGGCCGTTGGCTTCCAGCCGTTGATTTTGAAAAAGATTCAAGAGATATTCCTTCTTGGATAAACCCTAAAAACAGAACATGGCGATGGTGCTCAAGCTCTCTCCCGCGTCGAGTGTCGGTCCGATTGGATCGCGCATCTCGCTGCATTGCTCTTCTTCTTCCTCTCCTCCAGGCGCGATTTTCTTGCGCAGGAGGAGATCGATTGTTTCTGCCAGCTCGTCGGCGGCGTCTGCGAATTCGTCGCGATCTTCGTCTCCGGCGCCCAGTCTCAGTGATTTGGTGTGGCCATCGGCAGGTATTGCGATCCTGGGCGGTCGTTCTCGATCGGTGAATTCTTTCTTGCTTGAAATATTTCCATGGATGTTGCGCAGGCGCGTTTGCGTCCATGGCCGCGATGAGCGTCCTGGACAAGCATCTCCAGCAGAAGGGGCTCTCCTTCCTCATCGCTCCTTTCGGCGCCGTGTGCTGCGTGCTCTTTGCCACTCCCAATGCTCCGGCAGCTCAAGTAAGCGATCGATCGATCAATCTATTCTTTCTTTCCTCCATCGAATGATCGCTCCTTCCTTTTTTCCATTCTCTGCTGGACAGTGCCTCTTGGACGCTCCAAGAGCCGGCTCCTTGTCTCTTGGCACATAGGTTGGGCTTCTAAATATTTTTGTTTGGTTTTTTCTTCTTCGCAGAGATATAACGTGTTGATGGCACATATGGGCTGTTCTTTGATCGGCGTGTTGGCTCTAGCGGCATTTGGCCCTGGATGGATGGCCAGAAGCGTTGCTCTCTCGGCTTCCATCGTGTTTATGGAGATCACGAAGTGTCTCCATCCTCCAGGTGAGTTGATAGCTCTTTTTCATCTTCCATTTTCCTGCCTGGCTACTGTTAAGCATTGCTTTTGCAGCTGCTGGACTGCCACTGCTCTTCATCGATGGACCCAAGTTCCATCACCTACAGTGGTGGTACATCCTATTCCCGAGCACACTGGGCTGCCTTTTGCTAATTGTCATGGTAAGCTTATAGTAAGTTTCATTTTGGGTTGATCAGTGTTACGTTTTTGCAGCAAGAAGCTGTCAAGTTTCTCAAAGACAACGCAAAATTTTAATCCCATTCAGTGGCATCTACAAATAACTGCTCGAATGCAATAGAAGACAACAACAGACTGGAGCGCTTGCTCACAGCCGGGTGCCAAACCAGTGTTTATACACCAATCTCTTCCGCCCCCACGTCCACCAGATTGGCCGCGCAACCACACGGGGATGCTTATCACGCTTTGGCCGCTTGGATGCTACAACCATCCACGAAGTCAAAGTTGTGCACGTTAACAGCGTCAGTGGCACTCGAGAAAACAGGACGTACGTAAGAAACAAGCAGCTATACAGGACCGGAAGCAGCTACCTCTCTGAAAGCGTTGGAAGTATCAATTCTTTTGTTCCGCCAAAAGGGAAACAACTTATCAATCGCAGGCCTCTCCGGATGGAATTTACAGGCAGGACTCGGGACGCAGCAGTGAAGCACTGTGGGATTCAGCAGTCTGGCTAGCGGCATTCACTCTCCCTGGATTTGAGAACGAAGCAGCATACATGCTCCTCGCCCGGTTCAAAAGGAGTGGAATGGAGGCTATCTAGACGGGCAAGCTTTTCCAAGGAAGCAGGTCATCCAACTTCGGCAGCAGGTAGAAGAGGCTCTGCCCAAAAAGTAGAGCCGGATGAGCGCAAGAAGAACAAAAAATGGAAGACAGAAAAAAAGAGAGGCAAAAACAAACTGGCAGGAGCAAGAATTCGGAGTAAAACAAGGAAATAAAAAAAGAAAAGCTTGGCTCACCTTTCAAGTGCCCATTGATGTGCTGTGAAGTGAACTTCATGAAGGCTGGAAGGCACAAAGCTGACCAATACCGCGACTGTACAGCGTAAACCTCGAGCACTGTAGCCCATCCCGCTTCACTTGGCAGGAGCTCTTCGTCGTCTAAGCTTTCCGGGGCCTCTCCGCACAGAACCTGCGAAATCACTTCCTTTCGGTCACAGACATTATAGAAATCACAAGAAGCTCACTCTCAATACTGCCGTCGCAGAGGCAGAGATCGACCTCAAGTTGTATCTACAAACGGCGTTAACAACCATTGTATACTTTTTGCATGAGAAAAACCATACCCGCCTTCCAAAACTACTAGGAGCTTTCCCCCAGAAACTGTACTTAACAACTGCGTCATCTGTGCAAAACCGGCAGGGGTCACCTGAAACACAAGCGAACGAAGGAGTGAGTGATAAAAACATCTTTGCAGCCGCCGCTCATGTACCTGGCAGCCTCCCAGAGGATCTCCCCGTGCGGCGTCAAAGCCCGCCGACACAATCGTAATATCCGGTGCAAACTGCTTTGCTGAAATCCAACTGTAGTCAGGAAACTTTGACAGTAGGAACATTCGAACATACCTATAGGAAGTACGATATGTTGGAAGGCAACAATGTAGTCATTGTCACCAATTCCAGAACATGGCCATGGTATGTTTATCGAAAATCCTTCTCCAGGACCCGACCCGACCTGTTGAGTAAAGAGACGTAAAGTCAAGAAAGACGGAAGTAAATGGAGAAACTATACATACCTCATGAGCGGCTCCACTTCCCGGATAAAACAAGCCTCCTTCATGCCTATGTAGTGAAATGTACAGCACCTACAACAAATCACCGTGAATTAGACTGAGTTTTCAAAGTAGAAAATGGAAAGAAAAACACACAAAGAGGCACGTACGGATGGATCGTGCTCGAAAATCTCTTGCGTTCCATTACCATGATGAACATCCTGCAAGTCGCGTTGTAAGAGGTTTGACATAAAGAAGGTAGCGGTGACAGGAACGCACCCAATCAACTATCAAAACTTTCTTGGCACCAGCGGCCTGAGATGCTTTGGCAGCTATGCATGCGTTATTATGCAAGCAAAACCCCATCACGGTCGCTCCTTCGGCATGATGTCCCGGCGGTCTTACCTGCCGGAAAATATTGGAAAAATTATCAGAAAGCAATCTCTGGTTTAGTATAACCACCACTCACCAAGGCAAAACCATTGTCGACTTGGCCACTCAAAATCGCTGATGCTAAATCAGCACAGACACCAGCAGCTAGCCTCGCTGCTAACGCCGAATGACCGTTAGCGTAAGTGTCCGATGTAAAGTAACTGAGAAACCGCGAGATGTTTTCAATCATCCTTGTCATTCAGTGGACCAAATGAAAAACAAAGAAAAAGCAGTGTACCTAGATTCTAAAC
Source organism: Selaginella moellendorffii (assembly GCF_000143415.4). Taxonomy (NCBI): domain Eukaryota; kingdom Viridiplantae; phylum Streptophyta; class Lycopodiopsida; order Selaginellales; family Selaginellaceae; genus Selaginella; species Selaginella moellendorffii. The sequence goes on along the minus strand of NW_003314265.1, from coordinate 1,020,934 downwards.
TCGACGTTGCCTCAACAACCTCGACGTGCTCGTGTGTGTGAACCTGCCGAGCTCAACAAAGAACATAAAAAAAAAAATGAGCGATCGAGAACAAAAAATTTCGAAGCATTAGTACTCACTGTCTCCAGTTCAACTCGAGTGATCTCTCTTGCAGGTATCAGAATGCACCCCCCTGGATACAATCCTACATTCCAAATACAAGGCATTAACTGGTGACCTTTAGCAATCTTAACGCCGGAGGAGGATGCACACCAGCTGCTGTAAAGCCCGCCAGGATCGACCGTAGACGGTCTGGCCTTTCTGGATGAGGATTGGATTTCATTTGAAACTGTGGCAAACAGACCACCTGAGGTAAAGAACACCAACAATGTGATTGGGTCTCATACCTCTGCGTGTAGCAGCATTCGATCATCATATCCAATCGCAGTTCTCCTCACGGATAAGCGCTTGAGGGCCTTGACATCTAGACAACAGATGCTTGTCATGTCCAAAGTAAAACAGCGAAGAATCACACCTTTGGCAAGCTCATCAGTGCCAGCTTGAGTAAATGCTGGCGCCAAGTGTCCTTGATTCAAAATTCCAGAGTAGCGATGCTCCGAACAAAGCTGGGAATGTCGGAAAGAAAGAAGAAAAGACGCTAAGCACAGCGAGACAATGAAAGCCCTTAGACGCACCTTGCAATGCGTGCTCTCTTCCACATTGGGCATTGTGCAATTAACACAAAACCATCGCACCCGGAGCTCCAGCGTCGACCCGGGCTCCCAATCCTCGTCCTCCTCCTCGTCCGCCTCATCCCACTCGCCATAGACGAGCTCCTCCAGCAGCTGCTCCTTGGCGCTCCCACCAATCCTCCCATCCGACGCTGCGAATTCCAATCCCGCCCGCGCCTCATCGCCGTCCCGCCCGCTGCTCTCGCAGCTCGCGCTCCACCTCGCTCCATCCAGTGGCGTCGTTGGATTTGGCGCCACCGCCATTTTTTTCCTACCTAAAGAGAGCGCGCGCTAAAATGCGCTCTCCTTCCCCCCTATACTACCACAATATGAAACCCTAATGGTCCCCAGTGGCCACATTTATACAATGAGAAGGGTGGTCCTAAACAAGGTGGCCAAGTGGCCCAAACGATTCCTAAGAATATGCTTAACCACGATTCTTACGAATATACTTAATGCGGCTAATATGCTTCGTCGTCTAGTCTTCGTCTTGCTCGCAGCCTCAGCGGAGTTCTAGGGCTGGCGATGATTCCATTGCCCTCGATGAGATCCACCGCGCCGGCGCTACTCCAGTCGAATCCGTGCACGAGGGCGCCGACGATGTGCTGGAGCTTGATCATCGCGAGCGCGTGGGCCGGGCATCGCCTCCGGCCCGACGAGAATGGGAGGAGCTCGAAGTGGCTGCCATGGACGCCAATCTCCGTGCCGAGGAATCTGTCCGGATCGAATCGCGACGCGTCGCTCCACAGCCGATCGTCCCGCCCCAGCGCCCAGAGATTGACGAAGATGGTGGATTTCGCGGGGATGGCGTAGCCGCCCAGGGAGGATTCCTCCTCGTTGAGGTGGGGGTCGTCCAGCGGTGCCGAGGGATGGAGGCGGAGAACTTCCTTGGCGATGGCTTGGAGATAGGGGAGCGATGGAATGGCCGATTCGTCCATGAGCCGTGATCTTCCCACGACGCTGTCAAGCTCCTGCTGGGCTCGCGAGAGGGTGTGGGGATTTGCGGCCAGCTCCGCCATCGCCCACTCGACCGCCGCGGAAGTCGTGCCGATCCCCGGGAGCAAGGCGTCCTATAACATCAAAGCATGTTAGAGAGAGAATAAGAACAACCAAGAAGCCTACGCTGAGAATTCCCATGATTTGCTTGTCCGAGAGCTGGTTTTGCAGTAGCACGTCGATCACGTCCTTGCCTTTTTCATCCTGGATCATCACAGTGTTCTTCCTGTGCTCCTGGATGATCATCGTGAAGAGAGGCTCGAGCTTGCTCATCAGTCTCTTGAATCTCCCCTCGAGCCCCTGGAGATCGAAAATGCCCAGCGCTGGAAAGTAGTCTGCCAGATTGAGTTCTCCCCACAGGAAGTTCCCCTCTGCCAGATATTTCTCGAATTCTCGCTCGAGCTCGCGGGTGATCCTCCCGGCATCTGGGTTGTCAATGTTCTTCCCGAGGTAGTGATCGCCAAAGAGCATTCGCATGATGATCCTTCCCACAACTCCCTCCGCGATCTTCCTCACATCGACGCTCGCCCAATCTCTCCCGTGGCCGGTGATTCCTAGCAGGGAGTCCACGATCTTGAGGACCTCTTCTCGGCGAAGCCATGCCTGGGAGCTCAATCGCGACGGCGCCATGAGCTCGTTGCTGAAAGCCTTGCGCACCACTCTCCAGTTCTCGTTGAGCGGGCAGAGATTGGGATCGCTGTGCTCGAATCCGATGTATTTCCCGGTCATGGACAGCGGCCTGGACGAGAATTGCGCGTCCTTGAATCGGAGAACCTCCATAGCCAGATCTTTGCCGTGGACGAGGAAGATTTTGGAGGAGCCAATTGGCATGGTGACAATGGGGCCGAATTTCTTGGAGAGCTCCAAGAATCCGCGGTGTCTGTGATGGAAGGGGAAGGAGGGCAAGCAGCCGATCAAGGGCCATTGGAACGGACCTGGAGGGAGCGCTGCTCGATCTCGCGATTTTCTTGCGCGTAACACGAACAGTAGAAACCCCAAGATGATCGCCGCGAAAGCAAGATGCCCTTCCATCGCTGCCAGTCGCAATCCCTAGCGCTAGACTGGACTATCGAAGTATCGCATTCGTGTCGTGATGCTCTTGACTTCAGAGTTTAGGGTTCATGGGTTTGAATGGCTAGTCATGCCGCGCATTCCGTGCTCGATCGATCGATCGATCGATGGGCGCCAAATTCCTCCTCGCCAAGAGATCGATCCAACAGCAGCAGCGGGAAGGTTGGGATCAAGAAGAGCCTGCGCCGCGAGATCCCGACGCCGCAAGAATGGGCGGAGATGAAGCGGCTGCTGGAGCAGATGGAGGCCCGGGAGGTCCAGGCAGAAATTTCGGCTTGCGCGGCGATTCTCACGGCCTGTAGCGATCTGCGAGCTCTTCCCGAGGGTAAGCGCGTTCACGGGCTCGTCATGAGGGAATCGCTCCTTCAAGACGAGAGGCCTGACGAATCGCTGCTGGAAAACATCGTCATCCAGATGTATCTGCGGTGTGGCTGCACGGATCTGGCGCTCGACGTCTTCGATCGGATGAAGGACCAGAACGTTGTGGCATGGACTTCTCTCATCTCGGCATTTACCTTTGCCGGGCATTTTGGCGATGCGATGGTCTTGTTCCGTAAGATGCTTCTCTCGGGGGTCTCGCCGGACAGGATCACTTTCACATCGATTGTCAACACCGCTGGGGCTCTAGGATCTCTCGGCAATGCCAGGTTCGTGCACGAATGCATTGTAGAGGCTGGATTTGGATCTCACACCGTGGTTGGCACTGCAGTTCTTGGGATGTATAGCAAATGCCGGAGCCTGGAGCTCGCGAGAGCGGCCTTCGAGTCAATCGAAGCTCACGACCGGATCTCATACACCGCGATGATCACTGCTTACTCGGAGAACTCGTCCAGCGAAGCCTTGGTGCTCTTCCACAAGATGGTGCTCGAGGGCGTCGCTCTGTGCGACATAACTTTGGCCTCGGCGCTCAACGCCTGTGGAGATCCAGCGATGCTACGCCACGGCAAAGTGATTCACGGGATGGCTGGCGAGAAAGGACTCGAGTCGGACATGGTGGTCGGGACTGCGTTGGTAAACATGTACAGCAAATGCGGAGAGATCGAGCAGGCGAAGGTGGTGTTCGACCGGATGATCCAGCGAGACGTGGTTTTATGGACCGCCATGATCGGGGGCTATGCCGAGAACGGGCAGCCGAGGCTGGCGTTCGATCTTTTTCGGCAGATGCAGCAGCAAAGCTCCGTGAGGCCGAACAGGGTCACGTATCTCACGCTCGCCAACGCGTGCTCGGAGAAGGCAGCGCTTCCAGACGCGAGATTTCTCCACGCGAAGATCAGCTCCGAGAAGATCGACGACCCCGTCACTGTCAGCGCGGTTGTCTCCATGTACGGGAGGTGTGGGAGCGTCGGAGACGCGAGACAAGCTTTCAAGCAGCTCAAGCACAAGTGCGCGGTGGCCTGGAACTCGATCATCGCGGTGCACACCCAGAACGGCGACGCCGATGAATCGCTGGAGCTGCTGGGCCGGATGCTGCTGGATGGATCCAAGCCGGACAGGGTGACTTTCATCAGCGTTCTCTCGATGTGTAGCCACGCCGGTTTGGTGAAGCAAGGCTGCGAGATCTTTACGTCGATCCGGGATGATCACAGGCTTGAGCCGGCGATGGAGCACTACAGCTGCGTCACGGACATGCTGGGACGAGCAGGGTGGCTGGAGGAGGCCGAGAACTTTGTGAAGAAGATGGGCTTGGAGCCCGACGATGGGATCTGGGCGTGCTTGCTTGGAGCGTGTAAAATGTATGGCGATGTCGAGAGGAGCGAGAGGATCGCAAGGAAAGTTTTGGAGCTCCAGCCTCATAACAGCGAGGCTTACATTGTGCTGTGTAATAGCTTGAAAGATTCGTTGAATATGCCTTAATATTGTGGTTTTTGGCAAGATCACCATTGTCGATCTTAAACATGTAATAATAAAAAGAGAAATTTTACAAAATTAGTAGCGCCAACCCAAAAGGGTTTATGGCCGAGGGAAGAGGCAGGCTCACCAGAGCTGCTGGGTGACGACTACACCGAGTTCAGGCCTGCCGATTATGATCACTACCGGGACTACCTCAGAAATATCCCCGCACTCCACTCTTTCTCACAGGAACTGCCCATGCCGCGGGATTCAGGGCTGGTACGCTCTTCTTCTTTACATGTTTTGTTACAGTTGTGAGTTTTGTGGGTGTGAGTTTTGCAGCTTGATCTTGTTCGAGCGATCAGAAGTATGGCTACAGCGAGGAGTCAAATCCTTGTTTCGACTTCCTCAAATTTGCAATCTGCCAGGCCGAAAAAAATCTGTTTCTTGGCCTGCCCGACGGCCCGAGCCTGCAAGAGAGTGTGAGAAGAGTCGCCACGAACAAGGAACTGGATAAGTACAACGTGCATGGCTTTGGCAACATTTACTTGGAGAGTTTTGGTATCAGTTTCTCAGGTTCTCTTCTAACTTTGATTACCATAGCTGACAGTGCTGAAGGCGGGGGCAGGGACGCAATGCCAACAGACAAATTCGCCGGCGAGAGTACGATAGGCTATCTCGAGGACGTGGTGGTCAGAGCAGAGCTGGTGGCTGATTCCAGAGGACTTCCCAAATTTGAGGTGCCACATACACGTTCGCTGCTTCAAGCTCAGTGTAAACTCGGTCGTAGGCCTCTTTGTCCTGTGTATGCTCAATGAAATGGTGCCAGATCCGGTACATCGTAAGCTGCGGGTGTCGTAGTCAACAGGAGCCGAGGGCGATACGATTGTTGTGGAATCATTCAGTTGCAGCCTGCTTGTTGTGCAGGGCCGATTGGAAGAAGGTCGAGGCGCCTTTTGACACTGAGAGTCTGGTACCTGTATATTTGTCGCAGCTTCAAATTTGATGCTACTTCTGGGGTCTTGGAAGCGAGAGTTGCTGTGGATGAGCCGGCCGGACTGATCACGATCACAGTTCCAAAATTTGATTCACCTGTTGTTACTCTGTTTTTAACAGAACTTTTCTCAGCCATGTCATTGTAAGGTTAAGGTAGGAATGTGGAAGACATGGCTGAGCTTCGCTGGCCGGCCAGGAGTTTCCAGCAGGAGGGATTTGCACAAACGGGGAGCCAAGTCAACGAAAAGCCCACCGTTGACTAGAATATTCTTAGAGTATTTTTGTTATACCAAAGAATATCCTGTCAAAGTTTTCTAATGAACAGTAAATTAAATTCAGGAGTTAAACCCTAAACCTCTATTAATTATTAATTTATTTCTCAATCAATTAATAAATTGCTACGCGTTGCATGTAACAACACTTGGTTTGCTTAATTATTTTTATCAAATGAAGTTTATAATTATAAGCATGTATATAAATTTATAAAAGTTAATCTTAAATTTATAAACACAAGATTAACTTTATTACATATCAACCATTAGATGATAGAATAAAAAAGAATATACTAAAAAGGGTTTAACAAAGTTTATAGATTATAAACATGTTTATAAATTATAAATACAAGATTATCTAAATAAAAAAACAACTGTTAGATGGTAGAAAATTCTAAAATACCCAAACATATTTTAGGTATATTCACTACCCTAAGCAAATCAATTTTTTTTTAATAATATAAAATTCTTTTTTCTACCCAAGAGATAACTTATTAAATATGAAATAGAACAATCTCTACATTCTATAAATGCAAATAATTAACAGATCTGAACACTTTTTACAAATAATTTATAAAATAAGTGTGTCAATATAATACATAACGAGACAAAAATGATCACAGGCTCCAGCCAGCAATGGAGTGGCTGGAGGAGGCCAAGAATGTTGTGAAGAAGATGGGCTTGGAGCCCGACGATGCTTGGAGCGTGTAGAATGGCGATGTCGAGAGGAGCGAGCGGATTTTGGAGCTCCAGCCTCGTATAGCTTGAAAGATTCGTTTAATATGCCTTACTACTATTTTCTCTTTAGGGCTTTTGAAAGCTCCGGCGAGGCGACGCGATGGTGCCCGCCCGGGCGCCGATGCTCCTAGATGTTTGCTGCAGTAGAATGGCGGCGATCCTCAGCGAAGGTGAGATGGATTATTTGCGGCGAGAGAGGACATTTGATTTGATCGATCAATCAGATTTTAGCGCGCAGGCGCAGACGCTGGATTTGCCTCTCGACTTGCTGTGCAAGATTTTGCTGGAGCTGCCTCCCCTGCCGCTGCATTATTTGGAGCAATGTGCCTCGGGGTAAGGATTCTACTGGCAGTTCTTTGATTTTTTTTTCGTTGTTCCCAGACAGTACGAGGAAGGCTTCTCGCTGGCATGGAAAAGTTTGGCTGAATGCCATCACAATACTTTGCTCAAGCACGGTACCTGGAAGGATGCTTACTGGGAAGCTCACGTCCAAGCGTAAGGAAAAATGACTTGTTTGGTCTCTCCTGTTTACTCATCGCTTTGTATTTAGCTGCCTCAATGCTGTAACGACTAAGCTCGCTGCTCCAAATTTCGATGGCCAGATAGGAGATCTTCTTGTACCAGGTATCAGTTTCTGGTGTCAAGCTTTTTTATGTTTGTGGATTAGTTTTGAGTTGCCTGTAGAAATTCAGAGGCTTTGGTGTACAGGATTGGTGCGAGGAATGCTGCCTGCTGCGAGGACAGCGATTTCACGTCCTTGAAAAACACGATACCTCTACTTTCGAGATATGTGAAGTAAGTAGTTTTCCGCTCACAAAAGTTCATTCTTGTTTAACATTGACTTTTGAAAGGTCCTTACGCTTACGGAGCGTTCTATGTTCCAGCGAACTACTGGTAAAAATCTCTTGTTTGTTTTCAACTTTATTGATGTTTCTCTGCTTGACAGAGTCTATTTGATTCAGCCGAACTAGCGAGCCTTTCGTTCTTGAACATCAAAACATCTACACAGGTTTGTGTATTCAGGAAAGAAAATGCTCTACTTTATTTCCTTCGTGCAGTTCGGTCTTATAATTAACCTTCTAGCTCGTAACGTCAGAGCTCTTCGACGGCTTGAGTTTCATTACTGCAAGTTTTTTGAACAAGATTTCAACACTTTACTGGGCATGCTAAAATCAGCTGATGTTTTGAGTGATTTCGCCATCACTTGCTCAAGCATTCAGGTTCCGTGGGCGTCGTTGGAAATGCAACAGTTTTTAAGAAGTTGCAGGCAAGCTTATTACCTCTTTCTTTACTTAGTGATCATTGGAAAATGTTGTCTTACAGGTCTCTAGCATGCGTGCATCTCGTCAGCAATAGAATGCACACGCAATTTACAAGCTCTATCGTAGTCGAGCTGTTCTCCCTCTCTTCGCTTGATACCCTTGATTTTGCAGACAATCTGGTAATAGCTTCTTTGATTAGTATGTTTTCTTCTCTAACGTCTTTCTGGCAGCTAGAAAGCTGTTTTGAATCTCCCACAGTCAACCAGTTTTTTATCAACTGTGCGGTTAAGCAACTCCCATTCACACCTGGACTTAAGGTTCTCAACCTGAAGTAAGAAAAAGAGTTTCAAAGGTGCATGATAGGTTCTAACCGCTTTACTTCGTACAGATCTTGTTTCTTGAGTTCTGCGTGTGTTCAGAACCTTGTTCATTACTTGAAATGTCTACCACACCTGCACACTTTAAACTTGAGCGACAATCCAGTGGCCGATGAGGGTATCAAGTAAGCTATTCAAGTATTTTGTATGTTCTCTTGCACATTTAGATCTTTTCGATACAGGTCTGTTGCTTGCTGCTTACAGACAAGTCTCTCTGCACTTATGGAACTGAACGTCGCTGGCTGTGAATTAAGCTGGAACGGGCTATCTTCACTTTTGGATTCCTTGGTTTCAACCAATCACAGGTTGCGTTCCTTGTCCGTTGCAGATAACAGTTTTGGTAGGAGTGGCTCTGCGGTTCTTGCAAAATATCTTCAGAAAAGTGCCGTGAAAGAGCTTGATATTTCTGAGATTGGACTTGGTTCCCTGGGCTGCTCTTCGGAGCTAGCATCAGCTTTAATTCAGAACCAGACACTGGAACATCTGAACATAAGGTGGGATTTCCTAAACGAAACCATTATGTTATTAACCTTTGCGGTTTTCATCTCAGCAAAAACAGGATTGCTTTTCCTGGAGCAGAATTATTACATGCAGTCATCTCCAAAGGTCAGGGTGTACTTACAGACATCAATGCGAGCTTCAATCTTCTCAACGTTGAGGCTATGAAGCGTCTTGCTTCTGCGCTGCAGACGAAGGCAGCCCTTGGTGGTACTTTTGACATCTTTTTCTTTTATGGATCCATCTCACATTCTTCCGGCTGCAGGGAGGATGAAGCGACTCGACTTGCTAGGAAATCCCGGAATCCCGCCTCCAGGCGCCAACTTGTTTGGCTCGTTCTCTGAAGGACCTGACGCCATTGTGCTTCTTTCGAGCTCCCAGTTTTATGTTCCACTGCACGACGATGATCCTTGAATTCTGCATATGGACACGCTGGTTTTAGCATCTTGGCCGGCAAGGCTCAAAGGTAATGACGCCCGACAAAGCAGAGCAGCGGCTGCCAGGATTGCTAGCTCGGAAATCGAGGCAACTATAAACAACAAATTGGGATTGGTGGAAAATCTAGCAGAGGCAGTAAATCAGCTATACAGCGGCGCTACAGTAACAGATCCCGGGGTTTACGTGGAGCTGTTGAAATGGTCCGGCAGGGAACGGAATTTAGACGAAGGAAAGCGTGTTCACTCCCACATCATGCAAACTGGATACGAAGGGGATCGTATGGTGATGAACTTGGTGGTGGAGATGTACGGGAAGTGTGGGGATGTGGAGCAAGCGGGAAACGTCTTCGATAGTATACAGGATCCCAACGTGTTTTCCTGGACCATCATCATCGCTGCGTATGCCCAGAATGGTCATTGCATGGAGAGCTTGAGGCTTCTTTCGAGGATGAACCAGGCGGGTGTCAAACCAGATGGTTATACGTTTACAACGGTTCTAGGAGCATGCACGGCCGTTGGGGCACTCGAAGAGGCCAAGATTCTTCATGCAGCTACGATCTCGAGCACCGGCCTGGACAGGGACGCTGCAGTCGGCACTGCTCTCATAAATCTCTATGGGAAGTGTGGAGCACTCGAGGAGGCTTTTGGAGTTTTCGTCCAGATCGATAACAAGGATATCGTCAGCTGGAGCTCCATGATAGCAGCATTCGCTCAGAGCGGGCAAGCCAAGTCCGCGATCCAGCTCTTGATGCTCATGGACTTGGAAGGTGTCCGTCCCAACAACGTCACCTTTGTCAATGTCCTGGAGGCTGTCACGAGCTTGAAAGCCTTCCAATATGGCAAAGAGATCCACGCCCGTATCGTCCAAGCCGGTTACAGTGACGACGTCTGCCTCACAAGTGCGCTGGTGAAGATGTACTGCAACTGGGGCTGGGTCGAGACTGCAAGGTCCATCTTTGAGAACTCCCGTGAAAGAGACGTTGTGTCCTGGAGCTCGATGATAGCAGGCTACTCTCAGAACGAGTCGCCCGCAAGAGCACTGTCACTGTTCCGCGAGATGGAGGTTGACGGTGTCCAGCCAAACTCTGTCACTTTTGTGAGCGCCATCGATGCCTGTGCCGGGGTTGGAGCTCTCCGACGAGGAACGCAGCTCCACGAGCGAGTCCGGTGCCTGGGCCTGGACAAAGACGTCCCCGTTGCGACCGCTCTCGTCAACTTGTATGGGAAGTGCGGCAGGCTGGAAGAGGCCGAGGCCGTGTTTCTGGGGATGAAGAAGAAGAACTTGCTCACTTGGACGTCGATAGCAATGGCCTATGCTCAGAACGGGCATGGAAGCCGGTCACTCAAGCTCTTGCACGGGATGGAGCTTCAAGGCATGAAACCCGACGGGATAGTGTTCGTGGCCATCCTTGTCTCGTGTAACTACGCCGGGCAGATGAGCAAGGGACTCTACTACTACAAGCTGATGACCCAAGACTTCGGCATTGCTCCAGCGGTGGAGCACTGCGGCTGCATGGTTGATATCCTGGGACGAGCAGGGAAGCTGGAGGCGGCGGAGCAGCTGATAAACACTATGAAGTTCGAGTCGAGCCTGGCGTGGATGATGCTTCTCACCGCTTGCAAGGCGCACAACGATACCGCTCGAGCCGCCCGTGCCGCAGAGAAGATCTTCCAGCTGGAGCCCAAGAACGCGACGCCTTACGTCCTTCTCTCGAGCGTCTTCTGCGCCGCTGGGAGCTGGGAGGCCGCTGAGGAGACGAGGAGGAGGATGGATGGCCGGGGGGTGCAAAGGCTACTGGGGAGGAGCTCGATCGAGATCGGGGACAGGGTGCACGAGTTTGTAGCGGCCAGCGATGTGCTGCCTCACCACTTGGTCGGGGAGATCTTCGCGGCCTTGGAGAAGCTAGGCAGGGAGATGCAAGGCGCTGGCTACGTCCCGGATGCTACTGCGGTGCGCTTGCGGGATGTGGAGGAGGGTGGGAAGGAGAACGCGGTGCCATACCATAGCGAGATGCTGGCGCTGGGACTGGGGATCGTCTCCACGCCCGCTGGAACGCCGCTCCGGATCACCAAGAACTTGAGGATGTGCTCCGACTGCCATATCGCCACCAAGTTTGTGTCCAAGCTCGTCCACCGGCGTATCAGCGTGAGAGATGGAAGGCGCCACCACCACTTTGAGAATGGAGTTTGCTCGTGCGGGGATTACTGGTAGAATGGCAAGAATCTCGGGTGTGGAGACTAACGTTTATGTATGGCCTGATACGTTGACCTTATTTGACTTTCTTGACTTTGCATTTGACGTGGCGTATAACACGTGGCATTTTAGTGACGGGGCAAGTACGTGGCTGTCACGTCACTACCATTCAAATTGCGGATAATGGAACATTTGGAGCTAGGGCTCTTTCTTGCTCGATGACGGCCCCGGCGCTGGCGGCATCTCAATGGCGCTGTTTCGCGTGTGGATCTAAGCTCGGCGCGGCAAATGCGGAGTTTGTATCGGTAAGGTGTCGGCACGAGTGTATGAAAATCTTCGTCATGGGGTTCCTCTTCCCAGCCGCAATTCCTGAGGCTCTCGGCGGCGCCCAGGAGGTGGATTTCGATCAAGAAGAGCTGCGGGCGTGGGGGATTGGCGATTCGTGCGGCCGTTTTTGATCAGCTCTCGACGAGCTTGGAGAAAGTATGGACAAAGCTCCAAGGAGAAGGTGATATGATAGAGGAAAACGCTCTTCCTTATTCTGACACTGTGTGTTCGTCTTATAGAAACGCTAACCAGCGAGAATATGAAAGAGCCATTGCAGGATATCCGTCGAGCCCTGCTCGAAGCAGATGTAAGTAGCTCAAGGAAACTTTAGGCATTCTTGCTTCTTTCTTTTGCTAGGTGAGCTTGCCAGTGGTTCGAAAACTCGTGGGCTCTATCGCGGAGAAAGCTGTTGGCACAGGCGTTATACGTGGAGTGAGGCCGGACCAGCAGCTTGTCAAGGTATGTGGCTCACTTTGATTCCAATTAGTTTTCCTACTTGAAGAAGTTCCAGGATGCAGGTTGTGTATGACGAGCTCATATCTCTCATGGGTGGCCAAGCGGCACACATTGAGTTTTCTGGAACGCCTCCCACCGTGATTCTTATGGCTGGGCTTCAAGGTGTGGGAAAAACCACCGCTTGCGGGAAACTGGCGCTTTACATGAAGAAAAAGGTACTACGCAATGTCTGCGTCTGGTTTGTAGATAAGATTTTTTCTTCAGGGAAAGAGCTGCATGCTTGTGGCTACAGACATTTACAGGCCTGCTGCAATTGAGCAACTGATCACTCTAGGAAAACAGGTGATTATTCTATAGTAGTCTGAAATGGAAGTCTTACTTCTGTGGGAACAGGTTGAGGTTCCTGTGTTCGAGGCAGGGACTGAGCTAAGTCCTGTAGAGATTGCGAAAAGAGGTCTGAAAGAAGCAAAGGAGAAAGGAACAGACGTTCTTATTGTGGATACTGCTGGACGCCTTCAGGTATTGTCTGTTTTTCAAAATCTCGTGTCTCACAGTTTACATCGTCTGCCAGGTTGATGCCACAATGATGGACGAACTAAAGCAAATGAAAAAAGTCCTTAATCCAAACGAGGTGCTACTGGTTGTCGATGCCATGACGGGCCAGGAGGCTGCTGGTGAGTATCTTCAGTTCAGTAAGCTCATGCAAATCCTGAGTTATTTCTTGCCGTTTTCCAGCTCTGGTATCTGCTTTCAATTTGGAAGTGGGAATCACTGGAGCTATAATGACAAAGGTCGATGGGGATTCGAGGGGTGGAGCCGCGTTAAGCGTGCGAGAGGTAAGCTTAACGTTTATAAACAAGTGAGCTATCTGGTTGATAACTTGCATTGGTAACCAGGTTTCTGGAAAGCCCATCAAATTCGTTGGAGAAGGTGAGGGTATGAACGCTCTGGAGCTCTTTTATCCCGATCGTATGGCTAGTCGAATTCTGGGCATGGGAGATGTACTGTCGTTTGTAGAGAAGGCCCAAGAATCGGTACGAGAGATCAGTTTTACAGTGATTTTTTCTAACGGTTTTTTGTTTTGATCAGATGGTGAAAGAAGATGCCGAAGATATGCAAAAGAAGATTATGGAAGCCAAATACGATTTCAATGACTACTTGAAACAGCTGAACGCACTAGCCCGTATGGGATCAATGGGGGGAGTTTTGAAACTCATACCTGGGATGAACAAGGTGGACACCAACTATTTCTCACCATTTTCTGCTGTCTAACGTTTGGGTTAAACAGGTCACTCCACAGCAAATCCGTGAAGCTGAAAGGAGCTTGAGTATAGCAGAAGCAATGATAAACGCCATGACTCCTGGTAAGACCATGCCTGCTGTTCTCTCGTTCTCAGTCATTGTTTCTGCAGAGGAAAGAGAAGATCCAGAGCTTCTTGCCAAGTCGCCCGTTAGAAGAAAAAGAGTTGCCACGGAATCTGGTAGAACGGAAGCACAGGTAAACTGAAAATCTAGTTTTCAGCAGATATCTGTACAGTGTCGCGATTTTCGCAGGTTGGCCAGCTTATATCTCAACTATACCAAATGCGTGCTCAAATGAAGAACTTGGCAGCAAAAATGCAGGACGGAAAGATGCCAGGACTGGAAGACCTCGAGGAGCTAAGCAAAGGAGCGAAGGTAAGAAGGACATGGCATCCATATCTTTACTATGAGCTCTAACACATGGCTTGGATTGTAGCTTCCACCCGGCACAGCAAGAAGGAAGAAAGGCAAATCCGAGCTCCAGAAGCAATTGTCTGCCATTGGAAATAAGCAGTCGGCTCCCAAGGGATTTGGATCGAAAAACTAGTCAACACTCAACTAGGACAAAGTAAGAACTGGAAGCATTACTTTGTAGAGTCTTATCACTATTAACCAGAATTACTTTGTATGATGGAGGTATAGGTCAGTGGTAGAGCAATCGGCTGCAGTCCGATAGGTCACTAGTTCGATCCTGGTTGCCTCCTGGAGTGAAAAGATTTTTTTTGCGGAATGGCCATGGAACTTGTCGTGCTTCTAGTGGGCGATGAAGAGATTTTCAGGTAATTCGTCTCTAGATTTTGGGTGTCACACCTCTATTGCAGATTTTGCAGGCATTGGCATTCGAGGATGAACTTGTTCGTTCTTGATGGAATGGAAGTGGACGAAGGCGGTAGCTCACAAACTCACCCCCAAGGTAGAAAAAACCAATAACGTCAAGATTGCTTCCTCATTTTCTTTTCAGGAAAAATTCCATCTAAGCTGGAAGAGGAGCAACAACAATGACGATGCAGCCCAGGATCCAGCACAGCAACACCAACTCAAGCTCCAGGGAGAATTCCATCGCTGCCTACGAAGAACTCAAGCAGCGGGGTGTGAGACCGAGCATCGGGGTGGTGCTGGAAGCTCTCAAGCAATGCAAGAACAGCAGGGACATAGAAACCGGCAGAAGAATTCACAGGGACGCCCTCGTCACCGGCGACTACTCCAACATCTTCGTGAGGAACGTCTTGAGCGACATGTATTGCAAGTGTGGGAGCCTGCCGGATGCTCGTCAAGTCTTCGAGAGCATGGAGTACCGCGACGTGGTGTCCTGGAACTCCATCATCCTTGGCTACGCCCAAGCCGGAGACTCCAGCACCGCTCTAAAGCTCTTCTCGCGGATGCAGAACGAGGCCACTTGCAAGCCAAACTCGGTCACGCTTCTCGCCGCTCTGAAGGCCTGCTCGAAGCTGGCGGAGCGAGCACAGCACGAATGCTTAGACAAAGTGAGATCGATCCACTCGGTCGCTCTCCATCGGATCGAGAAAAAGAAAGAGGAGAACGAGCTGGAGCTCTTTCTCGCCAGCAACTTGGTCCATATGTATGCTAGATGCGGCAGTATGGTGGAAGCTCGCGGCGTGTTTGACAGCATGAAGAGACACGACGTGGTTTCCTGGACAGCGATCATCCTGGGATACGCTCACGCCGGCAACGCAAAGTTGGCTCTGGAGTTTTTCGAGCTCATGCAAGCTCGGGGCTTTCTCCCGGATCGTGTCACGGTTCTCGCTGCGCTCAAGGCCTGCGCTGTTCTAGCTGAGAAGGAGGAAGCCAGGCTGCTGGGTGGAAGATTTGTCAAGCTCGAGTGCCTGGAACGGGGACGAGCTCTCCACCTGCAGATCACTCGAGCTCATGGAATGGATTGGAAAGACACGGTCTTGGCGACTGCGCTGGTGGACATGTACGCCAAGTGTGGCAGCCTGGTGGAAGCTCGAGAGGTCTTCGATGGAATGAAGCAGCACGACGTGGTTTCGTGGACTGCGATGATATCCGGCTACGCTCAAGGTGGCGATGGCGAGCTGGCTCTCGGGTTCTTCTCCCGGATGAAGGAGCACGGCTGCGTTCCAGATGCCGTCACCTTTGTGGCTGCGCTGCAAGCCTGTGGAAGCCTGGCGGCGCTGGAGAGTGGAAGAGAGATCGAGGCTCAAGTCAGGGGTGCTGGACTGGAAACCAATCTCGTCGTCGCGAATGCGCTGGTCGATTTCTACGGGAAGTGTGGCTGCATGGAGGACGCTCGGGAGGTGTTTGAGCTAATCCGGCGAAAGGATCTGGTATCGTGGAGCTCACTCGTGACGGGATACAGCAGCCAGGGCGACACAAGAAGCGTGTTTGAGCTCCTCGAGAGGATGGAGAGGGAGGAGAGACACTTGCAGCCGGACGAGATCATGCTCCTGTCGATCCTCACGGCTTGCAACCACGCGGGTCTCGTCGAGCAAGGCAAGAGATACTTCTCGTCTCTACGATCGCCGACTGTTCAGCACTACACCTGCATGATCGATCTCCTCGGACGAGCGAACCATCTCGACAGTGCTGTGGCGTTGCTGCGATCCATGCCTTTTCCTCCCAACGAAGTCACCTGGACAACACTGCTGAGCTCCGCTCGAAAGTGGAAGAACGTCGGAGTTGGACGCATGGCCTTCGAGGCCCTCGTGAAGCTGGACGATACAAACTCCTCAGCCTACATTCTCATGTCGAGCATCTACGCAAGCGTCGGCAACTGGGACGAGGCCGCCAGAGTCCGAGCTTTGAGGATCAAAGCCGGGGCCTGGAAGAGGGAGCCCGGATTGAGCTCCTGGACTGACAGCTCCACTGGAAGAGTACACAAGTTCTCGGCCGGGGACGCCAAGCACCATCCACAGGGCGAAGAGATCCACTTCAAGCTCGATCATCTCTTGTCCAGGATGAAGCTCCAGGCCGGTTATGTTCCCCGCCTCTCGAGCGTTCTAGCAAACGTGCCCGACGAGGAGAAGGAGTGGGCTCTTTGCGGGCACAGCGAGAAGCTGGCCATAGCCTGTGCTCTCGTCAACTCAGCTCCAGGGACGGCCATTCGCATTGTCAAGAACCTGCGGGTGTGTGATGACTGTCATGAGGCTACTGCTTTGATCTCCAGGCTCGAGGGGAGGACCATCGTTTGCAGGGATGCTGTTCGTTTCCACAGGTTCGTGGATGGAAGTTGCTCGTGTGGAGGCTTCTGGTGATATTGAATCTTATTTCCTTGTTTTTAGAATACACATGCTATTATCTTTGAACAAAATCCTTAATACGATAGTCCAATTAATTAAATCTTGTACAGATACCCATTCGAGGATGACTCTCATGATTTGTCGGTCCTGGTAGAAAGAAAAACCAAACAACCTTCGTAAATTGACGAATCGAGAGAGATACCGTCACGGTGAGCCTCAGTAATGCATCAATCTAGTTTTCGCTGCTCATAACGAAAGAGAAATAGCTCGTCTTGCGCCTGTGTTCATTCTTTGGGCAGCTGCTAGCTTGTGCACTTTCTCAGCTTCAAATATCTCAGAGTCAATCAGATCCACCACTTGTGGAACTTCGGCGTCGTCTGCTTCATTCGAGACTGTCCCGAGCCACCACTGACCTTTCTTTTGAGGACCGAGTAGCTTCTTCCAGGGTATGGAACGCAGTTGTATGTCCTCGACTTTTAGCTAGTAACAAAGCTACTAAAATGCAAGTAAAGCGAATGTGATACACACACACCTTTTGAAGCCACTTCTTCATCCTTGGATGACGAGCATTGTTTTAAACTTCGAAAAATCCCCTCGAGTATAAAGTCCACCTACAGGAGTTCCGTGCGTGTGTACAAACAAAAATAAAATTAAAAAAACGTTTTGACAATTGCTTACTCGTTTCGGCATTTCAGCTCCATGCTGCATGCCACCGGTTCGAGCTCGGTTTGCCACCCACGGTCGTGGAATAAATCCGACGTGCGTTCTTGAACAGCAAGAATGAACTCTTTCATCGATGGGCATCTATTTCCTGGAATCGTTTGCAGAGGAGGTGCAAAAGTATACCAGCTCGCTGTTTCATTCAAGAACAAATGTGTTAAACCGAAAAAGAAAGACCACAAGCGCACCTTGTAATCAATCCCAAGCTGTAGAGCGAAGAATCAAGAAGCGTAAGGTTGCGAACAGCTAGACCTTTTCATATTGTCTCTGCAGTAAAACGTAAACATAAGAACCGAAAAATCAGCGCGTCGTCCCATTTGAAAAACGCCTCCAGGAGTTTCACCTCAAAGCCCCGCCATAAAATTAGCACCGAAATCCATCCCGACGAGACAAGCGATGCCAGAGATGCTCGCTGCAAAGACTGCTTCGTAAATTTATCCATGAAACTATAATATGTGAGGACAGAGAGCAGCGTGAGAGAAGCATTACTGTGCTCACTGCTCGTTACCACGGGGACCACTGGAGCAAGACTTCAAGACATGATCAGTGATCGTCTCGGTCATGAAGCTCCTGCTATAAAATCACCCCACGTAGAAACAACAGGGCTTTCAAGTGCGTTTTACCTGGAAGAACTCGGCAATCTCCTATGTTAGTTGAAGCAAGGAACTAAGCAAAGAGAGGGAGGAAAAAAACGGCCTCTCCCATGAGAACGTACCTTTGATTCTTCTTTTGACGCGAACTTCATCCTCGGAAGGATCTCGCTTTCGCTGGTGAGGAGGAACGTATTTAGCACTTGAGGTTTGCTCCGGCTCACCCTCCAATTCAACTAGATTGCTCACCGGACTCGCGCCATCGGAATCCTCATCCTTGCCCCTAGAGTTCCACGAGCATCAAGCTAGAGCACATAGATCCTGCATGATAAATAGAGGAAGCTTACCAAGCCATTTGGAAGGCATGGAAAATCATCCATGGGAAATCCACATAGCCTTGACATCGACTGAGGAAGATAGATCTCGCCTGTTTTCTGCCATGCGGTCGAGCGTCACTTTGGAAACACTAGGCAGATTCCGCAATCGTAATAGGATCGCTCGACGAAACAAATTTTAAAAGCGATTGCTACCTGGTAAACGTAGCCTCGAGTGATGGTGTCAGGGAAAACACCATCGCGAAGCGAAGGAATGAAGCTGCAGCCAAAAAGTAAAATAAAATAAAATAAAAAATAAATCAAAGCAAATATCAAAGCTTAGCTTACGAGCCCTGCGAGATAAGTTTTGAGTATTTCCTCTCTTGCACTGGCCTCCCCTGGTTTAGAAGAAAAAACTTGGAGAGAAAAAATATAGAAAAACAGAAAACCATATATTAACTAATTATAGCATCTACTTTCAATCCAAGTTTCTCCCGGAGACACTTGTTCTCCTTCTCCAGGATTTTCTTCTCGCTCTCCAGTGTCTGTTGCACACTCTCTTTAGAACAACAAAGAATAATATGACTAGACAAACCTTGAGCTTCTTCCTGATTTCAGCATCATCAAGGACGCGCTGCTTCTTCTCTTCCTCGAGCTCTCGCTTGTATTTGTTGCACTCCTCTAGCAGCCCATTCTGTACAAAAGCTAACTCCATTTCAAGCCGATGAACCTGTAACAATGCAAATCAGAGAGAGAAAGGGAGAGAGGGACGAGTACCGTTTCTTCCAGCTCCTGTGTTCGAGCAACCCCTACTTCTAGCTGTGCATTTCCGGCTTCCTCCAGCCTCTCCATTCTGAACGGGAGACTGAAAGTGAGTTTTGAAGGCAATACAATAAAATAAAATAAAATAAAATAAAAAATTCACAAACCGGGTAGCTAAAACGTTCGTCTCTTCCTCTAGCTCCCTCAGCTGATGATCCGTTGGTTCGACCTGTTCCTCAGCTTCAAAGTCATCGAGTATCAGAGAGTCCTTTGCTGTCGCTACTGGTACTACAGCTACAGCAGATTCCTTAGATTTGGATGGGACATGGGGAACTGGCTTTGGTTTTGATGGGATTGTTTCCTTTGGCTTCGCAAACTGCATATTACTAAGTTAATGCTGCTCATGAGATTTGCACCACATACCCGGCTTCCAACGTCCACTTCATCGACAGCATTTGGATCCCTGAAGGCCTTCTTTGCCTGTATCTTGGCCTTTCGAGGAAAAGCTTCTTTCACTGGCCTCTCATCTTCATCGTCTGAAACTTCCGAGGATGATGATGAGCATCTTCTAGAACTCCTGATGGCTTTGTCTAAAACGAAGAAACATCATTCTGGTGCTGAAGGTAAAAAGTCCTACCTTGGAGACGATCAGCTCTCCGTGGTCGATATAAAATCTCGTCCTCATGCATCGTCTTCCTTTTCTTGGTAGCAGAACCAGTAGCAGGAGGTCCCTGATATCCCACCTTCTGGCAGTTGTTATTCCTGCATAGAAAACCATTAAGAACAAACGGCAACAAGGGGAGTGCTAACCAGAATTTCTTCTGCATAAGTTGCAGCCGATGCTCAAGTCGTTGAAGAACGGGTGTCCTTTCAAATCCTTGTTTGTCATGAGCAGGTTCCACAAAATTTGCCTCCAAAACTCCTAAACCACCAGAAAAAAAATGTAAGAGACCAAAATAAAAGCTGCAAAACTCACCAATGACACCTCGTCCTTGACTGCTCGACGAATTCCATATTCTCCAGAATGGCTGTTACAGATCGAATGAGAAAAGAAGCTAACGAGCCATTGGCTACCTTTATAAGCCGATTTTTGTGATAGACATTGAATCCTTGCACATCTATGTGTTCACGGGCATCCTTTAGAAAACCGAGGTGTACTTTTGCAGACATCTGCACCCAAAAGGCGCATGATTTCAAAGGGAAACAAAAAGAAAACAGATGCCTACGTTTACCCCGTTTTGTCCATCCTTTTGAGGCTTGTAAACAAGCTCCTCAATGTGCATTACGTCGCTCAGGATATTATGGTGTTTGATCTCCTGGTTTCGAAGGGTGATCTTGAAGTTCTTTGGCAGATGCAAGTACAAAATCGAAGCATATATCTGCAAAACCAAATGGATGAATTTATGACAGCAAAACACATGTTCTTTCTCACCCTGAGAGAATTTTGGTACAAAAAGAAGTGCTTCGCACTGGGATATTTTTCCGCCATATCACGTTGAGAATCATCACGGCCGCCCCTAATTTGAATGTCCTTGAAGGAGGTCAGTGAAGTAAACCAAAAACAATTTCAAAGCATACTTGAGGATCTGATTCAAAGTCTAGTTCCAGCCGCTGCTGCTCATCCTCCCAGAGATTGTAGATAATGATTCTAGTACCTTGGCCCTTAATTTTCTTGAACTGGCATCACAGAGAGACACATAACTTAAGATTGGATGTAGATCCAGAGTGCTTACTTGGCTGCGAATCGATTCTTCAGACTGATAAGGACTCCATTTCGTGATCGCGTCCATGCGATATTTCCAATCCTGATGTGTGCCTCGTTGGACCTCTTTCAGCTCACCCCCGTGCTCTTCGTAATCCAGCTGCAACCAAGAACAAGGTGAATTCACACCCCAGAGAATTTCTCTATTAAGAGTACCGTAGGAACTATGATGTCCTGCTGCATTGTGTCACGCAGGAAACTGTAGGAGAGGAACCCGACACTCCGTGTAGGCCTGTATCAAACGTAAAGAAGAATGGGAAATGGGAAATACTTTGGCAACCAACTTTTATACCTGCCGCCTCTCTTTGCATTCGATTTCGAAAAAACGATGACATCAGCACCCAGGCGCATGGTACTCGTCTTAAAACCGTTTCCATCTGAATAGATTTCCAAACTGAGATGGAGAAAGAGAAAACGAAATAGAGCACATACATTGTCCAATCATGTTAGCGGCTTTATCCTTCGCAGAGTACCCAAAGGACATGCATTCTCGCAAACGCTCCTGGGTCATTCCTCCGCCGTTATCTGGATCAACAAACAAAGCGTTGCTGCAAGAAGAAAACACAGCTAGAAAACATCTTGCGAACCTTCAAAGAGAAGCATCGGCGAGCCATCAACCGGATTCTTGAGAACGTTGATGTTGACAAACGTCGCTCCATTTTGAGCCTCATCGAGCGCATTGTCCAGCAGCTCCGCTATGGCTGCGAACCGAGCAAGAGATCATAGATTAAAACACAAAGAAGAAAACTAGCAAGACTTTTCTAAGTACCGCCGAGAGCCCACTTGTGGCTTGTTGCATTGGAATGGAGGAACTTTGGATGCATGCGTACGTGATCCATGCTAGCTACACAGCAAAAGAGAAAGGATTGATCGCAAACAATCGAAACAATTACTACCTGGCATTGTTTGCGCGCCGGAACCGTCGTAATCTCCAGCCTTCCAAAACTGGCGACAGCGATTCGGCCGCGGGGCACTGACGACGGCGTCATCTTCCGGGGAGGCATCGTTCGCGTTGGGCAGAAAATCGAGAAAATCGGCGGGCATGTCCTCGATCTTCGGCTTCTTGCGCTGATCGTCGTCGCCTCCGATCCCGCCGGCTCCTCGTTTCCTCAAATCCGTAGCGATACCTGTGATCCGGCTGGGACCGGCGCCACCAGCATTGCGCTCTTCCTCCTCCTCCACCGCCATGCGATCGCCCGCAAACCCTATCGACGAGAATGGTTTTTATTCCCCTTATGTGGTTTTAAGGGTTTATGGCCTTGCCGAGATTTTTCGTGCGGCATTTCACTCTGGGCGGACGTGGGCGTTTCGCGCTGCCACTGGACGCTCGACCCATTGCTGGTATGTCGACGATCTTCTCATTCTTCCCTCGATCTCGAGTAATTCTCGAGCTTCTATAGAGGATTTTCAAAAGGGTCGCTCTACATGGCCTTGGGGGAGCTACAGCGTTGTTGGAGATCGCGTTCCAGTTGCTCCGATTGGTTTAAGCTGCGATCGGATCCTACATTGCGTATCGGAGAGTGACGAGGTTCTCTTTTTCTAATGTCTTGTTCTTAGTTTTTTTGAGAATCTTTCGTCCATGTTCTTAGTTTTTATGAGAATCTTTCGTCCAGGTATCAGTGGTCAGTGTCACAGCGACCAGTGTTGTCCGAGAAGCCCAACGTCGCTTTTCCACTGCCCGAGCGGTACGACCAGAGCCAAATTGTTATTCTCATTCCTTTCGTAGTTTTCATCCTTTCTTCTTCTTGTTCCAGGCAACTGTGATTCTCGGACAAGCTTTGATGGCAACACTTCTTCTCCACGCTATTGAAGCCGCTGCCGAGAATATAAAGGTGGCCATTTTGTTTGCTTGCTTGGCCTTTGTTTTCGTCTCCTTCTCATTCAAGTTCTAGATCACGATTGTTGGAAGCGGTGGACCACTTGGAGGAATCACAGCAATCGGCTCAAACACCGGGCTTGTCAAAGGCTATGTGGATTTCCCAAGGAGTGATTTTCCATGCCTTCCAAATGGCTTGGTAAGCTTCCTCTATTCGCAGTCTTGCTTATAATCGTCTCTTATGCTCCAGCTTGATGCGCGTGGAACTCTTGGCGAGCGTGGCAACTTAACAGTCACGCTCCACAATTCTTCGTGGAAGAGACTTAAAGTGTATGCTTCGTCTTTGCTTGTTCTTCTTTCTAAGTTTTTTCCTTCTAAACCACAGCTTTTTGACACCGGGGTTATAGGAGGCCTGTGCAACTCTCGAGAGGAAATATATCGAAAGGAGTCGAGACTTATCTTGCAGAAGCTCGTAAGGTGAGCTTTCACGTCACGAAAACAACTTGTTTTGCTTGTTCTCTTTTGATTTTGTTCTTGGCTGCAGCTTCATTCCTTTGCTTCGTTTGGTGTTTTCCTTGACAAGCAAGGAACCATCACTTGTGCTCGAGGCTACGTTTACCAGGTAGAGAACGCTCTTTAAAAAATTTAAAGCGATTCCAAAGCGTTTTACTTGAGTTCCAGGCTCTGCCCAGTGTTTCCAAAATGACGCTCGACCGGATGGCGAAAAACACGCGAGATCTTCCTAAGTGGAACATAAACGCTGACGAGATTTGCGAGCTCCTGTTCCAAGGAATTGGTCGTCGCAAGACCATCCGCACGGTGAGCGAGATCTTCTCAACTGTTTCTCTCCTCGTAAAACTTCTTACGGCTTGCAGATAAATCCTAGATTCGGTCCTTGCGGCCTAGAGATGAAACAGCGCATACTGGAGAACGAGATCTCTAGCAAGGGATTCTGGCAGATTCGACAGGCACTCAAGTCAAAAGGTGGTTTGTTTCTTTCGTTGTTTCTCGAATCACGGCGTTTAATCTTTGTAGGCTACATTGAGGCATTTTGTGACGCTTGCGGTGAAGAATACCGATTTACAGAGGATGAATTGGGAGAGCTGATTGGTAAAAGCATCAGCGACAGTGAAGAAGAAGAGTGAATCATAAAAGGTTTAGCTTGTCAATACGTTTTCTTCCAGATCTTTCTGTAAAGAATATGCTTTGGGAAAGAGATTCAAAGTCATAATCTAGTGGGAAAAAACCAGCGCTGAAAGCACCCAGGGCCTAACACTCCAGCGACGGAATACGAATAAAATTTCCTTTTATAAACGTAAGAATCACACCAGTTAAGATTCTCAAAGCGCTCCAGCTTTTCCTTTGATCTCAAGCCATCGCTTTGCAATCAGCCTCCTAAAAGAAAGAAGAAAGATGAAAGAAAAAAAAAACACTATAGCTTCGATTCGATGGACGACTCTCGATATCTCCATCACACGTCTTAAATGCCAACAGCTGGTTTCGAATCCGTGCTACACAGCGATCACCTTTTGATCCTGTCCAAAGTTCCAAAGTCCAATCCCCAGATGTAAACAACTCGGAAGAAAAAGCCCCCCATCCCATCCCATCCCATGCCATAGCCTCTTCGTCGTCTCGTCTCGTCGCGTCTCGTCACCAATGTGTGTCGCTTTCCTGTGGCACCACTGCCGTGGTGTGAAAAAGTCGTCCAAGCTCTCTCGTCCCCGCTAAAGCTGTCGACGAGAAATCGCCTCTCCATAAACGCCGTGCCGCATTTTGTCGTGTGATTCACTTCAGCCTGAGCTAATCCTTCGGACTTCCTCCACTGATCGTAGAAAACAAGTCACTGCCCTGTAGCGTGCTCTCCTGCCTCCACTTGTACTCGTAGCAAATGGCTACCTGGCAGCAGCAGCAGCAGCAGCATCATCCCTGGTCGCGCACGATATCCATTTGTTTTCTCCTCCCTATTAGCACCATCTATGTCGCCTGTTCCCGAGGCGTATAGCCAGCGCCGCCTTGATCCTGCTGTTGATAGCTTGGAACAATTCTTACTTAATCCCACAATCTGAGGAGGAGAGAGAGCGAGAGAAAAAAGAACCCCTGCGCTGCGCCTGCCTGCGACTGCCTGTGCACTCTATCCCATAAGAAAACCTGTTCTGCTTCCCCTGTTATCTAGCTGCCTCCGGCCTATATATCTGGAGCACGGGAGTAACACGCGACGGATGATCCGAATCCGGATTCCAGGAGAACTTACTTCCTCCTCCCCGAAGTTTGAATGGACGTAGCTTATAAGTAGTGTTGGATCATATCTTATCATCACCAAAGAATATGAGAACCACAGCAGTTTTCCCAATCGAAGCTTGTTAAGTACCTTGGTTTGTTTGTTTCTTTCGTGTAGCTCGTCAGCACGCACGGCGCGTACCTCTCCAACCCGAAACTGTACACAGGATTTTCCCCTCCCCTCCCCTCCTCTCCTTCTTTCGCTTTGGATCCTCGATCAGGTGAAGATGCGACGAAGTTGATTGCAGATCTTCTCCCTGAGCTGGCCAAGCGCTTTCGAAAGGCCGCACGGTATCCTTTGTCTCCGAAACCAGGAAGTTCGCTTCTTCTTCTTCGTGGCAATGGGAGGAGGAGGCGATGGCAAGCCCAAAGCAAAACTCGTCTCGCTCAGAGCCAAAACCTGTTGTGTGGAGGCCGCTGCGGAAGGACCAACCAGCTCAACGAAACAAGCGTTGCTGTTCCTTGTAAACATCTTCTCGGTCGTAGCACAGCCCGCATTGTCTTCAGCACGGGTCACGCTGCATGAAGCGAGCTCGAGCAGCGCTGCGTCCTCTTTGTCACCTTCCGCCACCGGATCCAAGCTCACGATGCCCGTTTCGGAGTGTAACGCAGGCTCCTCGTCGGCCTGCTTGACTTCCACAAGCTCCAGATGTTGGCACTCCTCTTCAATTAGCCTGTCAGCTTCCCCGGGATTGACTACGTCACAAAGGCTGGCGGCGGTGGCTTTCTCCAAACTGAAAGCACCGCCCTTGGAGGAGCACAAATCTTCCGGAGCCATCGCGATGCCGCCATCTTCGTGAGAGAAATCCGACTTTAAGCCTTCCTCCGCGATGTCACGCATGATATGGCTCTCGGACAGCCAAATCGTGTGGCCATGGATCTCTATTCCTTTCACCCAATCGCTCCATCTTCGACCCCCTCCGCCACCGCCGCCGAGCCGCATTGCCGGTCTTTGGGGCCGCCCCTGGCTTATAACAATGTACCTGTTCGCCGGCCTCTCGGGCGCCGCTACCACACTCCTGGAGCTCATGGACATCTTAAATTGGCGCTCCTCCCTTATCTTCTCGATCTGAGGCCCAATGCTGATGAGCGCGATCACGCACAGCGCCGTGGACATGAGCAGCGGCGTGAAGAAGAGGACGATGTGGAACAGGGGCGTGGTGAAGAGCAGGATGAGGAGCCCCGCGAGGATAGGGTGGCTCCACAGCAGCGACACGATCTCCAGCACCACGATAGCCATCTGCGAGCGAGCAAGAATGGAGCGTGAGTCCGCTCAAGTCTAGGCGTGGAATTTCGATCGATCGAGGGAAATTTACCAGATGACGCAAGAATTTCCGGCGCAAGGAAGAAGAACCGGCGCATCTGACGATCAAATCCGCCGCCGCTGCGCCGCCGTCGGGCAAATCGCCCTATCGCGCCTCCTTTCTTTGGAGCCGCGCTAGCGCCATAGCTCTCCCCTCTCTATGAAATGCGAGAGAAAAGAAAGAATAGAACTTGCAAGTATAACCCTTCCTCTCCACGTCTTCTCTGGCCGCGGCATTTACACTGGAGTCCTTGGCCCGGTGTCCTACATTGGGTGCATGGACGCATGGGGCATCATACCTATGGCGTTTGTGCGCCATCCATCGACCCAGTCGCATGTGCGCCGTATGAGGCGCCATGATGGCCATGATGGAGACCATGTATGGCAGCCACTCACCGACTGATGCCGGTCGGTGGGGTGGGTGAAACCGGCATCAGACGCGTGACCCACGGTTAAAAAAAAAGCTACCTAGCAGGGGGACAGTTTCCACCATAACTGTAGCAGCCCTAAATTCGGGCATTTTCTCAAGAAAGAAAATGCCCTAAACCGGCATTTGCAGCAAATGCCGGTTTATCACCGATTTACCCTCAGGTCTTCCATGTGGCGGTTAAGCGCCAGGAGCCTCTCACGGACTTGTTTGGATTCCAACTCTAGGGTTTCTTTGCTCACGGCATCCATCGCCCAGCTCTTCCCCAGGCGCCGCTCCTTCATGAGCTTGCGGACCTTGTCCAGCTCATCCAGCCGTCCAGCTGCCGCGTGGAGATTGGACAGGAGAATGTAGGGCCCTGATTCGTCGGGCTTGAGCTCGATCACCTTTAGGGCAGCCCTCGTCCCGCGCTCGGTGTCGCCATGGATCTTGCAAGCGCCCAGCAAGCTCCTCCAGATCACAGCGTCGGGCTCCACCGGCATGGCGGCGATCAGGCGCTCCGCCTCCTCCAGCTTCCCGGCCTTGCCGAAGATCTCCACCATGGCGCTGTAATGCGCGCGGCGGGGCTCGATTCCGTGCTGGGATCGCATCGACAGGAGGAAATCCCAGGCCTCATCCACCAGCCCGGCGTGGCTGCACGCTTGCAGCACCACGCAGAAGCTGATCCAGTCGGGCGGCATCGCGATCTTGGCGAAGAGATCCAGCGCCTCGGTCACACGGCCGTTTCCCGCGTAGGCCGCCAGGATCGTGTTCCAGGAGACGATGTTCTTGCTCGGCACAGCATCGAAGATCCTCCTCGCCTCCTCCACGCAGCCGCATTTGCCATACATGTTGATCAGAGGATTGGCGACCTGGAGCATCGCCTCGAATCCACAGGCTTTGATCCTGGCGTGCAAGATCCGGCCCTTGTCTAGAGATTGCCGCATCGCAAACGCGGCGAGGAGGCCGCTGTAGCTCATCTCGTCCGCCTCGATTCCTTCCTGGTCGAGGCGCCGGAAGATATCCAGCGCTTGCCGCGCTTGCCCTGTCCGGGCATACGCGGTGATCATCGCGTTCCAGGAAACGACGCTCTTCTCCTCGAGTCGATCGAAGAGCTCCCTGGCGCGGCGGAGGAAGCCGCATCGCGCGTACATGTTGAAGATCGCGGTGGCCGCGACGGTGTCGGCATCAAACCCCAGCGCCACGATCCGGGCGTGGATCGTCTGGCCCTGCGCGAGGAGCTCCAGGCGAGCGCACACGCCGAGAATCTCGACCAGGACGATGCGATCGGCTCGCTCGCCATGAAGATCCATCTCCCGGAAGAGCCGCAGCGCCGCCGCGTCGTGCCCGTTCTGGGCATATGCCGCGATCATGAGCGTCCAGGAGAAGACGTTGCGATCAGCAATGCGATCGAACACCGCGCGCGCGATCTCGGCCGCGCCGCACTGGCCATACATCTGGACGAGGAGATTGGCCAGGAATCGATCGTCGCCGTGGCCGCGATCCACAATGTGCTGGTGGATGCGCTTGCCCTCGCCGAGCAATTGCCGGCTCCCGCAGAATCTCATGAGGAACTCGTACATGGTGAAGGTAGCGCCGCACAGGAATTCGTCCAGGCGATCGGGAGTGAAGCCCTTCTTGGGGCGGCCTTGGAGAATGCATCCTCCACGATTGTGGGAAGAATGCTGCTGGTGGCTCGATGACTTGGATCCTGCCGTGTTGAAAATCGCGCACGCTGCCATAGGATGAGGACTCCACTGTATCATGCATAAGAGAAACTCCCACTCCAAGAACCCTAATCCTAAAGGCGGCAAAAGCTTGAGTTTTAAAACGCAAACTTTTGGCGGGCGAGGCTAGGGTTTGGAAATATTTTGGGGCAAGAGAAAGAAAGATGAGCGCTCGACGGGGCCGGAGAAGGAATGCCGCCACTGCGCCATCGCCTGCATCGCCGCTGGCGCCTTCTTCTCCCGTGAAGAATGTCTCCGATCTCGCCGCCTTGCGAGCTTGCTTGGATTCTCGGATCGAGAGCCTGCGCGCCGATGCGGAAAAGATCCAGGCGGCTTGTGGCAAGGAGCTGGAATCGACACGCCAGAAGCTCAGGAAGCGAGTGGAGGTAAGCAGTCGCTGAGCTAGCTATGCCGATCGTGCTGCGGTGGGATGAAACTTCTTTCACAGGCAGAGCAGGAAGAGGCGGCAAAGCGCGCCGATGCGGCCAATCGGGCGTGGAAGATCTTTGCAACGGAGTACGAGGAAGATCTCCTGGATATCGAGGTAACACATAGCTGGAAATATTTCTTGTTTGTTTCTTTTGACATTCTTTTGCTAGCAGAACACGTACAAGGAGCTCGCCGCAAAGTTCCAGCGTAAGATCCAAATTCTTGACATAGTTTGCTGCGACGAGCAAGATCTAACAAATGTTTCCATTGTTCTTCTCTGTTCCCCTTGCAGCTACAAAGGCGCCTTGCAGTGAGGTCGTAAAATCGGCCGAGGACCAGATCGAAAGCCTTCGTCGCAAGTATGTGAGAGCTGGATTATAGCCTTCGTTTTTCTGATCGATGGTCACCATGATCGATTCCTATTCTTTTCCTTTGCTACATAATCTCTCATCCGCTACTCTACAGGTTTTCTGAAAATAAAACCTTCACAGATCGAGCTTCTCTCATGGTTGGATTTTCTTCGCATTTTTTTAACGTTCTTATTGGCACCCAACAAAAAACTGACATGTGGCATTTGGGCGCGCTGACATGGCACTTTATTGGTGCTGGATTGTCTTGCTGTGACCTTTTAAAAATCTCTGGCCTTGCTTCTATGGAAGATGAATCTCCACGACCTAATAATGGAGGCATTGCCCGAGGATGCCCTGGCGGAGGAAGAGGAGCGCCACAGCGACGATGGAGTACCGATTCTCTTCCAGGGATGGCGATCCACTCCGAATTTCGCGACGAATTCCTCGTCCAGGCCGCTGATCAGGTTCGTCGATGGCGTGGATCTAGATTCAGGGAGCCAGGACGCCACTGCCGCCGCGGCTCCTCCTTATCTGGCAGACATCGCTTTGGATCACGCGTCCTTCTCAGCGATCGCAGCGGAATTCGAGCAGAATTTGCAGGAGGCGGATCGACACCGCGGTGCCAGGGTTTCTCCGGATGATCGTCGCGGAGAGCAGGAAGGAGAAATTCCCAACCATTGTTTATCTGGGGCTGATCGGGAGGATACGAGGCCCAAGATCGGATCGTCGGATAGATGGGTTGTGATGAACGTTGGGGGCATCCGGTGGACAACTACGGTGGAGACTCTATGCATGGATTCCGGATCCATGCTCGCTGCCTGGGTGCTCCGGTACCGCAGCGACGAGGAGGAGCTGCGAATCGATCGAGATGGCAGCCGATTCGCTCATGTCCTGAATTACCTCAGGGAGGGGACGCTGTGGCTGGAAGATTTGCCATCACTCAGAGGAATCTACGAAGAGGCAAAGTTCTACCAGCTCAAGGGACTCAAAGCTCTTTGCGAGGAAAGGATGCTCGAGGTGGAGGCCAAACACGCGGCCGAGTCCAAGAGGCGGAAGGAGGAGATCGAGGAGGCTCTCAAGGGAGCATTCTTTCGGTGGGAGAGAGATCGAGCGTACCACTTTCCCAAAGGAAAGAACGACGTGCTAGCGATTTTGCGAGGCAGACGACTGGGTATAAGCGAGCCACCAAGATTCGACATGAACGAGGACTTTTAGAATTTCTTGTGTTCTTTTAAAACGCTCATAGATCCAATTTCGATAGGTCGTGAGTGTCACCTGAAATAAATGATATTCAAATAGATAAATGAACAATTTCCTCTCAAATAATTAATAATGTTTAAGTTTAAACAAGGAAGGTTTCTTATAATTAATAAAGTTAATTTATCTTTTTATCACAATTCATATATTAAATTTAAATGTCTAATGTATGTGATTTGTAACATTATAATATAAACTATTTATAATCATATATAATTATAAAATATTTTGATATAAAGTTTTAAATATTAAAAAACATAAAGAAGAAATATTTTCTTACATTTTATCAATATAAAAATAGCAACTACTCAAATTTATGTATTGACTGCATGTGAATTTTTAGAACCGTTTCGAATGCTTCAAAAAAGCTATATACCACACAATAATGAATATTATCACCTTGCATTTAGGTATAAAATTTTTTTGGTTATCTTAATTTGAAAAAGATTTCTAGTATATTATCCTACAAAAACACAAAACCTTTTAGTAACATGATTATTTTACATTTTCACCAACTAATGATAAATATTATATTTATTAAATCTCAAATATTTTATTTACATAAGTTAAATTTTTATATTGTGAAATAAGATACCAAAAAATATTTATAAATTTTATATTTACTATAATAGAAAAATATAAAAAATATATTAAATGAAAAATAAAAAGAACTTCCTACCTTATATTTCCAACAAGAAAATAAACAAATTAAAAATATAATAAAAAAAACTACTAAAAAACTAAAAACTAAGTAAAAAAGACATTTAAAGTAGTATTTACTAGTTAGTTCTTACAAATTGAACATCAATATTTTCAATTCTTTAAAAAATAACATCTTAAAATTTATTTATTAAAAAATAATAAATTTATTTTATAAAAAATTAAAAACAATTAATATATAATTTAATCTACAAAATATAATTACATTTTTCCTATAAAATCTCATATAGATTTTTAAAAATACAATTATAAAAATTCATATCACCTAATAAAAGTGAAAACTGTTACATCATATAACCATAAAAGTTCTTTTAGTTCTAGATGAATAGTGTAAAAGAAGTTAAAGGAGAAATTATAAATTGAATTATGCTATATATATAAGGTCTAAGTATAAGTGTACAGTTACAATGCTATATTTTAATATTAGCATAGTGGGATTTCGATAACCATCGGATTAATTTCAATTCGAACTACTCGCTCTTATATATAAATTAAAGTTTTTGGGGTAATGGATATTACATTTTTTATATTCATTTTCATATTCCATACATTCACATTGGTGGAAGTATGGTGCAATTTTGATTATCCTTAAAGAGTGCTTGGATTTGGGATTCTGCTATATATCTAACTTTTATATTATCTAGATTTCTTTTTCCTTATAGCTTTTTTAATTTCTTCTCTTTTGCTCTTTTCCTTTTCGTTCATTTTTATAATAGGGCAATAGCCTCCTCCTCTTTTGACTCTGGAGCAACAGTTGGTGCAATTGCTCGATGTTATATAATTATATTTAAACAATCAAACTCAATTGATAGTGGAATTTCCAATATATGGTACAACTCCTCCTACTCTTGTTGCCAATCCTTGAGTCCTGTTGGAGTTCTTCTGTGGGAACTTTAGGGATGATATAGACCACTAGTTTGATCACTTCATGGTGATTGCCATATGTCATTTTTGTGATGATGCTTGGTATCTCTATGAATTTGCCACGTGTCTCTAAAAACAGTGTTGTAATGGTACAATAATTTAAGTGCAGCCACTTGTAAGGATTAGAGCATTTGGATATGCCAACAATTATGATAATGCCTTTCAACAATTATATTGTTCTTGTTAAGAGCCATTTGAGTCTGTGATGCAATTTAACATTTATTTTTGAAGCCTCTGTAAGGGACTAAATTTTCCATTCTACTTTAGTCACTTAACCACACCTCCAACCACTTGGAGGAGTCTCACTCACAACCTCCATAAGTCCTATTTTAGACTTGGGCTTGCTAGCCCTGAAAATGGCATCCCCACCACTCAACCTTTGCACTTGATCCAAGTGCTCCACGTGTCCAATCCCCTGACCGACACCCCAAGGTACCACCGACATATCAGCCCGTTACGCTAAAGCCATGCCCCTTTACCTCGGTCACACCGGTGGTCTAACACCACCGGCATCACAGTCCCATCTCTCAAGGACTGGGCCATCCGTCCATGAGTGATCATTCCAAATCCACTCCTTAACATCCTTAGGATGCCCACAGACATGGGGAATAGCCTTCCCCAATATCCCTTTTCCGGTCTTCACCAAGTCCCTTTCTGCCCATGGCCATGTTTGCCAACACTGCCACTGGATCAAGGCCCACAGGCCCGACCACTAAGTCCCACAGTCCTCTGGGACTTCCTCACCACTCGACTGTATCCTTGGTCACTACACCAGAGGACTACTCCTCTTCCTTTCCACAGTCTGGGCCTTTGGGACAACATTTCGGAACACCGTGGCCCTACGCGGGCCTTATGGGTACTCTCCCCACCTTCCGCCTTTGGGTGCTTTAGCCATGGGCTTAGAGCGAGGTTCTGTTGAGCCACACCAGGTATCCAAGTAGGTAATGCCACCCACACTTGGACTAGGAGCATCGGTTAGTCGATCTCCCGGGGGAACTAGAACCGGCTCTTGAACACTTCACCAAGCTACCCCGCTTGTCGGTCCGTATTCACTCTAGTCTTGGACTTCCCAGTGGTCAGCTCATCACCCAACACTGGGTATGGCCTTCCTGGGCCAAACTGGCCTTCCCGGGGCCAAACTGGCCTTTTCTAGCCAAACTGGCTCCACTGGGTTTCGGTTCCATCTCGGACTCCATCTTGGGTCCATCTCAGACTCCATCTCGGGTCCATCTCGAACTCCATCTCGGACTCCACTTCGGACCCCAACTCGGGTCCATCTCGGACACTTCCACGTGTCATGTGTTGGTCCTTTTTGGGTCCCTTTTTGGAACCTTGCTTATTTCTTGCTTCATGCTCGTTCCTCGAGCACTTCGTTAGAAGTTCCACTCCCACTCTCAACCTTTTCAAGTCGGAGCTTTTTAATCCAAACGTGTTATGCTCGTTTGGTTTTTGCTTCAGCCATTACCATGTGGCACCCTTTCGGCTCCACTTTGGGGCTTAGGGATTTGTGTCTCACAACTCCACCACCTATAGACGAAATTCGATGTCCTCATCGAACGATAAACCCTTTTATAAAGTAACACCCACATGTATTATTGTTTCCATCCTTGGCCCTCGGCCAATATTTGTCTATGGTTTGACACCGAAGGCTCACCATGCTTTGTCCATCTTCTAAGGAGCATAGTCTCTTCAACATAGAGATTCATTCGGCCCCTTGGGGTGATTTGCTCCCTTTTATTGGTTCAGTTCTCACTAAACCCGTTAGAGACATCGTCTTTAACTCAATTCCACTACTCATTCTCGAGTAGTCTTAGATTCTATCGACATAACCTTTGCACTTTGGAACGTTTACTTTTGACTTCTTGAAGTCAATTTCTTAGGTGTCTCTGACACCTTGCATTGCACATATTGTGCAAGTCCACTTCCTTATCCTAGGAAGTCCTCTACTTGAGGGCACCATCCTCCTCTTTTCTATTTTGTGCCACCCTTGGCATTACGTTCCAATTATCATCGTCCACAGCCCTATCCTTTGGCTACTTTGCCGCTCCTCACTTGGAGCTTTTACTTTGCCAAATTGGAGCACTTGGGAATTTAACATTGGAAGTCCACTTCCTTTCCCGCAATCCGTTAGCATCAAATACATTAGTGTTCTTTGGCTAACCTCGCCATTTGGATTCCTCCCATTAAATTCCAGGGCCCAAACTTGGCCACTAATCTTTTGCTCCTATCCATTGATTATTGCATCAAGCAACAAAGGATCACTACCTCCCTCCTTGAGGTATTCTTTTGGTTCCATGGCAAAGCTCCACTTTGCCAAGTCCAGAGGGTGCTCACCCCTAGTAGGTCTCTTTAGCAACTTCTGCTATGGGCCCCTTCCACGGCCCAACATTGTGACCTTCCCATAGGTCCTTTCTAGAGACTACTTTCTTGAATTCATAATACCATTGTATCGTTGTAGTTCATTTCCCTTAGGTGTCCTTCCCACTTGGTCATCTTGACCAAGCCACACCATTATCAATAGTTCAAATCAATGCTTTGAACTAGAAACCTTGTTCCTTAACCTCAAAAGGACTTCGTCCTTGTTTAGCCATACGATCACCTAGTGATCTAATCTTGACACCTTAACAGGTTTGCGAATAAGTACTAGATCTCCCAGACCTTTAACTTGTTGACCATGACCCCGGGGGCATCCCCCACACTTGGCGGTGTGCCCAAGTTAGCCCTTCCGGCCAAGGGTCCATAGCAACTGAGACTGGGTGTCCCCATCTCATTCACCACGTCCTTGGTGCCACTCGCACCAAAGTGTTCAAGTTAGATATGCCGAACCACACTAAGCAATCTAACCGTGTATCACGACTCCGGAGCATCCCCCACTTAACGGTGTGCCCAAGCTAGTCTCCTCACTGAGAGTCCATGACCACCGAAATATGAGTGTCCTCATATTCCAAACCATCACCACGCCCTAGTGATTTGGGACTCGAACCCAAGCACTAAAGGGTCGGGACTCGAACCCAACCTCCGTATATGCATTTACAGACGGCATCACCCAGGATGCCTGGCATGATTCATCACGTTGGTGCACCAACTTATATTTAAAACGCGCTACAGATCACAGCTTAAGAACCTAGTTCCTTCACACTGCCAAGTCCTCTCACTTGACAAGTCTGTGATCATGCATGGACTCCTCCATGCTTGGCCCCATGGCCCACCCTTTTTGAAGTTATCACCTAGGGTATTTGTTCCCCCGACATGCCAATCTCGCTTGGCAAATCCTCTGACCACTGTAATATGGTTCCTGCATAAGCGTGAAAGTCCTTGACCATCGATTTTCGTTCAAAGCCCTCTCTTTGAACACTCGGGAACTACTTCCCTAACCTTGATAGCCTTGCCTCATGGCAAGCTTCAAGACCACGCTTCTGCTGCGCCACTCTGATTTCGTGCGTTCCATGAACAATTTACACTTGGCCTTTCTAGGTACTAAGTTACCTAGAATCGTCTTTGGGAACCTTGAAGGAACTCTGTCCCTTAACTTGCTAAGGCTTCCCTTTTCGCAAGCTTTATAGTTGCCATATAGTCTAACATGGACAATTCCATATTTTAGACTCTCCATGGTATCACAGTTGCTAGCAATAACATCTTCGAGCACCCTTTTGATTCTCCACTCCCAACTTGCATAACCACCGTTGGATATGCCCTTTAATTTCTATGGTTCAGTTCCATCCCAATATTATTTGCCTTTTGGCCTTATATGTTTCATTTGGTTATTCTCCTCCAGACTAGGAGGATAGCTTTGCACATTTTACTATGCCTTAACAAGTATTCTTAAGGATGAACCTACCCGATAGCCTAGGGAGTGGTTCCTCAATCTTGGGCATGCTCACTTTATAATCCCACACATTAGGATTAACGTTGTTGCTTATGGGCCTTTACATGCCCATCACTAACCTTGCCAAAATTCCTTTTTTGGCTTTGTCCAATTCGGGTAGACAGTCTTCTCTTGTCTCCACAACCTTGGACATTTGGATAGCACCTACTATCCATCATTCGTTAGGGACTTAGTCCCTTGGGCCTTATCTATTGCCCTTGCGACACGAAACACCACCTCTTGGTATTCTAGAGTGTTTGGGTGTCCCAATGATGGCCTCCTGACAATGGGCATTTCCATTTACAACATTGACTTACTATATTGCAACATAAACAATTTATCCCCCGTAAGGGTATATCTAACTTCCTTATGCCATTAAGAAGTCTTGGGTAGCTACCTTCTACCCATTTAACCAATTATCTTGCACTTCTTGCTTAGTTGCCCCATAGTTGTCAAGTCCTACAACTCATTGCTTGGTGCTTCCACACCTCCATCATTATCTGGGTCACCACACTCCAACCGCATGCCTTCCAGCTTAGGCCATGCCATTCCCGCTTCCGTTGGGATTCCCTTGGCAAGGGGTTCTTATGAACCCACCATCATAACCTCAAGGTATCACCCCTTGGCACATTTGGTGTTTCCACACTATCGGCCCCACGAGCCTACCCTTATGACACTACTTATTAGTGTCTAGGTCTTTGCCAAAACCAATATAGTTGTTCCCCATGCTAACTATCCGTTAGCACCGCACCATAGTGTTTGCACCCAACTCTGGGCCAAAGTTGCTTTTTTCTGGGAACATTTTTCCCACAACTTTAGTATGGCAC
The DNA here is from genome assembly GCF_000143415.4 of Selaginella moellendorffii. NCBI lineage: Eukaryota > Viridiplantae > Streptophyta > Lycopodiopsida > Selaginellales > Selaginellaceae > Selaginella > Selaginella moellendorffii. The sequence goes on along the minus strand of NW_003314265.1, from coordinate 984,201 downwards.
ATTCTACCATCAATGAAATACCTACTATTCTCATATTTAGATTTTATGATCCTCCCCATACCTCATGGGGCACCATACGCCTCAGTCCAAATGCTCCAACCAATCCTTTAGGACCATTCCCTAACTCCACTTGAGTCATCCAGCATTTTGGACTTTGCTAATCCAACAACCTGCGAGGTCTCAGTCTTAGAGGTGCCAACTCACTGGAATACAACTTCTTGTATTCATGTCCTACTCACAAGGACAATCTTTGCAAGTGTTACTCTAACAGTTGATGATTTTCTTGGGGCTAACCTTTGCCCCTTATAACTACTTGTCCATGTGATGAGAATAGCAACTCATTTTTAAGTACACCCCCAACTCCTTGCGTTGTTCCAACATTTATTAGAGGTAGCCTCGGCTACCATTTCAAGGACTGGTGTCCTCTTCTGTATTTGACCTCCCACGGTCAACAATTCCGGTCTCAAATTTATAAGTACCAACCTCAACCATATAAGGGTAATCTTGTGACTCCTTTATTGTTTTGGAGTCTGCATCTTTCCCGTGATCCCAACTATAGTTGTTTACCACAACTACATTAGTTCGTTTGCTGCATCAAACGCTCATCTGGATCACATCCTCAGCTCTCTGAGGAAACCCTTATACTGTTCCCAAGATCCCAAAGTCGTTCCATTATTGGCCCTTTTCTATCCACCACCTTACCTACAAGTTCACACATGAACTGTAATGGAGAGCCATGTCTTCCCGACTTGCTACTCCTCAAGGATAGGCCCACTCCTAGGACCTTCCGATGCAAACACCAGTGGTGATATACTTGAGCACCAATAAAAGTCAAAATAAGGAACAACTCCAATACCAAGTTGTAAGGGACTAAATTTTCATTCTACTTTACTCATTTAACCACACCTCCAACCACTTGGAGGAGTCTTACTCACAACCTCCATAAGTCCTATTTTAGACTTGGCTTGCTAGCCCCGAAAATGGCATCTCTGCCACTCAACCTTTGCACTTGATCCAAGTGCTCCACGTGTCCGATCCCCTGACCGACACCCCAAGGTACCACCGACATATCAGCCCGTTACGCTAAAGCCATGCCCCTTTACCTCGATCACACCGGTGGTCTAACACCACCGGCATCACAGTCCCATCTCTCAAGGACTGGGCCATCCGTCTATGAGTGATCATTCCAAATCCACTCCTTAACATCCTTAGGATGCCCACAGATATTGGGAATAGCCTTCCCCAATATCCCTTTTCCGGTCTTCACCAAGTCCCTTTCTGCCCATGGCCGTGTTCGCCAACACTGCCACTGGATCGAGGCCCACAGGCCCGACCACTAAGTCCCACAGTCCTCTGGGACTTCCTCACCACTCGACTGTATCCTTAGTCACTACACCAGAGGACTACTCCTCTTCCTTTCCACAGTCTGGGCCTTTGGGACAACATTTCGGAACACCGTGGCCCTACGCGGGCCTTATGGGTACTCTCCCCGCCTTCCGCCTTTGGGTGCTTTAGCCATGGGCTTAGAGCAAGGTTCCGTTGAGCCACACCAGGTATCCAAGTAGGTAGTGCCACCCACACTTGGACTAGGAGCATCGGTCAGTCGATCTCCCGGGGGAATTAGAACCGGCTCTTGAACACTTCACCAAGCTACCCCGCTTGTCGGTCCGTATTCACTCTAGTCTTGGACTTCCCAGTGGTCAGCTCATCACCCAACACTAGGTATGGCCTTCCTGGGCCAAATTGGCCTTCCCAAGGCCAAACTGACCTTTTCTAGCCAAATTGGCTCCACTGGGCTCCAACCCCCACACTCTCCCTACTATACTTTTGGAACCCCCCGTAGCCCCCCCCCCCCTTGGGGGACGATCGCTTTGGGCTTTCACCCAACTACCTGTATTAGTATTTGGACTCGGACTCGGGCTCGAACTCGGACTCAGACTCGGTCTCAGTCCCGGTTTCGGACTCGGACTCGGTCTCGGTCTCAGTCTCGGTTCCATCTCGGACTCCATCTCGGACTCCATCTCGGGTCCATCTCGGACTCCATCTCGGGTCCATCTCGGGTCCATCTCGGACTCCATCTCGGACTCCATCTCGGGGCCATCTCAGACTCCATCTCAGACTCCATCTCGGGTCCATCTCGGACTCCATCTCGGACTCCATCTCGGACTCCATCTCGGGTCCATCTCAGGTCCATCTCGGACTCCATCTCAGACTCCATCTCGGACTTCATCTCAGACTCCATCTCGGGTCCATCTCGGACTGCGTCTCGGACTCCATCTCGGACTCCACTTCGGACCCCAACTCGGGTCCATCTCGGACACTTCCACGTGTCATGTGTTGGTCCTTTTTGGGTCCCTTTTTAGAGCCTTGCTTATTGCTCGCTTCATGCTCGTTCCTCGAGCACTTCGTTAAAAGTTCCACTCCCATTCTCGACCTTTTCAAGTCGGAGCTTTTTAGTCCAAACGTGTTACGCTCGTTTAGTTTTTGCTTCGGCCACTACCACGTGGCACCCTTTCAACTCCACTTTGGGGCTTAGGGATTTGTGTCTCATAGCCTCTTGCTCCGTGTAAAGCCAAATATATCAGAGTGGATTAAGTTGGGAATGTTATGGCCAACACTTTATTAAGATTTTAAAAAACTTGTACATGCATTTACTTTTGCCATCCTTAGCAATGCTCTTCACTTGGCACAATATTATAAAATGTCATTTCTTCCACTTTTCATTGCACGTCTTTCAACTCCACTTTCTATGGGAGACAATCCTATTCCAATGGAGGTTGATGTTGTTGTTGCCCAAGTTCAAAGACAAGGGCGAGGATGTGGTCGTGCCTATGATGTCCATTATTGGGTGTATAATAAAGTTTGTCACACTTATCGACATTGTCAGCATTTTCTGGATTGGCAACTTTCATTTCCTAAGTGGAGACCTTGGCATTAATAATATTTTGTTAGTGTTGTTGCAATGGAAAGTCTAGATATTAAAATGTTTTCAAGAAATGAGGAGTTGCACAAGTAGCAAAGGGACCTTATGCAAATAAACCAGTGACCCATTTATCTTTTTTTTAAGAGTATCATCAAAGGGTTCACTCGACATAAGTGCATCTAATGTTCACTTTCTAAATTTATTTTTATAACAAGAGGTCTTTTATGTGTAAGCGACTAAATTTTCCATTCTACTTTAGTCACTTAACCACACCTCTGACCACTTGGAGGAGTCTCATTCACAACCTCCATAAGTCCAATCCAGGACTTGGGACTTGCTAGCCCCGAGAATGGCATCCATGCCACTCAACATTTGCACTTGGTCCAAGTGCTCCACGTGTCCGATCCCATGACCGACACTCAAAGGTACCACCGACATAGCAGCCCGTTACGCTAAGGCCATGCCCAATCACCTTTGCCACACTGGTAGTCCAATACCACTTGCATCACCGTCTTGGCTCTCCAAGACTAGGCAAACCATCCGTGAGTGGTCATCTCAGATCCACTCCTTAGCATCCTTAGGATGCCCACCGACAAGGGGAATAGCCTTCCCCAATATCCCTCTGTCAGTCCCCACTAAGTCCCTTCCTGCCCCTGGCCGTGTTTGCCAACACTGCCACTGGATCGAGACCCACAGGCCCGACCACTAAGTCCCACAGTCCTCTGGGACTTCCTCACCACTCGACTGTATCCTTGGTCACTACACCAAAGGACTACTCCTCTTCCTTTCCACAGTCTGGGCCTTTGGGACAACATTTCGGAACACCGTGGCCCTACGCGGGCCTTATGGGTACTCTCCCCACCTTCCGCCTTTGGGTGCTTTAGCCATGGGCTTAGAGCGAGGTTCCGTTGAGCCACACCAGGTATCCAAGTAGGTAATGCCACCCACACTTGGACTGGGAGCATCGGTTAGTCGATCTCCCGGGGGAACTAGAACCGGCTCTTGAACACTTCACCAAGCTACCCCGCTTGTCGGTCTGTGTTCACTCTAGTCTTGGACTTCCCAGTGGGCAGCTCATCACCCAACACTGGGTCCGGCCTTCCTGGGCCAAACTGGCCTTTCCTGGCCAAACTGGCTCCACTGCAGTCCTCCCCCTACTATACTTTTGGAGCTCACCAAACCCCCCAGGGTCTGGGAGACGAACGCTTTGGGCTTTCACCCTCTCAGGCTCCGGACTCGGACTCGGACTCGGACTCGGACTCGGATTCGGACTCGGATTCGGACTCGGACTTGGGCTCGGGCTCGGTCTTGGCCTCGGCCTCGGTCTCGGTCCCGATCTCGGTCTCGGTCTCGGTCTCGGTCCCGGTCTCGGTCTCGACTTCGGACTCCATCTCGGACTCCATCTCGGACTCCATCTCGGACTCCATCTCGGGTCCATCTCGGACTCCATCTCGGGTCCATCTCGGACTCCATCTCGGACTCCATCTCGGGTCCATCTCGGACTCCATCTCGGACTCCATTTCGGGTCCATCTCGGGTCCACCTCGGACTCCAACTCAGGTCCATCTCGGGTCCACCTCGGACTCCACTTCGGACTCCATCTCGGACTCCACTTCGGACTCCATCTTGGACTCCATCTCGGGTCCATCTCGGACTCCGCTTCGGACTCTAACTCGGGTCCATCTCGGACTCCACTTCGGACTCCAACTCGGGTCCATCTCGGACTCCACTTCAGACTCCAACTCGGGTCCATCTCGGACTCCACTTCGGACTCCAACTCGAGTCCATCTCGGACACTTCCACGTGTCATATGTTGGTCCTTTTGGGTCCCTTTTTGGAGCCTCGCTTTTTGCTCGCTTCGTGCTCGTTCCTCGAGCACTTCGTTGGGAGTTCCACTCCCACTCTTGACTTTTCGAGTCGGAGCTTTTGGTCCAAACGTGTTATGCTCGTTTGGCTCTCGCTTCAGCCACTACCACGTGGCACCCTTTCCGGCTCCACTTTGGGGCCTAGGGATTTTGTGTCTCACAACTCCACCACCCATAGACGAAGTTCGATGTCCTCATCAAACGGTAAACCATTTTGTAAAGTAACACTCGCATGTGTTACCATTTCCATCCTTGGCACCTAGCCAATATTTGTCAATGGTTTGACATTGAAGGGTCACCATGCCTTTTGCATATGCCTTAATGGTTTGACACCAAAGGCTCACCATGCCTTGCCTATCCTCTAAGGAGGGTAGTCTCTCCAATTTAGAGACTGATTAGACCACATATAGTGGTTCTCTCCTTTTATTGGTTTAGTTCTTGCTAAACCTCTTAGAGACCCTTCTCTAAGTCAATCCCACTACTCCTTCTCGAGTAGTCTCAATTTCCATCTATTGAATGTTTGCACTTTGGAACTTTTACTCTTTTGACTTTTGGAAGTCAATTTCCTAGGTGTCTCCAACACCTTGCATTGCACAAATTGTGCAACTCCACTTCCTTATCCTAGGACGTTCATTACTTGAGGGCACCATCATCCTCTCTTCTATTTCATGCCACCTTGGGCACTAAGTTCCATTTATCACACTTTGTGCTAGGGTTGTCCATCGCCCTATCATTTGGCTACCTTACCGCTCCCTCCCTTGGAGCTTCCACTTTCGCCAAATCGGAGCTATTCGGAATCCATCCTTGGAAACACACTTCCTTTCCTGCAATTTGTTAGCGTCCAACACATTAGTGTTCCTCGCCTAACTTTGTCACTTGGATTCCTTCCAAGGAATTCCACGGCCCTATCTTGGCCACTCATCTTTTGCTCCTATCCATTGATTGTTGTACCAAGCAACATCGAATCTCTACCTCCCTCCTTGAGGTGTTCTTTTGATTCCATAGCAAAGGCTCTGTTTTGCCAAGACTAGGGTGTTCACCCCTAGTAAGTCTCTTTTAGCATCTTCTGCTGTGGGCTCTATCCTCGGCCCAACTTTGTGACCCTCTCATGGGTCTCTTTAGAGACTACTTTCCTTGGACACACTATGCCATCGCAATGACATAGCTTATTTCCCTAAGGTGCTTTTCCCACTTGGTCACCTTGACCAAGCCACACCATCATCAATAGTTCAAATCAACACTTTGAACTAGGAACTTTATTCCTTAACCCAAACAAGGACGTTATCCTTATTTAGCCACAAGATCACCTAATGATCTCACCTCGGCACCTTAACAGGTTTGCCAATAGGTACTAGGTCTTCCAGACCTTTAACTTGTTAACTACGACCCCGGGGGCATCCCCCACACTTGGCGGTGCGCCCAAGCCAGCCCTTCCGGCCAAGGGTCTATAGCAACTGAGATTAGGTGTCCCCATCTCACTCACCACGTCCTTGGTGCCACTTGCACCAAAGCGTTCAAGTTAGATATGCCGAGCTTTCACACTAAGCAATCTAACCGTGCACCACGACTCTGAGGCATCCCTCGCTTGGCGGTGTGCCCAAACCAGTCTCCCCACTGAGAGTCCATGACCACCGAAATATGAGTGTCCTCATATTCCAAACCATCACCACGCCCTAGTGATTTGGGACTCGAACCCAAGCACTAGAGGGTCGGGACTCGAACCCAACCTCCGTATATGCATCTACGGACGGCATCACACAAGATGCCTGGTGTGACTCCCCACGCCGGTGCACCAACTTATTTTTAAAGCGCGCTACAGATCACAGCTTAGGAACCTAGTTCCCCCACACTGCCAAGTCCTCTCACTTGACATATCTGTGATCATGCATGGGCTCCTCCATGCTTGGCCCCATGGGCCACCCTTTTTGAAGTTAGCACCTTCAACTAGGGTATTTGTTCCCCCCAACTTGCCAATCTCACTTAGCAAGTCATCCGGCCACCGTAACATGGTTCATGCATAAGCGTGGAAGTCCTTAACCATCAACTTTCGTTCAAAGCCCTCTCTTTGAACACTCGGGAACTACTTCCCTAACCTTGACAGCCTTGCCTCATGGCAAGCTTCAAGACCACGCTTCTGCTGCGCCACTCTGATTTCGCGCGTTCTATGAACCATTTACATTTGGCCTTTCTAGGTACTAAGCTACCTAGAATCGTCTATGGGAACCTTGAAAGAACTCTGTCCCTTAGCTTGCTAAGGCCTCCCTTTTTGCAAGCTTTCCAATTGCCACATAGTCTAACATGGACAATTCCATATTTTAGACTCTCCATGGCATCACGGTTGCTAGTGGCAACACCCTCGAGCCCCCACTTGATTCTCCACTCCCAGCTGGCATAACTAACCTTGGTTATGCCCTTCGATTTCTATGGTTCAGTTCTATCCCAATACTACTTGCCTTTTGGCCCCATGTGTTTCCTTTGGTTATTCTCCTCCAGACTAGGAGGATAGCTTTTGCACTTTCTATCATGCCTTAGCAAGTATTCTTAGGGATGTACCTACCCAATAGCCCAAGGAGTGGTTCCTCAATACGGGTATGCTCACCTTATAATCCCACACACTGGGATTACATTGTTGCTTATGGGCCTTTACATGCCCATCACTAGCCTTGCCAAAATTCCATTTTTGGCTTTGTCCAACTCGGGTAGACAGTCCTCTCCTATCTCCGCAACCTTGGACATTTGGATAGCACCTTCTATCCATCATTCGCTAGGGACTTAGTCCCTTGGGCTTTATCCATTGCCCTCGCAACATCAAACACCACCTTCTGGTGTTCTAGAGTGTTCGGGTGTCCCAATGATGGCTTTTTTGACAATGAGTATTTCCTTTTATGACATTGACTTACTATATCGCAACACAAGCAACTTATCCCCCGTAAGGGTGTATCCGACTTCCCTATGCTATTAAGAAGTCTTGGATAGCTACCTTCTACCCGTTCAACCAATTATTTTGCACCTCTTGCTTAGTTGCCTCATAGTTGTCAAGTCCTACAACTCATTGTTTGGTGCTTTCACACCTCCATCATTATCTGGGTCACCACACTCCAACTGCATGCTCTGCAGCTTAGGCTATGCCATTCCCATTTCCATTGGGATTCCTTTGGTAAGGGGTTCTCATGAACCCACCAACATAGCCTTAAGGTATCACACCTTGGCACATTTGGTGTCTCCACACCATCGGCTCCACGAGCCTACCTCTATGACACTTCCTCTTCGTGTTTATGTCTTTGCCAAGACCAACACCACTCTTTCTCATGCCAACCATCCGTTAGCACTGCACCATAGAGGTCACACACAACTTTGTGTCAAAGTTGTTTTCTTCTGAGAACACCTTTCCCATAACTTTAGCATGGCACATTTTGCCATCGATGAGATACCCTCTGTTCTCATCCTTGGATCCTATGATCCCCCCCCCATCCTTTGTGGGGTACAACACACCTCAGTCCAAATGCTTCCATCAGTCCTTTTAGGACCATCCCTTGACTCTACTTGAGTTATCAGCAGTTTTGGACTTGGTTAATCCACAGACCCTTAAGGTTCTACTTGTGAGGCACTAGCTCACTGGAATACACTTCTTGCATTCCTGTCCTACTCAAAAGGACTATTTTCACAAGTGTTACTCCGACACTTGATTTTGTTCTCTGGGGGCAACTTTTGCCCTTTAGGACTACTTGTCTATGCGATGAGAATACCACTCATCTCTAAGTACACCCCCCAACTCCTTGGGTTGTTCCAGCATTTATTAAAGGTAGCCTCGGCTACCATTTCAAGGACTTCAGTCCTCTTCCGTATTTGACCTCCCACGGTCATTACCTCTGGTCTCACATTCATGAGCACCAACCTCAACTATATGAGGATAATCTTGTGACTCCTTTATTGTTTTGGAGTCTCTATCTTTCCTGTGATCCCAACTTTAGTTGTTTACCACAACAACCTTAGCCAATTTGCTGAGACAAATGCTCATCCAGATCACATCCTCAACTCAATGAGGAAAACCTTGCACTGTTCCCAAGATCCCAAAGTCGTTCCATTATTGGCCCTTTTCTATCCACCACCTCGTCTACAAGTTCACACATGAACTGTAATGGAGAGCCATGTCTTCCCGACTTGCTACTCCTCAAGGATAGGCCCACTCCTCGGACCTTCCGATGCCAACACTAGTGGTGATATACTTGAGCACCAATAAAAGTCGGACTAAGGAACAGCTCTGATACTAAATTGTAAGCGACTAAATTTTCCATTCTACTTTAGTCACTTAACCACACCTCTGACCACTTGGAGGAGTCTCATTCACAACCTCCATAAGTCCAATCCAGGACTTGGGACTTGCTAGCCCCGAGAATGGCATCCATGCCACTCAACATTTGCACTTGGTCCAAGTGCTCCACGTGTCTGATCCCATGACCGACACTCAAAGGTACCACCGACATAGCAGCCCGTTACGCTAAGGCCATGCCCAATCACCTTTGCCACACTGGTAGTCCAATACCACTTGCATCACCGTCTTGGCTCTCCAAGACTAGGCAAACCATCCGTGAGTGGTCATCTCAGATCCACTCCTTAGCATCCTTAGGATGCCCACCGACAAGGGGAATAGCCTTCCCCAATATCCCTCTGTCAGTCCCCACTAAGTCCCTTCCTGCCCCTGGCCGTGTTTGCCAACACTGCCACTGGATCGAGACCCACAGGCCTGACCACTAAGTCCCACGGTCCTCTGGGACTTCCTCACCACACGACTGTGTCCTTGGTCACTACCCCAGAGGACTTCTCCTCTTCCTTTCCACAGTCTGGGCCTTTGGGACAACATTTCGGAACACCGTGGCCTTACGCGAGCCACCTGGGTACTCTCCTCGCCTTCTGCCCTTGGGTGCTCTAGCCATGGGCTTAGAGCGGGTTCCGTTGAGCCACACCAGGTATCCAAGTAGGTAGTGCCACCCACACTTGGACTGGGAGCATCGGCCAGTCGATCTCCCGGGGGAACTAGAGCCGGCTCTTGAACACTTCACCAAGCTACCCCGCTTGTCGGTCTGTGTTCACTCTAGTCTTGGACTTCCCAGTGGGCAGCTCATCACCCAACACTGGGTCCGGCCTTCCTGGGCCAAACTGGCCTTTCCTGGCCAAACTGGCTCCACTGCAGTCCTCCCCCTACTATACTTTTGGAGCTCACCAAACCCCCCAGGGTCTGGGAGACGAACGCTTTGGGCTTTCACCCTCTCAGGCTCCGGACTCGGACTCGGACTCGGACTCGGACTCGGATTCGGACTCGGATTCGGACTCGGACTCGGGCTCGGGCTCGGTCTTGGCCTCGGCCTCGGTCTCGGTCCCGATCTCGGTCTCGGTCTCGGTCTCGGTCCCGGTCTCGGTCTCGACTTCGGACTCCATCTCGGACTCCATCTCGGACTTCATCTCGGACTCCATCTCGGGTCCATCTCGGACTCCATCTCGGACTCCATCTCGGGTCCATCTCGGACTCCATCTCGGACTCCATCTCGGGTCCATCTCGGACTCCATCTCGGACTCCATTTCGGGTCCATCTCGGGTCCACCTCGGACTCCAACTCGGGTCCATCTCGGGTCCACCTCGGACTCCACTTCGGACTCCATCTCGGACTCCACTTCGGACTCCATCTTGGACTCCATCTCGGGTCCATCTCGGACTCCGCTTCGGACTCTAACTCGGGTCCATCTCGGACTCCACTTCGGACTCCAACTCGGATCCATCTCGGACTCCACTTCAGACTCCAACTCGGGTCCATCTCGGACTCCACTTCGGACTCCAACTCGAGTCCATCTCAGACACTTCCACGTGTCATATGTTGGTCCTTTTGGGTCCCTTTTTGGAGCCTCGCTTTTTGCTCGCTTCGTGCTCGTTCCTCGAGCACTTCGTTGGGAGTTCCACTCCCGCTCTTGACTTTTCGAGTCGGAGCTTTTGGTCCAAACGTGTTATGCTCGTTTGGCTCTCGCTTCAGCCACTACCACGTGGCACCCTTTCCGGCTCCACTTTGGGGCCTAGGGATTTTGTGTCTCACACTATGCTTCTCTTTGTGTTCGTTATACAGACTTGAGTTTATCTTCTATTGTTCAGCTTCTTATCACACGTTATCATCTACATTTGCATCATGTGGTAAAGCCAATTTTCATTCTTTATGGCAACAGTCATACACATCTATATACACGAGATGAGGTAAACTTAGTGTGTGGGCGGTCTCAAGCTTGAGTTGCAGTTATTACTAGTACTGCTGAGTCAAGTTTTTAACTTCATCCTTTGTATGGATCGATTGTGGCATAATTATGCCAAGTGTGACTTTGAGGCCTTTTTATATTTCCATCTTATTCTCTTATTCCCTCTTCCAATCCCTCTGACAGTCTTTGTATTGTAGTGGTTGACCGACTCGTGAAGAAGTATGCCAATCTCTTTGAGTTTGACCTATTATCTAGGGCCAAAATTGCAACACATAGTCCTTTTCCAACTGGGGATGCTCGTTTAATCAATGTTTACAAGATTTTATGTGCAAATGTTAAGGAGATATTGGAAAAGGGTGTTATTCAAAAGTTGCAGAGTCCTTAAGCATATGAATCTCATCTTGTGACAAAACTTGATGGGAGGTATTTATTTTTGCATCGATTATCATCCATTAAATGAAGTGACGATCCCAGACATGTACCCTCTTTCTCACACTACTGATCTCTTAGATCATTTTGGGAGAAGTCGTTAGTTCACCAAGTTAGATCTTGCTTTGAGTACTGGCATGTATCGATGGCCGAGAAAAATATTCATAAAATTATTTTTTATACACCATTTGGTTTATACAAGTTCTTAGTGATGCCATTATAAGCAACTAAAGAGAATGACTTGAAAGGCAATCTATGAGGTTCAAATATAGAGGGAAAGAGCCCATTTCCAATCGGTTAAGGGTTTTGCAATATTTGGGGATAAGTGTCCTTGAGTTTAAATAATACTAGATTGGGTGACCTCTCAAAAAATCCAAATTCAGGAGCTTATATTTTGTATCAAAGAGGGTTTAGGGTCTGACTCTATTGGTTCGCTTAGGGGAATTGCACCATATATTAATTGACATCTAATAGGTTTAATTTACTCTGAGGGGTAAGGTGTCAACATAGCAAAGTTCTTAGGAGAGTTATAACTTTCAACTTTCATTCATGAGGGCATGAACTTACAAGGAAGTGTGGTGAATTATAAACAACCAAAGAGAATGGTTCAATTTTCTCTAGCTAAGCTCGACTCAAGGGGTAGAGTGTTAAGAGAGCAAGGCTCTTGGGAAAGTTGTAGCTTTTAGCTTTTGTTCACGAGGGCATGAACTTGTAGGGAAGTGTGGTGAATTATAAATAACTAAAGAGAACGGTTTGAAAGACGATCTATGGGGTTCAAATATATAAGGAAAGGGCTTATGAACAAGAGTGCACCCTCTTTTTCAATCAGTTAAAAGTCTTGGGATATTTGGGCTTAAACATCCTTGGGTTTGAATAATATTGAGTTAAGTGATCTCTTGGGAAGTTTAAATTTAAGAGCTTACAGCCGTTTGGTTTGAATAATGCTCCAGCAACTTTCTAATGAATGATGAATATAGTTCTTTATGATATGCTAGAAGTGACTGTTGACTTTATTGATAATGTCTTGATTCACTCGGAAAGGACATGGGAGGAACACATTCATGATGTTTATAAGGTGTTGAATTGGCTCACCTACAGATCTACTAATGCCTCCTTTTGATCTTCTTTCATGTCCCAGCCCATCCACAAGAGAACTTTGACATCTTAGTGTCACCATGGATCTTGTAAGTGCCTAATAAGCTCCTCTAGATCATGGCATTGGGTTCCACCAGCATGGCAGTGATCAAGTGTTTAGTGACTTCTAACTTCATCAATGATGTCTTGATCCACTCGGAAATGATATAAGCTTGGAAGTTGATTTTGACAAACTGGTGGTTGTTCTAAAGTTTCTTACTCTAAAATGTATGAATGATATGCAACATTTCTTGGGCAAGGTGTAGTATTTTAGTTATTTTGTTAATCATCTTTTTTATCACATTGCATCGTTACAAGTGTTGCTCAAGTTGTCAACATTATTTTTCATCTGGTATGTAAACTATGAGCAGGTGTTCTATTGACGACTCTTCCAATTTTGGTGTATCCTAACTACACTTGACTTTTCATTTTACGCATAAATGCTTTTGATATTGATTTTAAAGGTATGTTGATACAAGAGAGTTTGAGTGTGCTTGGTCAACACCATTTTATTGCATACAACCAAGTGAAGTGAACTATTCCATGACATAGAAAGAGTGTTTAGCAGTAGTTTAGGGTTTCAAGAAATTTCATGTATATCTACATGGTTCTCGAACATTACTAAAAAGTGATCATGTTGCATTTACTTCATTATTAAAGTAGAACAATTTGGCTAGTCGTACTGCTTAGTGGGTTTGATGTTGTTCATCACTTAGGGAGTTTTATAGTTGATGTTGATGCCCTTTCTTGAGCTCCTCTTCCTTCTTCGCTCTCTTCTCATGTTTTTAATAATCCTATTATTTTAGCATCTATGCATTTTTTAGATGAGAATTCCATACCATCTATGGTTGTGTAGCGCATTTTATTTCTCTCCCTTTAAACCAATTGGAAAAGGGGCAATTGCTTAATGAGAGAGCCCTTAGTGGCTATTTTATCCCCATTTATCCCCTAAAGTTCTAAGAATCCATGGTGACAATATATCTAAATCTTATCCCATGATCATATGCACTACAGGTTGCTATACTTGATGTTTAATGTCCACAAGGTGCAGAGTAAGATTTACCTTCCATTGATAAGCTTCGTGAGGCTCAAGAGATTAAACTGTGGATTTGAAGGCTTTGCAATGGGTTTAAAAGTATTGCATCACTTGCTAATGATTTAACATTATGACATTTACATTCTTAATATTACCTTGAGAATAGTCTTTTTTATTTTATGGGGATATATCTTGATGATCATTTATGGCTAGTGGGGATGGTCCAAAGTTGAGTTGAGCTCACGAGTTGAGCTCAATTCAACACAAGTCAATGTAAGTCAATGTAGTCAACTATAACTCTTATAAAGAAAATCTATGTTAAAAAATTTAAGGTTCTGACAAACTTTAAAATATTAAAATATATGAATACCTAGGTCAAAAGTTTCTACTAGATTGAGTTATTTAGAAAATTTTAAGTTCATGAGAACCTATCTATTTTCTTACTAAAGACTATCTTTACAACTATCATATTTTGATTTTCTTACAATTCATTAATATGAATCAAGATAAAGTTTTTGAAGGGTAGCCATTTATAGTGTATAATGGTAAGGCAATATATATTTACATAAAATTCATTAATTCTAGAGTTCTTAAGTAAAATAAAATATCTGTAAGTAAGAGTTGTAGGGCAAATCAATGTGAGAATATTAATTTTCTTTCATTATCACAATCTTCATATTACACTTCTAGTCCTTATTAGAATGTAAAGACCATTATATAGTAATTCATATAAAAAACTCTACTTACTTGCCTATAGCACAATCCTCCTATATGAGAAAACTAAGGTATATTTTTTGGATGAATCCCCACTAGCATTTTTTGAGAGTCATTTGTGAACAATAATAATAGAAATCAAAATATTTTAAAAGACTCAAAAGTGATATCACATCAAAGAATCAAGTTTATCTACATTTCCAAGCTTGAGAGGTAATCTCACATAAGAGAATGCATGTGGGCCCGTGTGCTTGCATACTCTACTACTATAATATAATTTATATTTCCTTGTGTATTTTTCTAGAAAGTTCAAGTGTAGAAAAATATATATATAGATGGTCATTAAAATGATAAATATTCTAGCATGTGTATCTAGAATGCTAGAAGCTCTTCTATTCATAAATAGACTATGATTTTGAAATCTCATTTCTGAGATTGACATTTCAAGAATCTGAGTATTATTAGTGTCATAATAAATAAACCTTATTCCCAAGACTAAAAATTAATATATAAATTCCAAAAAAGTTAGTTATTATAGTATTTTTATTATCCTTACACTCCTAAAATATTTAATATAGAAATGGCTCAAAGGAAAGTCATTACTACTCATCTATAAGTCCCTAACATCTCATATTAGTTTCTACCTTCATCCCTAAGGTTTACCAACATTC
Organism: Selaginella moellendorffii; assembly: GCF_000143415.4. Classification (NCBI taxonomy): domain Eukaryota; kingdom Viridiplantae; phylum Streptophyta; class Lycopodiopsida; order Selaginellales; family Selaginellaceae; genus Selaginella; species Selaginella moellendorffii. Next base: position 969,194 of record NW_003314265.1, on the reverse strand, counting down.
CACATTCGTCTCCACCATAACCATATTACAATTTTCTTTCTATTAAAGGTTTTTATAAAGTCAAACTAAAGCTCCCTGTATACAAAATTTTGAATATTGTTACTAAAGAGTGATTACCTTCAATGCTTCAAGAGCAGTGCCACATGTTTTTGCAAGATCTTGCTCTTGGTATGGCAAGACTACTTAAAAGCACAAAATGCTATTATATTCAATGTCTAATATGTTACTTTTTTTTTGGACAAGACAAATGTCTTCATTACAAATTTTTTTTAAATTGCCTAACAATGGGCGTAGAAAGTGTAGATGTACAATAAATTCAAGAATAAATTATAGACACATACCCACTATTTCTTCATGGTGAGGAACAACATCCCCATGGGAAACAATGCATTAGCTAGTGTAGAATATGGGTTTTTTAGGCTATTGACAAAGTCAATGATGGGGAGTTTCCTCAAGTTGAAGTCTATTACACCCAATCCATAGAAGATCTCACTCTTGATTTAATGGGAATTAATGAACAAATTGAGAGTTTAATTCTAAGATGCCTAATATGCCTTTTTTTTCTTAAATCAGGACATTTTTAAGGGCTTTTATAGTTTTCTTGAGCATTGCCACAACTGCTACATAATTAGTGTTATCACTTCATATAATTGTTGATAAGATATTGAAGGATGAGATGACAACACACAAACATTACAAATTGATGGTTGCATGTGAGAATACCAATTTGCAATTATGGAATATGATATTAACATTGATAACTAACACTAACACTATTACTGACGATTTGATATATGATAGGATTTTATTCTCAAGTAAGGATTCATTTAACTTTCTTCTATGTCATCATCAACATGTCATTTCCTTCTATGCCTCCGTCTATATTGGGATTGTGCTCACTTTGCATTTGTTAAGCCATAGCCTTTGCATACTTTAATAGACTTCAAAAACCTCAAACTCTAAAAACTCAAGGTGAGTGTGATATATAAAACAAAACTAAATATGTAATGAAATCTTAATAAATATAAATTACCTCCTTGAGGTTAGAGGTAACTCTAAGCCAGTGTTTAAATAAATGATGTTTTTTAATAGCAAACACCAATCTACTAGAATTATATGCTAACTCCACCATATAACCATTACTTATTGTGCAATCAGTCACAATACTATCTAGTGAGTAATAGAGCTCAAGCAAAACTTGCATTGCTAATGGAGTTTCAAATCAATACCTAGGAATATATTGCAAATCTACTCAACCACAAGATTCAATATGATGTTAGTGGCACTATTGGGCTCACCCGAGGCCAGAAACTGCCCAAGGTGGCAAGGCCGAGCTGGACCTCGGGCAGTTTGGGGATCCAGGGGCCCGAGGTTATTTGAATAACCTCGGGCCATCGAGGCCAGAAACTGCCCGAGGTGGCAAGGCCGAGCTCGACCTCGGGGAGTTTCCGGGTCCAGGGGCCCGAGGTTATTTGAATAACCTCGGGCCCTCGAGGCCAGAAACTGCCCGAGGTGGCGAGCCGGACCTCGACCTCGGGCAGTTTCCGGGTCCGGGGGCCCGAGGTTATTTGAATAACCTCGGGCCCTCGAGGCCAGAAACTGCCCGAGGTGGCGAGCCGGACCTCGACCTCGGGCAGTTTCCCGGTCCGGCGGCCCAAGGTTATTTGAATAACCTCGGGCCCTCGAGGCCAGAAACTGCCCGAGGTGGCGAGCCCGATCTCGACCTCGGGTAGTTTCCAGGTCCGGAGGCCAGAAACTACTTGGCTTATACCCTATATTATTTTATCAATAACATAAGATACATTTATATTGTATGTAAATTTTTTTAAAATTTTTAAATGATGGTATATATAGCACCTTTCAATATGTGAGTTATTTGACAATTAATATTAGTTTTCCCATTTATATAGAAAGGATGCATTCTAAACAAGATTTCATACATATTTTGGATTCATGACAGAACTTTAAAGAGTATAAATCTGGTATGTTGCATTATTATATTAAATATATTGTACTATTTTAATCTATGAATGGATGAATCCATATCCATAAATTTGTTTTGTATTGTGTAAGAACCTAAATTATAGGCATATGCTCTAAATGCCATTGAGGAGTATTTGTATATATGGCTAAAACTCAACTCATATTGAGAATCAAAACTATGTCATTGAAGAATTATCATTACTAACATCACCTAACACTAAAGATTTGACAAACTATTGATATTTTACATGTGATCGGATATCTTGCATCTCCATGCTAAAGCAGAATGTTATTACTATCATCACTAACAATCAAACTTCACGTGCTGAAAACCTTTTCTTGGATTTGTGTGCATGCAATAGACAACAGAACATATGATAATACTATCACACTTACACATATTAGATATGCTATAGTATTTAAATTCATTTGTATATTGTTATTATTCTTCTTATTAATCTCCTTAAATCTCAATTTATGTTTCACTATAGATTTTTACAAGTAGCATAAGGGAGATAGAGAACTCCAAACCTATAAAGAAGGATGAAAAGGTTCTTCTACATTTTTGAGATCACCCACCGCTTTTGTTCTCTTAAAATCATGTTTCTAAAAGTTTTTTATGTTGCCATTTTTATCTTCATCTTGGCTCTATTTTGTTAGAGGTTGTGATCTGCAACAATATTAGTATGGTTGTTGCTTGGTGTTTTATCTTTCTAGTGTTGGCAAGGGTAGAAAGATAAAACATAAACCGAACTTTATAGAGATTCAAGTTTATGGATCTCCAATCAAAGTGTTTAAGCTAAAGTGAATGTGAAGAAAGAGTTAGTCATCATCCTCTCCTCCTCTTCCAATTTAAGTGGAAAAACTATGCTAGTGTTAGCCCTAAATTCATGAGCTCCATCTTCAGTAATATTCAAAGGTATTAGTAATGTTTTCCACTTTTCCCACTTCTCAGTCAAGATACACTTATTTCTATATATACCCATGAGTGAGCTTCCATCTTGCTACAACAACAATATCTTCTTTGATCTAAAACCTCTTATCAACAACACTAGTTCCAAATGAAAAGGGATGGAGACCAAGTAAAATGTTTAAAATTGGCGTAAGATCAAGACCACACACCTTTAGCATTTTGAAGGAATAGTGTCTATAGTTTACTATTGTAAGCATTTGGATTACATAGATGAAACATGTAATCAAAATAGCTATAAAAATTTTATATTTTTTGAAATGTCTATAATCAATCCTCTTGCCTATGACACCATTATTATTGGATTCAAGTGTTGGTTTTGCAATAATTTTCCTTTATATTGTGCCATTTACAAGGGCAAAATGTATTACTTCCTTTTGTGGGATAGAGTGGTTAGAAGAGATGAAGCCTCTTATTTCTTCTTTATTTTTGTTTCCTTTTAATATTATCTTTTTAATTAGAACCAACCACTTGAGGACCTCACATACATCCCAATAATGAATCTCTTAAAAAGTAAGCACTTAAGCTAGTATTCTTTTGAGGTAAAGAAAGAGAAGATAAGTTTGTATAAAACATGTTTATTGGATTTGATATATACTATAAAGTAGCTTTCAAAAGCATTAGCATTTAAGAAAGAAAGATATTAGAAACAAGGCCTTTTGTTGAGATGTTATATAATGGGATAAAAAGGAAAAGGACTTCACTAACTCAAGAAGTGGCAATTGTAATTGAGAAAGTGATTCGTGGCACATTTATAAAGTACAATTCCTAAGCTTCTATTAGTAATATGAAAATTTTTCACTTAAAGTGTTATTTTTTCTTTATTGATGAAGATATTGGTATAGGTCTTGGAGTGAAAAACCTAGTATTCAATAATAGACTTGATATTAAGTACTATTTTGCTCCAAGATATTGCACATTGTAAAAAAAAAAAAATGGAGAGTACACAATTGTTATTCAATACTTTCCTTGCATATAACTAAACTTTACTAAGCACAAGAAATATAAGAAGGCATATATATATTACATTTTCATCAACACTTTACACTAAGATCCTAAAGTGGATATTCATATACATCAGGCAAGTTTTATTCTCTATCAGTAATATATACTTTTTATACTTTATATAATTAATAGTAAAACATTCATTTCATTTTGTATACTTCCAAGTTTTCTTTTTACAATACTATTTGTAATACTAGTGTGTCTTTTTTTTCTATCTTTACCATCTCAAAATATATTTCATAGTAGTTTAGGGCCATGATATTGCAATATATTGCAAGAGTGTATATACTATTGTATTGATTGTTGCCACTGTTTCCACCAAAAGCTAGAAATAAATATGGCATTTCTTGAAAGTCATGGAATTGTAATTTTTTAAAAAAAATAGGGGGGCATTCTTTTTCACCTAAATTGTTGCATCTTTTATCATTTCATTTATCTCCAATATATGATCATTATTCTCATTATCCTCTTTTTCCATCTTTTATATGTTTTGAATGTGTTGTGCAATGGGATGAATATTGCAGCTCTTAGTCCTTGAATTACTACCATGAGGAGAAAAATTTCAAGAGTTGAAACTACCAATATTAGAACCATTTATTTTATGTTTTGACGAACTTAAATAAAATAATATATAGTAAATATTTAAATTCTTGGACAAGAAGCCTCCTCTAAAATAGTTTTATCCATATAAAATGTAGAGAGTTATGAAAATATAGTATAAAGTTAGGTTTTCTATAACCTTAACTTTTTAAAATTTATAATATTTGTATTAAATTGCAATTGAAAATTGAGCTCAACTCGCGAGCTCAAATGAGCTCAAAAGTGGTCCGCGCTCTGGCTAGTGGTGCCTTCAATCTTTATTCTATATTTTCTCCATGTTTACTATAATTCTTTTGTTCTAAGCAAGCATATGGGATATTATCGTGTGACCAAGAAGTTAGGGTAGTTTTTATATTGGCCGGAGATGCAATATAATATTATTTAGTATATGCATAACTGCATTTGGTGCCAAGTTCGTAATACTCCCCCTTGTGTTTCAGAAGGATGGTTAGAGTTAATTGTAATTTCTCATCCATTTAAGTTGATGACATTTGATTTGATGGGGCCTTTTCCATGGTCGACTGTTAACAATGAGTATGTCATTATTACTTTTAACTATTTAACTTGCTAAATGGAAGTCAATATTTTACTAGTGCATCTGCAACTGTTGTTGGATACTTCTTCCTCAATCAAGTGGTGTTTTAACAATTTTGTCTGGAGTGAATTCTTTCATATAATGGTCCCACATTTATACGCTGAAGCATTTCAAGTTTTGACGTCTCAGTTGGGGATATGCCACACTTTCATGAGTGTTTATCATCCAATTAAACGGTTTGGTGGAATGTCTTGTTTGAACTTTCAAAAGAATGATCATAAAGTATATAAACTTTTAGCATTTGGATTGGGATTGCTATTTACCATCTTTTCAATATGCGTATGCCACAAAGGTGTAAAGTTTTATTGATGCTTCACCATATAAACTTTTATATGATCATTATCCAATACTACCAATGAAATTTGGTTTACTTATGCAATTGCCACAAATTGTTGATGCTAGGTTGTGGGATCAATATCTGATAATCATTCTTCCATTTGTCCAAGCAAAGTCTACTGAACACTTAAGCCGTATACAAATAGGACAATAACAATGCTATAACTTTCATCATTTTCCACTTGTAAAGTACAAAGTAGATGATTTGGTGTTAGTCTATTTCCCAATCTTACAACATGTGGTTTATCTAAGGGGCTCCTTAGTCAGTGGAAAGGACAATATCAAGTGTTATGGTAAGTTGGACCATAAATTTATAAAGTTCGACATGACATCCAGCAACCTAATCCTCCAGAAAATTTGCCTATACAACACTTAAAATGTTTTGCTCAAAGGGATTAAAAACAACTAGAACCATCTATAATCTACTAATGCCTCCTTTTAATATTCCTCTAGATCCTAGCCCATTCATAAGAGAACTTTGATAGTCTTCCATCATTTCAAGAGGAGGGGATGACATGAGGTCCAAGTATACATCTACAATGCCATATAATGTAAGATTGATGCTATCATGGAGGCTGCAAGATTGTGAAAACTATAAGCCTGAGCAGCTCTATCATCAATGATCCTTGGCTTGCTGATCCAACATGGATGAAAGAACATTTCTCAAGTCACAAAGCAAGGACTCGCCAAAGAAGACTTAAAAATGCATCAAGTCTCACCTCTCAACAGCATCTGGAAGTTCTTGGATGTGTCAGAAATAGTTTCTCTGGTTCTCAGAGCTAGGAATCCACGGGCGAGAACTATTTACTGGAAACTGGTTTTCTGCATGGGAGACAATTCGTCCAAGGGACGAGGCAGTGAGCTTCCGGCATCGTGGCTGAGGTCGAAGCTGATCAGAAATCTGGAAGGGAACACAGTAGCATGCTACATCTCGAGCAACGTCGAAAATGTACCATTGCGAGATTGGTCTTGACAGAAGCTTCCAGCCAAGTATCAACGGGGCAAGCACTCTCTTGTTCTTGGTTGACGAAGGCTTGCCTCTAAGCAGGATGCGCAGCAAGCTACATTCACTGGTGGAATCTCTTCCGATCGGGACCTCTGTGCCACTGTTGGTATTTTCAAGTGGCTTTGGATCAGATGAAGGCGATCTCAACAGAAGGCCGCCACCAGAAGAAGAGTGGGGCTGCTGCTTCAGCTACACAGATTGTACGGCGACAAGATCAGCAGCTGGATAGTTTTATTGACCACTGGGAAAAGCGAATACAAGTTCTACTGCAGTGGGACTCTAGCCAGGGGTATTGAGTGGCTTGCGACTTTAGCGCCGGCTCAGCCAGAGCTTCATGCTGTGGATCTCCGTGACTTGGTGGCAGAAAAGCTCTACTCTACGTTAAACTTGTCACGGGAAGAAACCAAAGCCGGGCCCGGAGACTACTTCTTCAGCAAAGCACTCCACGACGCTACAGCGGAGGTGACAAATGCTGCCAGTACGAGTCCCAGTCACTGGCCTCCTCCCAACCTTGCGACTTCGTCAAGCTTGGTATAAGGATCAAGACACTCCTCCCGCAGGCTGGAACAGCTTTGCGACTTAGCAGCCAATTTCTACGCGCTGGAGCTCTGCCAACTGCCTCCCTTTCCTCATCTTGACGAACGAACCACGTTTGCTCTGGCTCTCTCACCATTGTCAGCGGCGGCTCCCCGACTGCGTGAGAGCTTAATACATGTCTCTACTGGAAGTGGACCTGAGGGGTAGAATGCATAATACAGCACCCCCCTTATTTAGGGTATTTGCTTATTTGGATTTGCATGCCACCTCATTGCTTACATGCGCATGCCACCTCATTACTATAAATTAAAGATTGTTCTAGTACATTATTTTCAACTATTTGTAAGTATTTAAAAGTACAAAATCAAATATATTATTAATTCTACTATAACAGCATTATCTTGATTGTGCAGCTTAATATGACTGCTTAGAATATTAAATGCAACTTCCTTTCTTTCAATATATATTTTTTGCCAAATATATTCTTGAAAGTAAGAGCTGTATAATCCTTTTGTTGTACCATAGCAAGGAAGGGATCTTTTCATTACATTCTATGTTGATTCAATATAATTTGTATAAACTCCAATCACAGGATCAACAAAATTCTGGGAGTCGTTAACTGTATAATGAGTGAAGTTCAATTGTTTCAACCACTCTAAATCATAACTAGCCCAACAATCACTATATATAATTGTTCCTAAAAAATTAATTATAATTATTAGTTAAGAATAATAATAGAAATAGAACTTATCTGGTTCAACATATGTATATAATATATCAGTTAAAGTTTGTGTAGTATGATCGGAACATTCAATCTAAATCACGTTCAATTCCTCCAAAGACCCATTAACCTTCTACTCTTCTACCATGATTATATTTCTACTTACCAAATGTACTTTCATCAATTTCCACAATTCTTCCTAGACCACCAATCTTTTGACTACCTTGATGTAATGTGATAACATAAATATCACGACAAAAGTTTGACCAATTTGTTGTCGTATGCTCACTTTTAATATTACACTTAATACGAGCTTGATCTTGTGATATTTTAATACACCAACAATACATCACTCTAAGCATTTGAGCAAATGTGAAATTACTATTTGCAAACCATGTATTAGTTCTAAGAGATCTTGTGGTATTGCAATTTTTATAATTCCACTTTAAACCATCTTTACAACCTTGATTATCAAATTGATATCTCATTTGTTGATGGCATCTTTCACATTCTCTCTCTTATGGAAGAAGACCAACCCTAATACAAAAAGTAAAAGAATTTACTTTATTATTAGTTCTCTCAATAAAATCAGAAAAAGAAAGAATACTATCTTGAGCATGATCAATATATCCATTCTAGCCATAATACTAAAGAGAATGAATAAAATAAGAAAGAAATTATAAGGAGCACAAACATAAAGTTTAGCGTTATTAATTTAGAATTAGTTGTTAAACATTTAGGGCGTGACTAAGCGCGCCACAGAGAGGAGTGAGCGTGGCAAAGGGGCAACCACGTAAGAGTGAGCGGTGCTGTATTATGCATTTCTTCCCCTCGAGTGGTCGGAAGGTGGCCGCGCGGGCGTCGGGTGTTCCGGAGCATTTTCTGGACGAAGCTGATGCGTCCCAACAGCGAGCCTCCCCGACGGTTTATCTCTTGCGCAAGATCTCCTTGCACAGAGACGTGGTAGGGGACTACAAAAAGAGTCTCGCGTTTGCTTCTCGGCTCCAAGGTGGCAACTTCCCCAAGTCGATCCAGGTGAGTTTTGTGGAGAGATACAACCAGCAGTACACCAAGGAGGCCGAGACTGCCTGTGATACTGCAACTTCAAAGCCAGAGGACGTTATGCTCAGGCATGAGCTCAAGTACCTGAGAAGCGGAGATGAGCTCGAGCTACTTCCGAAGGCCAGGGACGAAGAAGAGGCAGTGCTACCTCAGACGGAGCCAGAGGCACGACTGGACGAGCTAGTGGCAAGGCTGGACAAAAGGCTGGATGAAAACACTCAGGCAGCAGCGACTGGACTAGAAGAAATTCCTCGGCCGTGGACAGAGGACACGAAGCTGCTCGTGCTCACGCCAGAGGGGATCGACTTGGAAGTTTTGGAAGTGACGAGCCCGAGGTCTTCAAGCTCGGACAGCTACAAGAGGTTTAACGAGCTCTTGAGTAGCTAGACGCTCGTCTCTGGCAAGCTACTTTGGTGTTTTTTAATAACTACTTGGCAAATGTTTGTAAATGTATTCATTTCTTTTCAAGGAAACCACAGGGTAGCTTTGTGTAGGTCGTCTCGTTTTGCCACTGCCAAAGCGTACACTTCCATCTACCTATCGCTATGGAACATTGTTCTATGTCACCGTTGCAATCTCATGGCGTTGCAAAAACAAAAGGAAGTTAGAGAAACCATAAAGAAAACTAAAGAGAACATAGACCTGGGGTTGAAGCCTCTCAGTTCGTTGAACAAGCATTTTGGTTAGAACAAGCACCTGTCAAACTTCGACTTCCATATCCTTGAACAGCCGAAGTTTTCATGATCGTTGTTTTCATTGAGGTTGGACCATTGTCATGTACGTCTTCAACTGGATTGAAGTTCTGAAGTCGCAGATGCCCAACGTTGTTTCTCAGCTCGCAGGTCTTGCGTTGAGCGCAGCAGCAACATTGCTGACAATCTCTCCAAAATGTTGACACAGAATCTCTCCAATCTCGTAGCATTTTTCTTCTTGGACACAGCGCTTTTTAGTTCTTATGGTGGTTGAGCAGCACCAACATGTCACTTGTCTTTTTCATGCCAAGAAATTAGAACAAATTGAAACACACACAAACCTGACAACATGAAGCTAAGTATGTCAACTTTCAATGATCGTTAGTTTCCCTTCCCGTTGAAAGTTTCTTGGGCCGCTGTTTTGCACTTAGTTTGTTTGAGTTGTTTAAGCATATCATCTTAGCTTGACTGTGTCACTGGCTCCCTTTTGCGTTGAGCATACCCCGTCGACAATCTCAATCGAAAAGAAAGAGCGTCTTCAAACGTTGAGAGTTTCAACAAATTCTTGATTGCTTCTAGCCTCTCTTTTATCGTTGATCATTCTAGAGCATATTTCTTGTCTCCAGCAAATCTCTCTTGTTTCGTTGTCTTACTCGCTTATTGCTAACACAAAGAAAACTGAACGAACTTACCTTGTGAGGTGGAGAGGTGCGAGAGTGGACCGGGCCTGTCAAGGATCAGCGACGGATCATGATCGTTGTTTTCATTGAGGTTGGACCATTGTCATGTACATTTTCAACAAACGTTTTGGTTAGAACAAACAGCTCACGAACCTGTTAAACTTCGACTTCCATATCGTTGGACAGCCAGAGTTTTCATGATCGTTGTTTTCGTTGAGGTTGGACCATTGTCATGTACGTCTTCAACTGGATTGAAGTTTTGAAGATTGCAGATGCCTTACGTTGTTTCTCAGCTCCCAGGTCTTGCGTTGAGCAGCAGCAAACATCGCTGACAATCTCTACAAAATGTTGACATAGAATCTCTCCAATCTCGTAGCATTTTTCTTCTTGGACACAGCATTTTTTAGTTCTTATCGTGGTTGAGCAGCACCAACATGTCACTTGTCTTTTTCATGACAAAAACTTAGAACAAATTGAAACACACACAAACCTGACAACAAGTTTCCCTTCGCGTCGAGAGTTCCTTGGACCTTTGTTTTGCACTTAGCTTGTTTGAGTTGTTTGATCAAGCATATCATATTAACTTGGACTGTGTGCGTTGAGCATAGCATCGAAAAGAAAGAGCGTCTTCAAACGTTGAGAGTTTCAACACGAATTCTTAATCGCCTCTAGCCTAGAGAATACCTCTTAGCTCGTTGCAAGCAGCTTCGCTGTCTTGTCTCCAGCAAATCTCTCTTGTTTCGTTGTCTTACTCTAAACGAACTTACCTTGCGAGGTGAGAGTGGACTTGATCCGTCGCTGATCCTTGACCGGCCCTGATCGTTGTTTTCATTGAGGTTGGACCATTGTCATGTAGAACTTCAGCTGGATTTAAGTTCTGAAGATCGCAGTTTCCCAACGTTGTTTCTCAGCTCGCAGATCTTGCGTTGAGCGCAGCAACAACACAACTCAAAGCTTCAAAACGTTGACACAAAATCTCTCCAATCTCTTCTCTTCTTGGCACACACTGTGACATGGGAGTTTTTCAGTTCTTATCGTCGTTGAGCAGCACCAGCATGTCACTTGGCTTCTTCATGACAAGAAATTAGAACAAATCGAAACACACGCAAACCTGGCAACGTGAAAATAAGTATCGTTGATCGTTAGTTTTGTTCAACAGCGGTGTCCACATCGGTGAGTTTCCCTTCGCGTTGAGAGTTCCTTGGCCCGTTGTCTTGCACTTTGCTTGTTTGAGTTGTTTGTTGTGTCACTGGCTCCCTTTTGCGTTGCAATCGAAAAGAGGTGTCTTCAAGCGTTGAGAGTTTCAACACGATTTCTTGATCGCCTCTAGCATACCTCTTAGCTCGTTGCAAGCAGCTTCGCTTTCCAAATCTCTGTCTTACTCCTAAAGCAAAGAAAAGCCCTACCTAAACAAACTTACCTTGCGAGGGTGGAGAGAGGCGAAGCGGCCTACCTGGAGCTCTGATCAATGGGCAGAGTGGAAGGGTCGCGAAACCCCAAGATGCGGCATCCATCACTGCTCTAGCCCTTGATCACCGATGAGCCCTAAACTTGAGCTAAGTACCACTGTTTTATATAGACAGGGCAAAAAGGGGAAGTTCTCAATTAGTGCAAAACGAAGAATCTTACTTGATCCAGAAGCTTCCCGTGCTGGCAACAGCAGCACGGAAGAGCCAACCAGCAAGCTCCGATCAGCAGGATTCCTTGAGCTGGCGATAGGATCCGTATGTGCATCGCACCGTCGTGTTAAACAAACACAACATGAAATGCATCTCCGACGAGCAGCATGTTGCCTTCGTTATCTACGTACACGGCTTGCCACGTTCAGGTTCTCGTCAATGCCGAACAGATGCTGCAGCTCCTCCAGGAGTTGCGTGTTGCATGTATAATCCCCAAACTTGGACAAGTCCAAAGCTTGTCCCATTGCAACCTGTTTGTGAACTTTTGAAAAGTAGAAGATTCAGAGTCTGGCACTTCAAATAAAGAATGAGATCTTACTTTGGTGCACGTCTTGCTTGGTTGCTGTTGTTGCTGCTGCTGGTTCTAGTTCTGGCCAGTAAAACACTTCCTGAAGCCAGAAGTTTCCAACTCGAGGTCCTTGTGAATGTTGTCTTTGGCAGTGCTGGCCAAAGCTGTCTTTGGTTTCAATGAGATTAGAAACCAAATAGTTTGCACTTGCGGTGAAAATCATTTGCATTACCTCTTGCAAAGGGTTTTTCACCTCCTGAAAGGGATTTTGATAGTTGTTGGATTGGTTTGAATCTAAACTATTTGCAGTGAAAATCATTTGCATTACCTCTTGCAAAGGGTTTTTCACCTCCTGAAAGGGATTTTGATAGTTGTTGGATTGGTTTGAATCTAAACTATTTGCTCATGTATATAAGTTAGGGTTTTTGGGCTAATGGATATGCATATTTTTTGTATGTATATATGTGTGGGTTAATATCTGGAGGAACATCAGGAGGAGGCATTGGTAGATCTTTAGGTGGTATTAACTGCTCTTGATCCCTTTGTATGAAGCGTTTCAATTGCTGCACATGCACCATCTCTAGAGGATCGACTTGCTGGACATCATGCCAAACCTCACAAACTTATGGTTCAACTTGCCGCAACACTTGATATGGTCCTTTCCACTGCGCTAGGAGCCCTTTAGATAAACCACATACCGTAAGATAGGGAAAACAGACTAACACCAAATCATCCACTTTGTACTCCATAGGTGGAGGATGATGGGAGTTGTAGTGCCGTTGTTATCCCACTTGTACGTGGCTTAAGTGTTCAACAGACTCTGCTCGGACAAGTGGAAAAATACTCATCAAATACTGATCCCATGACTTAGCATTAGCAGCTCATGGCAATCGCAAAGGTAAACCTAGCTCTGTTGGTAATATTGGATCATGATCATATAAGAGTTTATATGGTGAAGCACTAACAGAACTCTGCACCCCTGTGACATATACATACTGAAGAGACGGCAAATAACCATCCCAATTCGAATGTTGAAAGTTCACATACTTTGCAATCATCCTTTTGAATGTCTGAACGAGCCATTCCACTAGACTGTCTGATTATGGCTGATAAGCACTCGCGAAAGTGTGGTGTATCCTCAACGGAGACATCAAAACATGAAATGTCTCAGCCATAAATGCAGAACCATTATCCAAAAGAATTCGCTCAGGACAAGAATGCTGGAACACCACTTGATTGAGGAGGAAGTATCCAACAACAGTTGCAGAGTTGCTAGTAAGAGCACCAACTTCCAACTAACAAGTAAAGTAGTCAAAAGCAATAATACCATACTCATTGCCAACAGTCAACTGTGGAAAAGGTCTTATAACATCAAATACCACCAACTCAAACGGACGGGAAACTGTAATTAACTCCAACCGTCCTTTTGTGGCACAAGGGGGAGTATTATGAGCATGGCACCAAATGCAGCTACACATATATTGAATAACATCACGTCGCATCTCCGGCTAATAGAAAGACTTGCGTAGCTTCTTGGTTACACGACAATGACCCATATGCCCACCTAGAACAGGAGAATCATGGTAGGCATAAAGAAACCACGGAATAAAGACAGAAGGCACCACCAGCCGTAAATGATCATCAGGATCTGTCCCTACAAAATAAAGAAAGCTATCTTCAAGGCGATATTAAGAATGTAAATGCTGGAAAAGCAAATCATCAGTAAGTGATGTAGAATTTTCAAACCCCTTTGGAAACCTTTGAATCCATGACTCAAGCATTTGAGCCTTGCGAACCTCATCAAGAGAAGGTAGATCTTGCTCTGTGCCTTGTGGACACTTAACGTCAAATACAGCAACTGTCGATGGCACATAATCCTTGTCTTGAAAATCCACAGATGCTGGAATAACAAGCTTGTTAGAAACATGAGAAGAGAGTGGAGAAGGAAGAAAAGCTCGAGAAAGGGCATCAGCATCAGCCATAGAACTCCTTGGGCGATGAACAACATTAAAATCATATATTTGAAGCTTTAAAACCCACTAAGTAGTACGATAAACTAGGTTCTTCCGCTTCAATAATGAAATAACAACAGCATAGTCACCTTCAAGTAACGTTCGAGAACCATGTAGATATGCATGAAGTTTTTCGAAACCTCAGATTGCTGCTAAACTATTCTTCTCTGTCGTGGAGTAATTCATCTCCGCTAGTTGTAATGTACGGTTTATATACACAATAGGATAGCACTAACTAAGCACATTAGAGCTTTCTTGCATCAACACTCCTCCAATATCAATGTCAGAAGCATCCATGCGCAAAATAAAAGGTCGAGTGTAGTTAGGATATGCTAAAACTGGAGGAGTCGTCATTAGCTCTTTGAGATCCACGAACGCCCGCTCATAATTTGGAGACCAAATGAAAGATGACATTGATAATTTCAACAATGTTTGCAATGGTGCAGTGCGATCAAAAAAATGATCCACAAAACGATCGAGATATTGCACCTTGCCCAAGAAGCGTTGCACATCATTTACACACTTCGGAATAAGGAACATTAGAACAGCCACAAGTTTGTCAAGACCAACTTGCAAACTCTCACGAGAAATATGATACCCAAAATAAATTGTGTCTTTAGACCCAAACACGCACTTCAACCACTTCAGCTTTAAACCAATGCCTTGTAGCCTATCCAACACTTTACGAACATCACGAACGTGCTCTTCCCACGTCCCCTTCGAGTGGATCAAGACATCATCAATGAAGTCAGCAATCACCTCCACAATATCGCAAAGAACCTCGTCCATCATCTATTGGAAAGTTGCTGGAACATTGTTCAAACCAAACGGCATCACCAAGAACTCATACAATCCAAATGGTGTACAAAAGCAGTCTTAAGAATATCTTCTTCGACCATCGGTACTTGCTAGTACCCAGAAGCAAGATCTAGCTTGGTGAACCAACGACTTTGCCCTAGATGATCTAAGACATCAGTAGTGTGAGGAAGAGGGTACACATCTAGGATCGTCATTTTGTTTAATAGATGATAGTTAATGTAGAAATGAATACTTTCATCAGGCTTCATCACAAGATGAAGTTTACATTCCCAAGGACTTTGCGACTTCTAAATAACACCCTTCTCTAACATCTTCTTAATGTTTGCACGTAAAATCTTAATCTCTTTGGGTGATTGATGACGAATAGGAACCTTGATTGAACGAGCATCCCCGGTTGGAATCGGATGATGTGTGGCAATCTTAGCCCCAGATGATAAGTCAAAGTCAAAGAGATCAAAATACTCTTTCATGAGCCGGTTAACCATTGCAACACAAAGATTGTCACAGGGATTGGAAAAAGGAAGAGCAAAACAAGACGGAAATATAAGAGGAAATAGTGGGGGGACAAAAGTAATAGAAGTAGAAGTAAAAGTAAAAGGACAAAGAGGTACGAAAGTGAGAGGAATAAATGAAACATAAGGAAGTATGAGACAAGGGGGAGAAGCCTCAAAATCACATTTAGCATGATTGCACTGCAACTAATTTATACCAAGGATGAAGTCAAAAGCTTGACTCGGCACCACCCGCAAAGACTGCAACTCAATCTCGAAATTGCCCATACGCACAACCACATTTGCCTCATCCCGTGCACATGCATGTGTACGCCATTGCTATAAAGAATGAAAACTGGTTTTGCCATACGATGCAAGTGTAAACAGCAACATGTGGCAACAGGTCAAGCAATAGAAGATAAATTCGAACCTGTATTAACCAATACAGAGAGAATAATAAGAGACCTTTTGTTATAAAAATGAGCTTGGAAAGTAAACATTGGATAAACTAGTGCTGAATGAACCCCTTGATGATACTCCTGAAAGAAAGATGAAGGGGTCACTGATTTATTCGCACAAAGTCCTTCTATTACTCATGCAACTCCTCATTTCCTGGATGCATCATGGTGTCTAGACCTTCCACTACAGTAGCACCAATAGGATGTTGTTGATGCTAAGGTCTTCACTTAGAAAATGGAGGTTGCCAATCCGGAAAACGCTAACAATGCCGATAAGTATGCCTAAATTCATCACATGCCCAACAACGAACGTCACGGCGACAACCACGTCCTCGCCCTTGTCCTTGGATTCGAGCAGCAGCAGCATCAACCTCCATTAGAACAGGACCATCGCCTACAAGAAGAGGAGCGGAAGGACGGGCAGCAAGAAGTGGAAGAGGTGACATCTCATAACGTTGTGCCAAGCAAAGAGCATCGTCAAGGGTGGTTAGAGCAAGTGCATGCACAAGTTTGACAAAATCTAGATGAAGTGCTAGCCACAACATTCCTAGCTTGATCCGCTCTGACATATTTGGCTCCACACGAAGCAAAAGACTTCAGAAACAAATGCTAAATTGCATCACTGACTCAGATGGCCCTTGGTGAAGAAGATGCAATTGTTGGAAGGCATCATCACAATCATCGACATGTCCAAATGCACGTTTGAAGACGTTCGGGAGAACACTTCAATCCCCACGAGTGGCTGCACTTAAACCATTGTACAACTGCAATGCCATCCCTTGGAGACACATGGGAAACTCACATAAATGTCAAGTATCATCCCAAGAATGATATGTGGCAATCACCATGAAGTGATTGAACCAATGGTACACATCATCCCCAGAATTCCCGTGAAAAAACTCCAGCCGAACGCAAGGATTGGCACCAAGAGTAGGAGGAGTTGTACCACGTGTTGTAAACGCTGCCATTAATTGAGTTTGGTTGTTCAATTGCAAGTGCATAGCATCAAGCAATTGTACCAATTGTTGTTCCAAAATCAAAGGAGGAGATTATTGATCTGCCATGAAAAGGAAAGAGCAAAAGAAGAGGAATGACAAAAGTTAAAAGGAAATGAAGATCTAGACAATGCAAAAAGCTAGATCTAAAACAAAATTCTGATAGGAAAGAAAAAAAAAAAGGAAATGGAAAAAGTTAAATCTAGATGATGTAAAAGCTAGATCTAAACCAAAATCTTAAATTCAAACACTCCTTAAGGATAATCAAAGGTGCCCTTCACGTCCACCAATGTGAGTGATTAGAATATAGAAAAGAAATATAAAAAATATGCATGTCAATTAGCCCAAAAACCTTAGCTTATATACAAGAGCAAGTGGTCTGGTGTAACGCACCTTATCTTTTTCCCTTTAAACCAATTGGAAATGGGGCAATTGCTTGATAAGAGAGCTCTTAGTGGCTATTTTATCCCCATTTATCCCCTAGAGTTCCAAGGATCCATGATGACAGTATATTTAAATCTCATCAAGTTCCAAGGATCCATGATGACAGTATATCTAAATCTCATCCCATGATCACATGCCCTACACTCACCCCATAGTGACAGTATATCTAAATCTTATCTCATGATCACATGCACTACACTCATAATGTCCTCATTGACTATTCCCCTACTGAGCCAAGGGGAACTAACACCTCCATTTCCGCACTCAATCTACCAATCCTTCCATTGTTCTATACTCACCCCCACTTCAGAGATGTCAATGTTCTCATTGACTATTGATTAATAACCCCTACTGCGCTAAAGGGAATCAACACTTCCATTTCCGCACTCAATCTACCAATCCTTCCATTGTGTAGACCAGTTATTTCATGTGACGCAACTAGTTATTCACCTGTACTGCAGTCCTATGGTGGATACCTTCATCCGTAAATACTCCACATAAGAGGAAGGACGTATGCATGGATGTCCAATACGTATGATTTCAAATTTAGGAGTAGAAATATACTTTGCTCAAGGGTATATTATATTTTTAAGTAGCCACTAATCAATGGGAATCGAACTCGTGCCATTTGAGTCCTATAGTGGATACCTTCATCCATAAATACTCCACATAAGAGGAAGGACGTATACATGGATGTCCAATACGTATGATTTCAAATTTAGGAGTAGAAATATACTTTGCTCAAGGGTATATTATATTTTTAAGTAGCCACTAATCAATGGGAATCGAACTCGTGCCATTTGCTTTGATACCAACTGTAACACACCTTATCTCTCTCCCCTTAAACCAATTGGAAAAAGGGGCAATTGTTTGATGAAAGAGCCTTTAGTGGCTATTTTATCCCCATTTATCCCCAAGGTTTCAAGGATCCACGGTGACAGTATATTCAAATCTCATTCCATGATCACATGCACTACATCCGGATTGAAATCAATCCGACGGCTACCAAAATCCCACTATATTAATATTAGTTAATATTAGTATACGGCATCGTAATCTTACACTTGGCCCTCACTATATATATATATATGTGTGTGTATGTGTGTGTGTGTATGTATTACCCTACATAGGTAATATGTTAATTATATTAAGTTTAGGATTAAATCTACTCCATTCATTCGTGTATATAAGGAGAAGTTTAAATACCTATTTCTAAATCTCAAGCATTCACATGAAAGTGAAGACCTTTGCAATGTATCTTTAGAGGGCAAGGTTGTTTTGGTAATGTTTTATATTCAGGATTATGCTTTCATTTTTATTCTTCATTCTGTTTTAGATCTAAATCTATATTAACTTTTTGCCAAATTTAAAATTGTAACTATCAGATTTGAATTTTTTTTAATCTCTATTACATTCTCTTCTTCTATAATGCCATACAATTATCGATTAAAGAGTATATCACTTTACATTACTCCATTGAATTGAGTTTTTGATGTTATAATGTATGATTATATTAGTGTTATGCCTATCCTTTGTGTATTATCATCTCTAACTCTCGTAAGACGTGATTATATAGCTTCTATTCTTAGTGTCTTGCCATCTCCTATTGATATGGGTATAATTGTGATATTGTGATTGTAGAGATATTAATGATCAGATAATGTTTACAAGCTTAAGTGGAATTATATTGATAAAGAATTCAAGATGAGTTGAAGATTTAGTGGGGTAGGTGTTAATTTTTCAATTTACCATTTGATTTTTTATATTTCTCTTTCTCAACTTTTTTTTTATTTCTTAGTTTAAGCCACTTTCTCATGTTCCTAATGCTTTTTTCTCATCTACAATATTTCCTTTTCCTAAGATATCAATAATTTGTGACTTTTATCATTCTCATTCTTAAATAAGCATTGAGTTAAGTGTTTTTGGTTTTTGTTATAGAAAATCTAGATGTTGAGTATATATATAAAGTTAAAAATCTTGCTTTTATTTTGTTAGTGGAGGCTTGAGGTGTGTGTTGAGGAAGTTCAGCAATATGAATTTGTTACTTATGTTATGGTGGTTAATATATTTTGTAACAAGAGGTCTTTTGTTTTCCATGTGTTTGAACACATTTTCTTCTTTTTATTTTTTAATTTTTAATTCAGTAATTTCTCTTATTTTCCTTGAGATTTCAAACTTTCTTTTTTCAAAAAAAGAGGTGGAGGAGTGATGAGAATGATGGAGTGAGGATTTATTGATAAAGCAAAAAGGAAAAACATGGATTGTAGATGAGTACAAGTATAGTGAGTACAAAGATACTAAGTTTGAATAAAACATCTAACACAAATCTAATGGTTAAACAAATGTGGTAATAGAATGAAGTTGAATATAAATAACAAAGTGAGGTTAAGTGTAATAAGTTTTTATGAAACTAGGTTTCAGATTTTTTTTCCTTCAAGGAAGGGATAAAGAAGATGTGAAAAGATAAATAAAGCAAATTTAACTTCCTATATGCAGTGTTGAATATTGACAAAAAAGAAGACCCAAAGATAAATTTTATTGATCAAGTTAATAATAATTTTAAATGATGGCTAATAAATAAATTTAGTGATGAAATATGTTATTTATTACAATAATGTTTTGTGGATTATAATGGTTTTCAAAGTGCCTTGCTTTAGTTCAAAATTTTAACTTTAAAATTAGTTCAAACATTAAGCAATTACATACAAAGTTGTAACTGCCAATGATGCTTAATTGAATGGTTGTCATCAATTATATTAGTGGCAATTTTATAATTTTAACAGGCTTATTATATAATTTATTAAGAATGAGTCAGGAACACAATAAGATTCTTTCAAAAGTAACTTCTTATCAAGCAGCTACTTGCTGTGAGATTCTAACATCAGCCGAGGAGCCCAGGTGAGACGGGATAACTTCTCTCTTTCACTGTGCTTTACCAGACTTCACATTGTTGAGTATTTGCTCCAGCCTGAATTTCATCACTGGCTGACCCTTGGAAGTTTTCTTAAACATCTTTGCCTTGGTCTGCTTCCTCAGCTTCTCCGAGTGCTCCCGAGCCTGCTGCCTCGCCACATTCTCCTTTGCTCTCTCTTCCTTGACAACTTCCACCTCCTCTTTCTTCCTTTCATATTCGCCTCTCAGCCTCTCCAGGGAACTGAAGCCCCGTTTTCTGTGCCTTCTTCCACCAATTTGGCTACGGCTGCCGCCAGCACCATCTTCATTCTGTGCCCTTGCGTGTGTTTGCTCTTCAGGTTTCTACAAGAAGCTCTCTCTCTCAGCAACATTTTCTGCACAAACTACAAAACTTACTTGAGGATCGAGCTCCTTCTTCAGCTTCTTATACTTCTGCACCTTCTTGGCGTTCTGATAGAACTCACGCTTCTTCTCTGCGCAGGGAAGAGCAAAAAGATTGATACTAAATGCGATCAAATGACTCACTGATTTCACATGGGTTGTAAGACGACCGGGATTTCACTGCCTCCTTGCTCGCTCCCTTGCCGCCTGGCTGCCGCTTCTTCATTTCTAACCCTAAAAAAGGTGGGTTTTTTTTTTCTCATTTACATCCAGCGCTCTTAAGCTGGAGTTTCTCATTCCATCCCAAAACGCTGTCAAAGGCCAGCCTCAGTTCCTCAAACGACTTGGAACCGTGCTGCTTCGAGGATCTCCAAGCGATGTGATCGTCTGGTCTAACGAGAATGACGATCCCAGGTTGAGACACTCCGCACAGCTCCCACCAGTTGCATTTGTCGGCTGCTACCACTTCGGTATAGGCACCGGCGTTTCTCTCCTTCCAGCTCCCAACGAAATCGGCCTCAGCGTCTCTAGCAGTCTGATCCGAAAGGACCACAACTCTTAGAGGAAATGGCGACGACTTTGATAGCTGCAGCGCGTCCTCGGCCCAGTTAAGACCACTCGCCGAGCACTCTACCAAAAACAGGAACTCGAGCCGGCTGGGATGGATCAAGTCTAAAGTCGACGAGATATCTTCCTGGAAACCAACACCACTGTGAGCGGGAGCATTGACAGAGAGAAGAATTCACTGCTTCGAATGCTTACGCTGCCAGGGGAACCGCCGTGCAAAACTTTGATCTTCATATGCGGCAAGCGCACTCCTGGCACGCTCAAAGGGACGTACTCTCGTTGCCTCTCCCGAGAGCTCTCCTCGACGTTATCCTCCGGTACAAGCGCTCCATTGGTATATCTGGAAAGAAGAAGCGGTGTACCTAGACAAAGAAATGAAAGGCATACCTGAAGAGAAGATCCTCGGCCGGGAACTGGAGCTGCAAGCTTTTACCCTGCTCCAGTATCTTTTTAACGTGAGAGATCCTTGCCTGGGCGACCGGATTGTATCTGTTGAGGAAGACCGACGCGACTTGGGCCCGGCCAACCGAGAAGATGCCGTCTAAAACCTGGGACTGCAAGCTCTTTGGTAGGATGGATCCAACAGTGCTATTGATCGTTTCGTGCACCATTCTAATGATGAAAAAACAAAAAAGAAAAAGTATGATAGCGTCAAGAAATTTGAGGCAAGCTACCTGGCATAAGATGGATCGAGTCCCAAAGCCGATGGAATGGACATGGCCGCTTTGAAGTTCTCAACACTTAGCGCAGTGTTGGCCTCTGCAATCTGGAAACAAAGAATAAAAATTAGAAATATAGAAAACAATGGATGTTTTCTTCTTAACTGGTCTTCTTTCCGTCTCGTATGTTTCGAGAAGCGTGGGTGGTGCCATGGAGTTGAGTACCGCGGCTAGCTTCCATGCTAGATTATGTGCGTCCTGTATTCCAGTGTTCATGCCTGGGATTTTTTGTGAGCATGGAGCCTTTGTGGAGCGAAAAGTGAAAGAATTACCGAAGCCACCGGCGGGAGGGAAGCGATGAGCAGCATCCCCTGCTAGAATTACTCGTCCTCCTTCACCGCACAAACACTTCTCCGCTACTTCCGCGTGCATGACCCACGGCTTGACACTCTTCACTTCCACGTCTATGTCCAAGCTCAAAAGCTGGCGGATGGTCTTTTGACATTCCTGTAGGATCGAGAATAAAAAATGAGCGAGCTTGCTGATTGTCTTACGCTTTCTGTAAAATCATCGGCGTTTTGCTGTGGAGGATAAAATGGCATCTGCTTAACATGAAGCGTTAGGTGCATCGAATGAAAGAAGAGAGCACACCTGAGCAACAAACTCCCCCAAGCGTAGATCATGCGCGACGATCACCGCTATCGCGCTTGGATTAAACACAAAGAAGAGCATTCCGGGCCTGTTGTCCACCAAGTACTTGCTGAGCTTCTCACTGATGAAGTGCACGCTTATGAGCTGCTGTAAGTTGTGCTGTCCTTGGAGTGTAACTCCCATAGATTTCCTTACGCCACTTCCAGCACCATCAGCGGCAACCAAGTACTGGCAAGTCACGATTTTCTCACTGGCAGTGGATCCGGTAGGACGTAGCGTTGCCACGACTTTGTCGAGAGAAGATCGGATGGAGTCACACTGGTAGCCCATAAAAATGCTGCTCTGGTTTGGTTGCAAGGAAATGGGATCCAAAGAAACACCCGATTTGGTTGCGTTCTCCACGAGGATTGGAAGAAGACGGTGCTGCGAAAAATGAGCTACATTTGTGGGACTTCGATTGCTCGTCAAGTCTAGAAAAAAGAAAACAATGAGAAAGAAACCATCAAGTCACACAAAGAAAAAAGCAAAGAAATAATGCTTGCCTTTGGGATGGATGTGATCCACAACACCGAGAACTAGACCATCAAGAGCAGTGCAATATGTAAAACGTCGCCAGTGGTCCAGTGGAGGTTGAAGAGCCTCGATTTTCGATCCCAGTCCGTCAAGCCTCCTGAAAATCTAGTGAAGAAGAAAAGAAAAGAGGAAAGTGTGGAGTTAACTTACCTCCATTGTCCTGTTATTTATGAAATGCGCCTGGGGATGATCCGGGAGCTTGCATCTCTTCTCGACGAGCAAAGACTGCACGCCTGTGCCCACCCAGCGACTCAAGTAAATCCAAATGGGGAATTGAGGAATCACGGTACCTAGTTTGCTTAGCAGGATTGAGAGCGTTATTCCGACAGGGCCTCCTCCCACAATCACAACTGGAATTTCGCTGGGAATCGCGTCCACAGAAGGAATTGTCGAGAAGATCCGGCTGCACACTGCAAGATCGCGCGCCCGGCGCATTTTCCCCGTTACTCGCATTGCAAAGCCCTAAACCCTAAGCCAACTCGCAACGAATATTCCGTCAAGTGATTAGCCCTAACGTAAAGCGCATATTCTGTGATCCTAGGATCGTCGTTCTTCGTGAAAACCGCAGGGAGGGAAGAGCCATGGCGCCCAAGGCCGCTCCAACGCCGCCCCCGCCGCCAGCCTCGGAGCCAGCGGCTGTAGGTATTTCACTGCCGAAGCTATCGATCCTGACGAAATGCAGGCTGGGAATCGATGCTGACAAGCACCCTGTTGTTCTTGCTTGCCAGAGGCGGCCGAGGCGCCGCCGCCGGAGCCGACATTCACAGGCACCTGGTTCGATGATCCGGTTGAGGTGCGTTTCTCTTTCACTCGATCCATCCTTTCGGGAAGAAATCGTTCCTTTCATTCTGGTTGTCAGGGAGAAGCTGCTCAACAGGCAGCATTGGAATTGAAAAACAGGATAGAGATCAGAGCCCTGTCCGTGCGGCAATTCCTGGTAAGCTCTTTGTCTTCCTCTTCGTGTTTCGTTTGGAGAATTTACCTTGTTTTCGATCTCTCATAGGAAAAAACGGTGGTACCTCTCCTATTGCAAGGCATGCACCACCTTGTTCTTGAAAGGTACGTGGTTTTGACTCCTCGTCTTCCTATAAGCAGTGCACAGTGAAGGGAGGTCTTAGCAGTCTAGCCAGTCTTTGTTTCTCGTCGGTTTTCTCTTGTTTTGCTTCCCATTGCATTTGTCTCTGTCCAGGCCGTCGAATCCAGTCGAGTATTTAGCTGCTTTCTTGCTTAAAAACAATCCACAGGGGCCCGAGCCTCCGTTGCCCGAAGAGCTGCCTAAGGAATCTGCCGCTGGCGCTACTCCTACGGAAGCTCCTCCGGAAGCTCCTGCTGCTCCAAGCTAGACAAATTCTAGTTTATGCTCGTCCTGATCTTCTAGTTATCCTGCTTCAGTTTTGTATGCATGCGGTGCTAGATACTTCAAACAGACTGAGTGACCGTTTTGATCCTTCGCGTTCTGTATGATTGGATCTTAGAATGCATGAGAAGTTGCGAAAAGAAGAAACATGAGAAGGTGCGGTAAAAAGATTTTCTACTTCCTGCTGTGTGGAGCTGCCAGTTTTACTGGCTGACAAACACGCAGCAGCATCTTTGGAAGTGACTACTGCCTGGAACTGACATGAGCGATCAGTTGCTAAACTTTTTGTGCTTCGGGATGCTCCACCTGTTGCCATGAAGTTGAGTCCTCTGGCAAGGTTTCCTCTTGATTTTCAGATGCTTCTCTATCTGTTGGAGGGTCATTGATTTCGTGCTCCTCCGTGTGAGTTTGATTTTCTGCTCGCTGAGCATCATTTTCTGCTGCTTTTGGAGCATCATCACCATCATTGTTGAAGCTCGAGTCGTCCATGTCTATGAGTGACCCGTCGCTCGCGAAAATCCCCTCATAGGATACAAAGGAGAGCGATCTTAAGGTGCGCTCTAATTGATGGACTCGTTTCTCGTGTTCGGTTTTAACGATTGGACTGTCAAGACATTCTTCCTCAGGCAATTCTTCGGTATTGCTCTCTGCGATTTTCAACTTAGATTCACACCAGACTCTCGCACTCTCCTGAAGGCATCTAATCCGTCCCAGCCAGGACTTATCGTCCTTCTGAGGCGGTGTGTGCTCGCCGTCCTGGAAGCTCGGCCCGAGCGTTACAAGCGCAGCCACGCAGAGAGCGGTGGAGAGAAAGAGGGGAACAAAGTAGACAAGGACTTGGAAAAAAATCGGAAGTACAAAGAGGAGCAGCAGGCCAGAAGAGATGAGTGGATGCTTCAGAGGCGCATTGAGGATGTTAGAAACTTGGACAGCCATGTCCTGGGTGAAGCTTGCGAATCCTTAAGCGCTCGCAAACTTACCTCGGAAAAAGTCAACACTCTCGCTTCGAGATCGAGATCTAGATCTTCCCGGTAAGCCGTAGCCGTTGCTGCGTCGCGAGTTTCTTTTCTAAATCGTGAATCTCATGATCTTACCATGCAGGAGTCAGGACTCGATGAAGAACAAGGAAACAAGGAAAGAGAGATCTCTCCAAGGAAAACTGTGCAGCCAACGAACGAGAGAAGACGAGTAGCTCTGGACTTTGAGGTCTGCTCCAGCTTAAAAAGGCTGCTGGGACGTAAAGATAAGCTCTTCACTGGACCCACGACCGGCCTTATGTTTGTTTATTCTTTTTTACAGGCCTCGGGAAAAGCTGGCCAGGCAAATGGGCTTTCGAGCAGAAGAAGACACATGAACAATGCAGGGATCGCAGTATGGTCGTTTCAGGCTCTTTGGGTGCTCGTACCATCGACACCATGTGATGGAAGAATACGATTCCAGTGAAGGTAAAAAAAAAAAGAAAAAGCTTTTTATTTTCTGGTAAGATTTCGTTTTTCGCGTTGGCAATTCGTTTCATAGTGATGTTCTTACGTGTTCTTTGTTTTTGTTTGTAGGATGGAAGACGGGGGGAGAGGACGTAGGACCGTTTTGATCGTGAATTATTTGGCCGCGTGGATGGATGGCTTCCTTTTTCTTCGAGCTTGTTCGGCTCTAAGGTTAGCTATCAATCAGAGGGACCCAAAGGCTGCCTGATTTCAAAAGGTATGGTGTCTTTTGCTTGGATTTGTGGCCTGTTCATAGATTGAGATTGTCCAGAGGGGGCTTTCTCGATCGATCGAAGTGGCGCGAGAGTGACTGACTTTAAAATAAATGGATGGTCTTGCGGGAATCGGAGGAGTGGCGCTAGCATCTGGAAATGAGTTTGTTTTGGGAATCCTCGTAGCCATGAATGCACGGAAAGAGCTAGAGCTTTGTCTTAACTTAATTAATCAGGTTAAATCTAAATTAGTTTTCTTGCCGTTAACTAATACTAGGGCTTAGGGTTTTGGTGAGTGGCTATGGCGGCCAGCGAGAAGAAGAAGAAGAGGCGGAAGGGGCCGTCGCTCAATGACACTGGGCTCAAGGACAGCGATCTCCAGGAGGCTGAACGGCTGCACGGATTGCTGTTTGGAGCGCTCGAGAATGCGGCAGAGGGTCTGGGCAAGGAGAACGAGGTAGGCGATGGATTTCGGAGGGATGTGCTAGGGATCGATGCCGGGGAGGAGCCGGCCGCGGAAGAATGTGAGAGGAAGCCGGCATGGATCGACGAGGAAGATAGCGAAATCCAGGTGAAAGAGGGCAAGGCTGTGTCGGCGGCGGAGTATGTTGCTGGGTTGAGGGCACAGCACGCGAAGCTCAATCCGGGGACCGACTGGGCAGCGCTTCCATCGGAGAAGAAGAAGAGAAAGAATTTTGATTCGGAGCTTGATTCCGATGTGGAGGAGGACGAGGACGAAGATCACACGAGAATTCTTCGAGAAAACGATGAGCTAGTCGTGAAGAGCAAGGTCCGGTTGCCGCAGGGATTGATCGAAGTGTCGAGGCTCAAGGATGGAAATGCCGATGAGCCTTCCAGCGCAGTGGTGAGGTCCGTGGAGTTCCACAGGAATGGCCAGATTTTGATGACGGCCGGGTTTGACAAGAGGCTGCGCTTCTTCCAGATCGATGGCAAGAAGAATCCCAAGATCCAGAGCGTCTTCCTGGACAACTTCCCCGTCCACAAGGCGAGCTTCGTGCCCGACGGATCCAAAGTCGTGGCTTCCTCGCGGAGGAAGATGTACGTCTTGTATGATCTTGCTCACGCCAAGGTGGAGAAGGTGATGCCTCCGGTCGGGAGAGACGAGCAAAGCCTGGAGAGCTTCGAGGTCTCTCCGGATAGCAAGGTGGTGGCTTTCATCGGGAACGAGGGGTACATCCTTTTGAGCTCGCTTGGAACGAAGCAGCTCATTGGAACGCTGAAGATGAATGGCTCCGTGCGATCGCTGGCGTTTGCGAACGATGGTCGCCAGCTTCTCAGCTGTGGCGGCGACGGGGAAGTCTACTGCTGGGACTTGAGCACCAGGAGGTGCTTGTACAAGATCAGGGACGATGGCTGTGTCAACAACACGGCGCTGTGCGTGTCCCCGGCAGCAAACGAGTACTTCTCCACGGGATCTTCCAGCGGGGTTGTCAACGTCTACAAGTACCAGGGACTCGCGAGCGGTGGTGCCGCCGCCAGGCCCGTCAAGACGCTGATGAACTTGACGACGGCGGCGGACACCTTGAAGTTCAACCACGACGGCCAGATCCTCGCGATGTGCTCGAGAATGAAGAAGGACGCGGTGAGGCTCGTTCACGTCCCTTCCTTCACGGTCTTCTCCAACTGGCCGACGCCGAAGACGGGCTTGCAGTACGTGCACTCGCTCGACTTTAGCCCCGGGAGCGGATATCTAGCAGCAGGAAACGCCGCGGGGAAGGTTTTGCTCTTCAGGCTTCGTCACTACGAGCACGCGTGACTACACAGGTCTTTTCTTCTATCTTTGGCGGTTTGCTTCCATGCTTACATGACTCTCCTCTTGGGTCGCTTTGCAACTTCCAGGTTGCTATGGCGGAATGCGCTCGCACAGGTCTCTCTTAGTAAAATTCCAGTTTTGCTCCGCCAACTTTTGCTCTTGTTAGCAGAGGGGATTGGCGCTGATGTAATGACAAGTGCAAGATTAATCCAGATCCGGGAATTTTTTTTATAGTAAGCAGTCTCAAGCTCACGGGCTGGATCAGTACAGCAGACAGGCAGCAGGCTTAAAAGGACTCTCCACCACCCGAGTTGCCAGTAGTGGATTTTCAACTCTTCCTTCGACGAAGATGGCTCAGCTGAGTTCCGGTATCTCTCTTGGGCTTGCAGTTGTGCTGCTGTCGCTGGTCTCGTCTTTGCAAGCTCCTTCTGCTCGACTGGATCATCGGAACTCTGCCTTCGGTTCTATCACCAGGCGGACACTGCTGGAATGCCGGGATCCAAATCCGTATCTCAACTTCACGCTTGACACCGCAGGGCCGCTTGCGAATGTTCAAACAGTGGTGGCGACCGTGAGTGGTGTTCTTCAGCCGAGTGCCAGCGATTGGATTGGAGTATTCTCGTCCGCAACTCACAAGTAAGTGGACCTCAGTTTGCGTTCTTTCTTTGCTTTCTTTGGTTTTTATCTTGTTTTTTGTTTTGTACCTCTTTGGTGTAGTGCGAGTTGATAGAAAATGACTCGTACTAGCAACCCGTGTTTTTCCAGGAACTCTTTTACAGGTCTTGTCCTTTTATTTTTGGATCTTGGCTCTGTTTTGCTGTCAAAATTCGCGTGGATTGAGTGAGCTAATCAACTGAAAGTTCTCTTTTTTCTTTTTTGGCAGCTACTCTGATTGCCCCGCCAAGGCAGTCTTATATTCTCAAACAGGTGATATAGCCAGCTTGCCTTTGCTGTGTGACTATCCTCTAAAGGTGAGATTTTGTAATTTCTTTTCTCTTTCTTTTCTTAAGACTTTCGATTTTGCAGTTCAAATTCTTGTCTAGTGATCCTGGATACTTGATCTGCTCAAACAAGACTTGTGCTGGCAAGCAGTGTGCCGTGAAGACGTGCTCTGGATCTGTATCTTTCCGTCTTATCAACATAAGGACCGACGTCACCTTTGTGCTCTTCAGTGGGGGCCTTGCAGTCCCCTGCATTCTCAAGGTGTCGCAGACTCTACCCTTTGCAGCGCCAAATTTTCCACTGTATGGCCATCTTTCTCTGGAGGATTCCTCGGGCACATCTGTAAGTTTTCAAAGATTGGATGCGTTGTTGATATAACCTTTTTTTGTTTTTACTGCTAGATGGTATTGGCGTGGGTCAGCAGGTCCTTCGATATCCACTACGTGGAGTTTGATCACGGTCGGAAATCCATGGATGAAGTGACAAGTTTTCAAATAGGAGATTTGTGTGGTATGATGTCGATTTCTATTTTTCTCTTGGCTTCCTTTTATATTTTGATTTTCTTTTTCCGCTGTAGATGCTGTCCCGGGACCAGCTAAGGACTTCGGTTGGCACGATCCTGGTTTCATACACATTGCACGAATGCAAAATCTTAGGCCTGGTACAAGATACTCGTATCGGTATGGAAGGTAAGGAAGCTTCTTTTTATATTTAATTTTTAGCCATTTATTTGCAGCGATAATTCTGGCTGGTCCAACTTGAAAATGTTCACTACTCCTCCGGCTGGAGGAGCATACGGTACGAAGTTTCTAATCTTTGGAGACATGGGAAAGGCCGAACGAGATGGCAGCTTGGAGCATTACATTCAAGTAAGTTAAATCTCCAAAAGTCTTACATCTTTGCGCTCCCGATTTTTTTATTTTCTTGCAGCCTGGAGCACTGCAAGTTATTGATGCCATGGCAAATGAAACCGTAGATGCGATTTTCCACATTGGAGACTTGAGCTATGCTACCGGATTCCTTGCGGAATGGGACCATTTCCTGGAGATGATCGAGCCAGTAGCATCGAAGACTGCCTACATGACAGCAATTGGAAACCACGAGAGGTACTAATAAAGGTTTACGAAAACTTATAGATTGACTTGTGTGGGTTTTCAGAGATTATCCAGGCTCGGGATCCATGTATAGCACTCCAGACTCGGGTGGCGAGTGTGGGGTCCCATATCGATCTTACTTCCGGATGCCTGTCCAAGACATCGACAAGCCGTGGTACTCAATCGCCATCGGTCCCGTGCATTTCACAGTCATCTCCACAGAACACGACTGGAGCTCGACCAGCGAACAAGTATGCATTCTTATTCGTTTTCATGTTTACTCCAAGGAAACCTTCTTCTACAGTACGCTTGGATGAAATCCGACCTTGAATCTGTCGACAGATTCAGTACACCATGGATAGTTTTCACAGGGTAACTGTTTTTATCCACATTTTCATTCTGTAAACCCATGTGTGCTATTTTCCTTTCAGTCATCGACCTATGTACTCCACTCAACTGCCGGGAATTATTTCTAAACTTCTACCAGGTGTGGATCCGAAATTTGTAGCAGCTGTGGAACCATTGCTCTTGAGAAACAAGGTAAAACACGAGCTCTTCAAAGGAAAAACTATAATGAAACTGTCTTTTTATTTTTTTTGCACAGGTTGATTTAGCAGTGTGGGGACATGTTCACAACTACGAGCGAACTTGTGCTGTGTTTCAGGGCCGCTGCCTGCAGCATCCGATCAAGGATTTAGCGGGCGTTGATTTCTTTGACACTACAATTTACTCGGCTCCAGTTCACGCCGTGGTTGGTATGGCCGGATTCAGCCTGGATGACTTCCCTCGTAATGTAAGCTTGCAGCTTTGTTTCCTATTATTTATTTCTGTTCAAGCTCTTTACATGGTATTGATATTCTACCTTTTCTATATTTTTTGTCGACAGTTTAGTTCATGGAGCTTGATTCGAAGGTCGGCATTTGGATATGCAAGAGTGACAGCCGATAAGAAAAAGCTACTCTTTGAGGTAGATGAATTGCATTCTTGGTTCTTGCATGTTACTTTTGTATTTTTCATTCCAGTACATTACAACGGACGGAACAGTAGCTGACCGGTTTAAAATTGCCAAGCTAAACTGGGGATTTTCCAGGCCGTGAACGATTTCAAGCCTTACCAAGTTCAATCCAGTTGGCTTTTAGAGCTTGCTGATTTGCTTGACGCTGCCAAGAGCTCTTGCTTTGCTGCGCAGCACCTGTTTCTGGATCTTGCCAGTCGCGGTTTTGTCCAAGGCCGCGAGAATGACGACGCTCTTTGGCACCATGAACTTTGGCAAATGCTGTCGACAGAACGAGAGTATCTCCTCCTCGTTGCTCCTCACGCCGTACTTGAGAGACACAAACGCGCATGGAGACTCGCCCCACTTCTCGTCTGGCCGCGCCACCACAGCAGCTTCTAGCACTGCTGGATGCCTGGAAGAAAAAACGAAATGAGAAACAAGCAAGAAATAACTCTTCTTTTACCTGTACAAGATGCTCTCCACTTCCAGGCTGCTAATGTTCTCACCTCCAGAAATGATAATATCCTTGGCTCGATCCTTGATCTCGATGTATCCATCGGGATGCCAAACTGCCAGGTCCCCGGAGTGGAACCATCCTCCTCTAAAGCTCTCCAGCGTCGCCTCTGGATTGTTCAAGTAGCCCTTGAACACCATGTTCCCGCGCATGCAAACTTCGCCAATGGTGACACCGTCCTTGGCAACCGGTTCCAGAGTTTCCGAGTTGAGCACCTGTAAGCCGTCGAGGCCGACGTATTTCACGCCCTGCCGAGCCTTTAGCCTGGCCTGCTCATCGGGCGAAAGGTTGTCCCATTCGGGATTCCACTCGCACACAGTGCATGGACCATATGTTTCCGTGAGCCCGTAGACGTGAGTCACATGAAACCCGAGAGCTTCGATTTTAGCCAGGACTGTTGCCGGAGGAGCCGCACCCGCGGTCATTATCCTGACTTGCCTGTGTTGGAGCCGCGAGAACGTTGAGCCCGTTGCCGCACTTATGATCGTGTTGAGCACCGTGGGAGCAGCGCAAAAGTTGGTCACGTTGTGCTCGGCAATGGCGGCAAAGATTCCTTTGGCCGTCACCTGTGGACACGAGGAACTTTACTGATATACGAGCGTAAATGAAGAGAAACGAGGAAAAGCAAACCTGGCGAAGACATATGTTGGTCCCGGCCAGAGCTGCCAC
This sequence comes from Selaginella moellendorffii, assembly GCF_000143415.4. Lineage (NCBI taxonomy): Eukaryota > Viridiplantae > Streptophyta > Lycopodiopsida > Selaginellales > Selaginellaceae > Selaginella > Selaginella moellendorffii. Next base: position 937,033 of record NW_003314265.1, on the reverse strand, counting down.
TGCCCAAGGAAAGCACCACCCGTTGCAATGGAAGAGCGGGAGAGTCCAGAGATAGATGCAACCGTGCTTCATCTCCCAAGTCACGCACTCGCTTAGAGCCGAGAGATAGGCTCCACGGTGTGTAAGCATGACGCCTTTCGGGCTAGCAGTAGTTCCTGACGTGTAGGACACGGAGATAGTCTCGGTCTCATCCTCTGGCCTGGTCCACTCGAAACTTGGATCCCCTTCCCGGAGAAAATCTTCGTAGTCGCTGCTGCCGGGAGGCCACGAATTCTCCATGCCTTGGAAAAACTCGTCTCTTATCACCACCACGAAGGGAGCTTGGAACAAGGTCCCTGCTTTCGCTGTCCAGTCACGTAAAGCACCGCTAATCAGGTGGAGAAACTCCTCGTCAACAAGAACAGCTTTCACGCCGGAGTAATGGAAGAGCGTCGCGACGGTGCGCTGGTCTAGGCGGATGTTGACGCAATTGAGCACGGCCGAGGCCATGGGAACTCCAAACTGGACCTCGTACATGGCAGGAACATTGGGAGCCACCACAGCAACCTTGCAAAACAAGAAAAAACTTTTCCATCAGTCCTCACTAGAAACAAACAAGCCATGGATCGTGCAAATCAACGCACGGATTTTGCAAAACAAGAAAAACGATCCATCAGCCTTCTGCTTCCTATAGAAAAAAACCACCCTCAATCTAGAAACAAACAAGCCATGGATCTTGCAAAACAAGAAAAACTTCTTCTCCTTCCAAACAAGCCAACCAATTTCTTGGAATCTATGATTTGCCTATCACGTCACGGGAACAAGGAGAGGCACTTACAACATCGCCAGGGCCAATGCCTCGTCTTCGCAGTGCCGATGCCAGCCTCCTGCAGCGCTGGAGCTCCTGAGACCAGGTAAACCGCCGAGAATTGTAGATCACGGCCGGACGCTGGGGATGGATTTGAGCCGCGCGCTCCAGGAACACAAGCGGGCTAAGCGGCGCGTAATTCGCCTCTCCCAGATCCATGGCTCGCTGCGATGCTGCTGGTGGAATCCTCACTCACATCGCGAATCGATCGTTGACCGCCTGGAAACCATAAACCCTATTCCAAAAGGGCAAAGACAAATAAAACCAGCCGCTATTCGTTCTAGGGTTCCTCCGTAGTCGTTGAGAGTACTAAGGTTTTCTGTGCCGGAGAGGAGAAATCGAAGGAGGGAGAGGGATTGATCGCTACTGCTGCTAAGAGCACGAGGGATTGACGCACTAGGGCGTGGCGATTAGCGCAGAGAGATGAGCGGCGCTCGAGGATCGTCATCGTCGGCGACGCCGGCAGCGGCGGCCGCGGCTCCAGCGGCGGCCATCCCAGCCAGCGCGCGCAAGGTCGTCCAGAACCTCAAAGAAGTGGTCGGGGTAGGGCACGGCGAGGAGGAGATTTTCGCGACGCTCAAGGAGTGTAACATGGACCCTAACGAGACGGCTCAGCGGCTCATGAGCCAAGGTAAAGCATCCAGTGCCTCTCTAGCTCAAAACATTCTCTCATATCCTTCCTTCGCGCAGATACCTTCCACGAAGTGAAACGCAAGAGGGACAAGAAGAAAGAGGTGTGTTCTCGTCTCTCTTTTGGGTATCTGCATTGTCTCACGCCCTCTCGCAGGCTCCTGCCGGCAGCAAAGACTTGGGCGATGGTAGATCGAGAGGCACGACAGCTTACAGGGGCGGGAGAGGATCTGGAAGACTCACGCGCCACTCTCAAAACGGTAGTCCTCTCTCGGTTCTTGGAACGAAAGCTGATGTCTGCGTGTGTGTTTCCAGAGTCGAATGGTCGTGGCAAGGCTCTGCCTTCCAAGGAAAATGGAAACCATGCGCCTGTTCCTTCGGCTCCACAGTCTGGGTGAGTTCTAGAGAAAAACTCTCTTCCTCCTCTAGCGGCATGGCGTTAAATCTCGAGTTACAGGAGCGCAGCTACTCCTGTACTTCCGAATGGATCCGTGCAGTACTCCTCGTCAACGGGACTGGTCACGCATGGGTCGTGGAGTAAAATCTCTGGTCACGCGACAATGGCCGAGATGCTAAAGTCCAGCACCAGCAACGGGCCACACCTCCCACCTAATATGTTAACAGCGGGTACCGGACAGCAGTTCTCGTCTTCCGGAATGTACTCGTCCAGTGATCCTGTGCATCATCCTTTTCCTGACCAACGGGTTATCAGGCGTGAGAAGCCTATAGGCGACAGGTCGGCGGCATCGGTTCCAGGCGGTGGATTGCCTTCGCCGCCTCACCTGCAAGATGATCGGTCCGGTAGTCCTCCTGGACTCCAAGAGACGAACAAGTTTCCAGATACAGGAGCTCGGGAGACTTCTGGATATCGATCGGCAGCACTTGGAAATGGAAGGCCTGCGTATCAGCAACAACAGTCTGTAAATAAAAGTAAGCTTCTCCTTTGCTCTTGGTTTTTGTTTCAGAGCGCTGATCTCGGTTATAACAGCTACTGGACCCAACATGGAGTGGAAGCCAAAAGTAGGGGCTCAAGAAGCTGTCACGGCGTCTGGACTAAACTCTCTGGAGAGGGTTCTGACAGAGGCCCCAGCTTCGGATATCTCTGAGGCTGAGGTGTTGTCTGTTGCAGCGAAGTTCCAAAATCTTTCGGCCCGTGATGAGCAGCAAGTAATAATGCCTAACAACTTTCAGTCTCAGGGAGATTTGGGCCTTAGTTTTGGTAGCTTTGGTGAGCCCCTTGGTTCTTCTCTTCCTTCTGGTTTCAGTTCGGAGGATGGTCTCGACATCTCTGGCTCTTCTGAAGCGTCCGTGGCCAAGGATATCCTGCGTGAGCAGTCACCTTCTGGGTAAGAAACTCGTCGCTGTTTCCTTCTATCTTTATGTCTACTGATGGTTTTCGTGCAGAGTGGATGCCGTGGCTCCTGATGAAACCCCTTTGCATCAGGATGATGACATACCTGTTCAAAGAGAGAACGCGACTTCAGCTAGTATTCCTGCCACCTATACACAGGTCGACGTCACGAAATTGCGGTCGACTCAACAAGCTCCACAATACCCGTATCTGCCGTCGGCACCAAACTACACTACAAGTATTGGGATGGTTTCTCAGGTTCCCAGTGGCCAACACAGTTTTGACTCGCAAGTCCCTCATCTTCAAGACATGTCCAGTGTTCCAACTTCACTGGTGAGTCGCATCAATTGATATTTTCTGGTCTTGACTTTTTATTTTTACAGAAGCAGCAATACGCGGATTCTGCTACGAGTTTTTACTCGCCATCTCTTCGGCCTGGTTCTGACGCTGACGCCCGTTATGCGCAATACAGTTCTGCCGCGAAGTACAATGGAGGAGTAGTGATGTCTGCTCAACACCTTCCAGCTCACGAGGTACTATACCGCAGTTTGCTATGATTGATTCCTTATGTTTAATCGTTTGTTTTCAGGCATCCAATTCCACTGCCTTGTCAACCAGTAGCACAGTGTCTCAAGTGCCACAGGCAAGTGCGCCTACAGCTCCTCAGCAACCGCTTCAAGTTCACGCTTACCCGGCTCAGCCAACCGGTATGCCAGTGGGTCACTATGGCAACGTTTTCGGATACCAGTACCCGAGCTACACCTTCGTGCCTTCGCCATATCAGCACAGCTACGCAGCTAATTATCCACAGCCCCCAGTCAGCAGTTACTCACCATCAGCTAATTACGCCCCCGCCATGAAGTACACGCTACCTCAATACAAGCCAGGGAGTGCCACAGCCAATGCTCCCACTGGAGGCTACGGCGGATACGGCACTGCGTCGTCAATGTACGCGGCAAATCCGACGGCAACGGCCTCAAACACGCCCGGGTACGAGGATGGCAGCGCTGCTCAATACAAGGACAGCAACCTTTACGTCCCCGGTCCACAGGTGCCGAGTGTTTCCATTCGTTTTCATTCATGTAGAGATGGTTTTTTTCTCGACAGGGAGACGGTGCAAGGCTGTGGCAACTGACAAACGACATAGCGGCGGCACAACAGACGAGCTCGTTCTACGCCTTGTCCAGCCAAAACCAGCACACGTACACGCAACCGAGCAGCCACACGCATCCGATAAACGGCTACACGAGCTTGTACCACCAGCCGGGGCCTGCCGGGAGCGCTCACCAGGTGATCCAACAGCCTCAACCTTTGGGCGGTGCTGCCGGGAGCACCCAAGTTGGAGCCACTAATTATCACCAACAGCTACAACGGATCCAGCAGCAGCAGCAGCAACAGCAGCAACAGCAGCAGCAGCAGCAGCAGCAGCAGCCGAGCTGGAACTACTGATCCTGGCGAACGATGCAAGGCTTTTTTTTTTGTTCTTGGAGATCGATCGGCCGAAGATGTAGAGGTTTTCTCTTTACCACTGCTACTGAATCAAACTAACCATTGTACTGTTTTCCTTGAAACTTGTAGGAAGTTTGTGGGAGCTCGCGCTTTTCTATCTTTTGCTTTGTTTCAGCCTAAAGAAATCGAAGAGATGTATATATGGTTTTCACAAAATATATCAATACTTTACGTTACATACTTTGGAAATTTCACATGGTTTGGACCTTATATAAATTTCGTGCTCGCACACACGCGAAAGATTCTCTCGGCCCAACCGAGAAGCTGACAAGGTGTTAATGTTTAATTGTGTGTTCTTTGGCGGGCATATTCCACCACTACCGCCGCCCGCCGCTCATATATATATCTTGCTGTCCTCAGTACCTGGTTTACTTTTCCCTCTTCTGGTTAGGGTTTGAGCGCCTAGGGTTATCGCCCCATTTCTGTTCTTGGGGAGAGAGCAGGGCTTGGCGGCGGGCATCCTTGTCATAATCGCGCGCCTCGCAGCTCCCGCAGCGATCTAGCGCCGAATTCCAGGTGAAATCTCGCTTCTTTGTCTCTTCTTTCCGCTGCGGGCGAGCTTGAAATGTGTGCGGATTTCTTGGATTTCCAGGCAATGGCGGTGGCGCACGCACAAATGGTAAGCTCGCTGCTGCGGTGGGAGATTGTGTGTTTTCTCACGCGAGAATGTAGGTCGGGAACTCGTTCATCAACCAATATTACAATGTGCTCCACCAATCGCCACAGGTGGTGCATCGGTTTTACACCAATGCGAGCTGCCTCACTCGAGCAGAAGCCGGTCCAGAGGGCCAAGCGGACACTGTCTTCTCACAAAGTGTACGATTCTTTCTCGTTTCTCTGGCTCTAGCTGAGGATTGAGTGGTTTTTCTTTTTCCTTTTTTTTTTGTTTTTGTTCTTGTTCTCAGGGGATTCATGAGAAGGTGATGTCTCTAGACTACGTCGGGCTCAGAGCTGAGATTAAGACTGTGGACTGTCAAGATTCGTATTCTGGCTCGGTTCTTGTGATGGTCACTGGATCGCTGTCAAACCGCTCCAATGGAAGGCGCGACTTTGTCCAGACCTTTTTCTTGGCACCACAGGAGAAGGGCTATTTCGTACTGAACGACATTTTCCGGTATTTGGACGAGCCGCAGGTTTCGACCATGTCATACGTTGTGGCGAATGGTCCTCAAGAGCATTCTCCGACTCCAGAGTCTGGTAAGTTTGTCTTCTGTTTTTCGATTTGTGTGCCTTCGTTAAGCTGTTTCGTGCTCTGTGTAGTTCCGGATACTACTCATTTGGAAGTGAGTGAGGCTACGCCTGTTGCTACTGAAGAGCAAATAGACGAGGGATACGATATACCAGATGCAGACGAAGAGGTTTTGGTGGAGGAGACTGTCCAGAATGCCGTATCTTTGGATGCTGACGAAGTTCTGGACATCGAGGATTCACAATCGCAACCAGACGAGCCAAAGAAATCGTACGCATCAATCGTAAGTTGATACTTACAAAGCTTCTCTTGAATGTAATGGGCGTAAGTGGCAATGCTGCAGTTGAGGGTTGTCAAAGCCGGAGGCGGTGACAGTGTCCAGCATGTTCTTCAACACGTCCCGAAGCCTCCGCCGTCAATTCCCGCTGAAAAACCTGCGTTACCTGTGCCTCAAACAGTGGTGCAAGAAAGTTCAGTGGTATCTCCGCCGATCGAAACAACCGATGAGACTGCTGCAGCTCCCGACACACAAGGTATGATCAGTGAATACCATGCGGCTAGTGGTAACCATCGTCTTGTTGATCAGGTGATGGAAAATCGATTTACATCAAGAACCTCCCAATGTCCGTCACCACTCCGCAACTTGAGGAGGAGTTCCAGAAATTTGGGACTGTAAAGCCGGGAACTAATATCAAAAAGGTAAATAGGCAAAAAATTATTCTGTAGTTCCTGCCAACCAAGTAATCCTGTTTTTTATCAGCAAAACAATGTTTGCTACGCGTTTCTCGAGTTTGAAGATGCAAGCTCGGCACGATCAGCGATCCAGGTAGTTGCCCGTGACATTATTGCTGCATTGAATGTTTCCTAACAGTAATCGTTATTATTCAGGCCTCCGGCTCGTTTCAAATCAGCGGCAAGCCTGTCATGATCGAGGAGAAGAGGCCGCTTAGCGCTAGAGGTATTGTTTTATGGTTGATGGAGTCAATCCGTAACATGTTCCTTTCCTTGTCCTCTACCGTGCCAGGCTACCGAACAGGGGGGCGGGGAAGGGGAAATCGAAATGACGGGTCTCGAGGCAGGGGCTACTACAACCGTGGTGCTGCTGGTCCCGCTCCTCCTACCGCTGCTCCTGCCGGTGGTGGCGGCGGCGGCGGTGGCGGCAGCGGCAGCGGTGGCAACAGGAACTACGAGCAGGGAAACCGGGGCCGGGGCTCTCGCGGGGGATACAACAGCGCTAACAACAATCCAGGGGACGGTGGCCGAGATAGTGGTCGCTCCAACAGCGAAGAATATCATCCGCGGTACGAGAGCCAGGGCCACAACTACAACAATAACTACACCAACACCAACGCCACCAATGCTGCTACCAACAGTGGCAACTCGAGCGCCGGTCACCACCACCACCAAGCCAACAGCAGCAACACTGGCAGCAGCAACAACCACGGCTATCCAAACTCGAGGCCTCCTCGCCGGTACGTCAGCCGCGGCAACAACAACAACAGCAACAGTTCCAACAACAGCAACAACCCCAATTACAATCGAAGCTCCTCGTCCTCGGCTGGCGGCGCTCCTGCTGCTCCTCCCGCGGCGGTGACAGCTTGATTGAGGCGAGATCTCTGGGGAGTGGAAGCAACTCCCCGGTTTTCTCTGGTCTCTGTTCGTCCTTGATCGTCGCGTCGTCGTCGTCGTCATCGTCGCCTTCCTTCGGCTCTCTTGGTGGGATTGTATTCATTCGCAAAATTTTTGTCAGGCTTCTCCATACTACTACAGGCAAGCTCTCTTTCTCTCTTCCATGGTTTTTCTTCTTTCTTTTTTCCTTGATTTTTCCTGTGTGTAGAAAGGTGCGTAGTTTTAGTCTTGGTAGCTCTACTATCATCGAGTGATTGACCGGGTTTGTGTAACGGGCATTAATTTTGTCAAAAAAGTGACTTCTTCGAATAATCAGGCATATTCTTTTAGGGATATTCTGTGTTGTAAGGAATATTCTGCTTCCATCCCTCGTCGCCACACGGCTTGGGTAGGCCGTCTCGTTCCTTCGGTGCCCTGCCCTCGAAATTTCTTCCTCTAGGTCGGTTCCATCGGCGCCGATCAATTCAATCGGCTCGATCGCGTCCCCCGGGCGCCGAAGCAGCAGCAATGGGCGCGGGCTTTTCCAAGGAGGAGCAGCTGTATCAAGCCGTCCACAACGGGAACCATCAGCTTGTGAAATCTCTCCGGCGCGATGGAGCGTCTTTGGAGGTTCGTGTAGAGATTTTGCTTCTTCTTCGTCTTCTTCTCATCAGTGGGGTGATAGTTTCTGGACAAGGAGGGCAGGACCCCCTTGATTTTGGCCTGTGCTCGCCAAGATCTGTTTGACATGGTCGTCACTTTGCTCAATCTCGGGGCTAATATAAATGCCTATAGACCTGGTAAGTCAGCTCTCTCTTTCGTTCTAGACTATGTAGATAGTTTACTCTATCGCGTGGAATTTGTTCATCTAGGCTCGAATGGTGGATTTCCATTGCATCATGCCGCGAAAAGGGGGCTGGAGAGAACTGTGATTCTGCTCATATCCAGAGGAGGTCGGGAAGTTTTTTTCTTCTGAGTCACTACTACTGAAGACATTCTGTGCATGCAGCTGATCCTTTATGCATCAATGACGATGGACAAACTCCTTTGGATATGGCCAGACTACGGGGACATACTTCGATCGTCCGGATTATAGAGGCAAGCGAGCGAGCGAAAATTCTATTTATTTTGACGAGGAAACTTTTTCAGGATCGGATAGCTCTGTTTACTGGGATGATTCGTGAAGTTTCGGGGCCTGGCTTGCTGGAGGTCTTTGTACCGCAATGGGTGACCAAGAAAGTGTAAGTTTTGCTTGGCGCTTGCAACGTCATGGACTGCTTTGTGTTTTTAGGTGGGTTGCCGTTGTCCCAGTTCAAGCTAACCAGAGACATCCTCCAAGGCACGAGCTCGCTATTTATCAGTCTCCCAAGGTCTGGGTGTTTGCTTGCCCATTGTTCTTTTGATGTATATGAAGGATTTCTCTGGTAGGTTGCGGCGCCGAGAACCGTCATTTCACTCTGGAAGGCGGATCTGGAAGAGCCAAAGTGGAACACTGGAGCACCAGTTTTGATAGTCACAGAAAGAGCTACAAGTAAGCTTCTGGTTTGCTTTCTTTTCTCTAGCAGCAAGCTTGTTTTTCTGTAGAGATGAAATACAAGTTCCTGTCTGAAGCGGACGGTGACACCGCTCAACTGGAGAAACTGTACAGAGCATGCAGAGGAATACCTCCGGTGAGACATCATCCCAGTTTTTCTTTCTGTCCGTCTAGACTTCGCTGTTTTTTTTCTTGCCAGGTGGTTCCTGCAATGGGATACCCTGTTCCTCCACTTCCTGACAACCAGGACGACGTTGCACTGGCTATGGCATTAGATGCTTCTCTTCAGTCTGCTGGAGCGAATGGAGGATGGGGTGACCAACCCGGCAGTGAAAACTACAACGGATGGGGAGTTCAACAACAAAATCAACAACACCACCCCCAACAACAGCAACAGCAGCAACAGCAACAGCAACAGCAGCAGCAACAGAAGCAGCAGCAGCAACAACAACAACACCACCAACAAGAGCAGCAGCAGCAGCAGCCGGCCGGTTCAAAGAAGAATGACTGTGGAGGCTGGGCAGTCGATGGCAGCAGCAGCAGTACCAGCAGCTACAATGGTTGGGGAACTCCAGAGCCGGGGCAAAGCAGCTCAGAAGCTTCAGTGGCCACTCCCGCGGCACCGGAAGAACCTCCATCCGCTCCACCGCTGCCGGAGGACGACTTTGTTGTCGGTCCGATCCACTATCCTTCCATCGACACTTCTCCAGTGACTAATCCAGTTCCAGTTTCTAGCGTCGCAAAGGCCTCCACTGCCACTGCTGCCACGCCTGTGGCGGAAACGGAGAAAGCTGGTGGCCAGTGCGTGGTTTGCTGGGACGCTCCAGCACAGGGCGTGTGCATTCCGTGTGGCCATCTAGCGGGCTGCATGGGGTGCTTGCAGGAAATCAAGAACAAGAAGTGGGGGTGCCCGGTTTGTAGGAGTCCGATAGAACAGGTGGTGAAGGTATTCGCGGTATAGAAAATATTATGGTCAGAGATTTGTACAGGGGGTGACAGGATAAAACAGGGATGGGAGTGATGACAACGCAGAGGCTTGACTCCCACGAGGATCTCGAGTCGAGCTTCTGGATCGAATATATAAGCGCAGGCAGAAAAGGGGTTACTTAGAGTGTGGAAGTATGAAGGGAGCTTCTGCTCTGGTGGTTTTGGGAGTGGTGGCTTTTGTGGCTCTGGCTATGGTGGCTTCGTCTTCTCCACTGGGAGCGACTGAGGAAGGCTGTGGTGGCTACAAAGATCTCATCAACAAGTGCTACCAGATCGAGTTTGATGAGTGCTGCGCCAAGGCCAAGCAGGCGATGGCGGAGAAATGCGTGTGTAGTATCGATGGCGCCCGCGACGTGCTGCTCGAGGCGTGCGCGTTTGATCCAACAGATGCCAAGAGCTGTCCTGCTTTAGCAGCTTTTTAATTAATCTACGAAACATTGTTGTTGGTTTAAGTGAGCAGAGACTAATCCTTGCGTAAAAATCATAACAATAAATATTAAGAAACAGTGATAAATTTGAATAACCATTTACTATGAAGAACCTTAAGTTGATTTTTTATAACTTTTAACTTTTATGATAATAATATCTTAATATATGTTTATTACTACTAAATTTACAATTCTGTTGCCGGCATTAGTTATATCATGTTAGAATCATTTGCATTCAATTTATATATATTATTATTAATGTTTCTGTGTGTAATTTTTTAACATTAATTTGCTGGAAATTCTTCAACTCAAGCTTGGGAACAAAATTTTTTGCCGAATGAAATAATTTTATCTTTAATTTTAAAATATACTTGAGTAAGTTTTTCTATTATAGTAAAAAAGAAAATAATCTTTCTTATAAGAAATTTTAAGGATTTTTAACTAAATAATTATCCTAAAAAATTATATAAATTACATATAATCATATTTTTATTTAATTGTAGCTA
>NW_003314265.1:612943-926102 GCF_000143415.4 Selaginella moellendorffii | reverse complement strand
TCAACCATTAGATTATAAAATAAATTAGAATATATTACAAAGTGTTTGAGGAAGATTATAAATTTTAAATAATAATTTAATCTAAATGAATAACAACTGTTAAATGGTCCTAGAATATTTAGCATATTTTAGGTATATCCACTTTTACTTAAGCAATCGATCTTCTTAAACTAATATTCTAATTTCATTATTTCAATTTTCGGTAAGAAAAAAGGCTTCCAGCAAAAATTAGACCGCGGACGGCAGGACTCGAACCTGCGCGGGCAGAGCCCATTTGATTTCGAGTCAAACCCGTTAACCACTCCGGCACGTCCGCGCGCCAACAACTCCTTCCCGCTCATGCCCGAGTAGAACAAAAGCTGGAGCCACGTGGCAGCGTAGGAATTTAGGGCTAGGCACTTGGCGGACCATGGAAACTGGAATGCTGGGAAATGCGCGGGCTGGGGTTCCTCGCCGAGCTGTGGATGGATCGCGCTGCCACTAAGCTCGCGCTCGATTCCTTGTCGCAGCAAGAATGTAGGTCAAGAAAGTGTATGGACTATCTTTGTGACGATCGATGGAAGGCATTGCTCCTGGCGCCGACGCCATGATGACCGAAATGTCTTCCAACGACATAGCCAAGCGATTTGAGCTGCTGGAGAGCCAGGTAGGCGCGGATTATCTTCTTGGCGCTTGAAACTTTTCAAGTTTTCTTCTGTTTATAGTGGCTCGACTTCCAGCAGCGATCTTCCACTCCGGACCTCGAGGAAGAACCCATCGAGTTTCCATCCTCCTTGGCCTCCTTCGACGCAAGCAACAACGTTTCTTCGGCGCCCAGTGAATGCCCAAAGGACTCTCTAGTTGGCAGGCAATCAAACATCGTTCTACCGCGTTTGAAGCCGTTTCCTCCAAGGGCTCTCTCCAAGAGTCCAGCATTCGGGGAACCAAATCGAGCGGACGAGGACAACATCAACATCAGCCAGCCGGATTCTCCACTAAGTTCGTCGTCGTCTTTGTCAACTTCTTCGTCGTCCTCGGGATCCAGTTCCGGTGGTTTTGGCCACAGTGATCCGCTGAGTTCCAGGAGGAAGCGCTTGTTCTCGCAGCCTGTCACGCCGATCAAAGAGGCCATTTTGGATTCTTCGTCTCCGAAGAAAACTTCCGGGTACAAGAGCTCCCAAGCATTTTTGACAACAAACAGGAAAGATGGTGATACTCCAGTGGTGTGCATGGATACACACCAATCGCGATCCCCTCCTCCTGGATTCGTGGCAGAGGACATTGATAGCACGTTCAAGACGTCCTCGAAACAAAACAATCAACAACAGCAGCGTTTGTCGTCAAGGTAAATTCTACTTCATCGAAACAGTATGTTTCTTACTCCGTTTCTATGCAGGTCACTAAGTAACAAAAGACCATCTGCGCCGCATAGAACCGCTGCGAAATCTACCGCCGTGGTGGTAAGCTAAATGTGCGAATGCGTTACTGAATCTCACTTTTGCAATCCACAGGAGAACGACGACTGCGAAGGGAAAACGGTGCTACAATCTCTGCATGCCTCCCTACTTAAGGTGCTCTCGCAGCTGGAAAGCAAAGAAAAGAGCCTGGGAAAGGCATGGAAAGAATGGAACGACAGTCCGGAGTCTAGTAAAGGGCTGAAGCATTTTTCCGAATTGGAATTGCTGACGTCGAGCAAGCAGACGGGCTTCAGTGGTCTTCCTCGGGTGGCCGGGGCGAGCAGTCCAGAGAAATGGTGCGACACAGTATCCGCAGTATGCCAGCGCCTGGTTTCTTACCTGGAGAAAGAAACGATGCTGCAAAAATGGGCGATTTCACTAGAGAAAGAGTCTATGCGTGTGCTGAAGTTAGAAGAGGACATTGTTGAAGCAAAGGTGCACACGGCGGAGGAACTCGAGGCAGCGAGGAAAATGAAAAAACATGCGGAGGATAACAACAAAGTGGCAGCTGAGGAACGCCACTCCCTGGTGAAAGACAGGGATGCGCTCGTTCAGTGGGTTTCACATCTCCAAGAACGTGAAAAGGTCCAATCCCTTGCTACTTTTTGTGCATGATCTGACATTTCGTGCAAACAGTTTTTGCACCATGAGCTGGAGAATCGACTTCAGAAAAAGGAGAACGAGCTCGATGAACGTGAAAGTTTTCTTCAGAAGAGAGAAAGGAACGTGCGGGAACTAGAAGAGAGTCTTCAGAAGGAAGACATTGATCGTGCCGAGCGCGACAATGTACTCCAGAAACGAGAGAGAAGCCTCCAGGAGTCTGAAGAGAAGCTGCAGAAAAGAGAGAGACATCTTGGATCTCGCGAGGAAAGAATTCACAAGAAGGAAAGGAGCATTGAGGAGTTGCAGCAGCGTCTCAAAGAGAAGGAGAGGGACCTTGAGGAAATGGAATCCGATCTAGCGGAGAAGGTATTGGCGACCGAAAACCTCTCGAAGAAGCTGGTAGTCCGAGAGAAGGCGTTGAATGACCTCCATAGCAAGGCCGAACAAGAGAAGAGACACGTTCAAGAGGTGTCCCACAGTCTGGAAAGGGAGAAAAAGAAGCTGCATGTTGCCGAGGTCGAGAACGAGCTCTCGAAGAAAAATGCTCAGGAGATACTCTCTCAAGCATCCGAGGAACGCAAGAAATCGAGCAGTGCTTTGAAGAGGACGGAAGAGAAGCTAAGAGCGTGGGAAGAAAGCCTGAAAGACAAAGAAAAGGACTTGCAGCAGCAGGAAACGCTTCTTAAGGAACTCGAGGTTCAACTCGTCAAAGAGCAAGAGCGGTCTCATACGATGCATGCGAAGCTTATCAAAGACCAGGAAGCCATTATGGCTGAAGAGGAGGATCTTAAGCGCAAGGAAATGCTAATGGAAACCAAATCCTTTGAAGCAAGAAGAGAGCTGGAAAAGCTTAATCGGGAAAGAAAGAAGGTCCTTACTGAGTGTAAGCGGCTGACCGAGATGGAAGCCAGGATCCAGGAGGCCGAGAAAGCTTTGGAGATCAGACAGCAAGGTCATCACCAGAAGGTGAGTTTACATCATTTCTGTGATTCTATGTTCAAGCGAGAAATCTGGATCAGGTGAACAAGCAAGCGGATGAATATCGGCTTCAAATTGAAGATCTGGAAGTAGTTCGGAAAGACCTCGATGGCAGGACTTCTGAATTGCAAAGAAGGTTTGATCACTTGCAAAATGAGAAGCAGAAGTTTGAAAAGTACAAGAAAGAAGAAGAAGAAAAGCTGCTGTTTTTACTGGAACAAAAAAATGGTCTTGAAGACCAACACAGAAAACTGGTTAAGTCAAAAACCTGGTATCAAAGTCTTTAACGTCCGGGGTGATTTATGCAGAGAGTTCTACAACGGGACATAGAAAGGGCTGGAGCGGAGATGATTAATCACATTATGATTATGGACAAGGCGTCATCGAAGCTAGAAGGTGAAAGGCAGCAGATTGCCACATCACAGGAGCAACTTGAAGCGGTAGCTGAAAGTCTGTTATCGAAGCAAAGGCAGATGAAAGAGAAAGAAGAGGAACTAGGACGAAAGGTAGCATCGCTCTGTGCTTTTCATTTCTAAACTGTACGTAATTCCAGGAAGAACGATTAGAAGAACAAGGAGGTACTCTGCTCTCAAAGAGAAGAGAGATGGCAAAGGTGGAAAGTGCGCTGAAGAAGAAAGAGGAAATACTTGAAGAACAAAGCTGCACTCTCTTGAAACTGGAGGTTGAGGTCAAGGATAGAATGAGAAGAGTTGAGAGCCTTGAAAGGCGGTCTATCGAACTCGAGAAAGGTAGCTGCGATTCTTCTCTCTGTTGTTTTACTTACTGATATATTTGTCTGTAGCATGGGAAGAGCTGAAAGAAGAACAAGCGGCTTTATCAAAGCAACGTGAATACCTGGGATCTGTGAGGACGCAGTTTGAACAACTGGCTGCGAGTCAAAAGGCCGAGCTTATGAGCCAAGCAAAGGAGAGGGAGGAGATCAACAAGATGAAGGAGAGACTTGACAAGCAACGCAACGAAACCGCACAGCTGATGGACGTGCTTCGTGACAAGGAATTTAAAGCGGCTGAAAAAGAGTCATCCTTGTTCGAGATGGAGTGCAAGTTCCTCAAAGGAAGAACACAAATCGAGAACGACGCTGAGGAACTGAAGCAGCAGCTAAGAAAAGCCCATTCAGAACTGGATGCTCAGCGGCGTTATGTGGAGGATAGACAAAAGGCAGTAGATTCCGCTGTCACGTCTCTGAAGGAAGAGGCAACGAAGCTCAACGCAAGAAAGCGTGAAGTGGACGAGAAAGAACAATCTCTGAAGGCGATGCAGGACAGACAAAACTTTCTCGAGCTACATAGAAGGGTGCGCGAAAACTACAACTTATCATTTCATGTTACTTTGGTCATTGCATTCCAGGATCTCAACGACAGGCAGCTGCTACCTCTTAGCGACAAGATAAATGCAATCGAGAGCGCTCTTGAGGACGGGCATTCACGAAGTGAAGCGACTAACCTCGTCAGGGAAAGAGAAAACTTGAAAGCTCAACAACTTGAGCTGGTAAGCATATAAAACACCTACTTGGAACTCAATGCTTTGAACAGGAAAAGACGAAGCTAGCAGTGCAAGAGGCGAAATCAACTCTGACAGTCCAACTCAAGGCCAGCAAGAAAATGGTGGCGGATGCGTCTCTTATTGCACAAAAGGCATCCAGGTACGTCAGTAAAGTTGGCATGATGCATGAGTAACATATTTCACAGGGAAAGGGAAGCGCTGGAAGAAGAGCGCAGGCTTCTCTCAGAGAAGAAAAAGGAGATAGAGACTTCCCTCACCGCGCGAGAGATGCAGCTTTCATCCGAGATGAAACGACTAGAAAGCATGAAGAAGGCTCTCGACGACAAGCTGCAGAGTTACGCAGCCACCAGCAACAACGGCTCCTGGGAACCCATGCGAAGCAGGCCGGGATCGAAAGCCGGCAGCGAGAGAGACGAGAGCGAGAGCACCGAGATTGGCGGGAGGAACTTGGCGAGCTACAGCAGGCTGGGCAATCAAGCACAGGATCACAGGCCTCCCCCGCGGCTGCCGAGCCAGAGGAGGCTGGAGAACGTGATGAGCAGCCTGCTGGACGCGAGGCAAGCGAGCCGGAGCAGGCTCCAGCGGACGGAGAACGCTCTGGCGGCAGTCCCCGCGACGGCACCGTCGACGCTGGAGGTGAGGCAAGCTCTCCGGAGCTTGTCGACGAGGCTGGCCACCATGGAGCAGATCGAGGAGGGGCTGGCGCGCCAGCTGCGGGAGGCGTACGAGGCGGAGTCGACGGAGGAGGGAGCCATCGTGGACAAGGTGGAGCTGCTGAGCAGGATGGAGGAGCAGCAGGGGTTGCGCGCCGGGTGGGAGCGGGACATGCAGCGGCAGCTGGAGAAGATCAGCGCGCTCCAGACGGCGCCAGCCGGGTACGAGACGATGATGAGCATGGAGTCGGCGGTGGACAGGGCGCTCAGCCCGATCATGGAAAGGTGCTATGGAGAGCAGCAGCAGGAGGAGAGTAGTGGTGATCAGGCGGCAGGAGGTGGTGGTGGCGGTGGCGGAGGAGGAGGAGGAGGAGCTTGTTCTTCTTCTCCGAACGATAGCTTTGCGAGCAACCTGGTGCAACCCGAGTGGAGTTATAATGGCAGTGGCACGGCAGTGGCATGCTGTTTCAAGGAGAATGACGCATTCTCGGCCTTTCCCTTGGTGGATACATGTTACCATGGCGATGCGAGCGCGCGGAGAAGATTGCTTGGCCAGTACGTTTGATTTTTCTATTTCATTTTTATTTTTCTTTTGTATCATATATTGTTCTATTTGAGATTCCCTTTCGTTGGGCACTATAAAAACGCTAGGACTAATAGGGTTTGTGTGCTAGGACTAATAAGGTTTGTGTGATGGAGTTGAAGAAGACGGTGCTAGGGAAG
The DNA here is from genome assembly GCF_000143415.4 of Selaginella moellendorffii. Lineage (NCBI taxonomy): Eukaryota > Viridiplantae > Streptophyta > Lycopodiopsida > Selaginellales > Selaginellaceae > Selaginella > Selaginella moellendorffii. The sequence continues at coordinate 920,185 of NW_003314265.1, read as the reverse complement.
TATAGGTTTTGTGATGGTATCCAAACGATTGATAGGTTTTATATTGTGAGTGAAGGTCGTAACCAAGAAGGCGATAAAGTTCTAATCAAGAAGATTGATAGTGAATTATACAACTATAATCACATGGTCCGAGAGGTTGAGCTCATGAAGGAGTGCAAGCATGAGAACATAATGAGAGTTCTCGACATAGGCCAAGAAGAGGATGGAGATTATATGGTTCTAGAGCACTTGTGCGATGCCAGGGACCTCCAGTATGAGCGATTCTACTACAAACTCTCTGACGTAGGGTTGATCAAAGAAACCATACGGCAGCTCCTGGTGGGCTTGGCAAGCTTGCACGAGCGAGAGGTTGTGCATCAGGACATTGTGCCCGCTTGTATCAGATTCGAGCTCAATCATAGCAACTTTGTGGTGAAGCTGGGAGATTTTCACTGCTCAAGGAGGCTATCAACTCCACCAAATGTAGATACTATGGGGAGCAGTGAATCAATGGGATTCACTGCTCCTGAAGTTATCTCCCGAGAGACGGAGAAGATAGGGAAAGGTGTGGATATGTGGGGTGTTGGAGCTGTGCTTGCAAATATGCTCTTAGGAGAGAACCCTTTTCTTGAAGGTATTGATTTGAGTTTGAGCTGCGATGCAAACAAGGCCAAGGTGATGGACAATATGAAAAAGTTCTTGAAGTGGGATTGGTATGAGATGATTGAAGACGAGGATGCAGTGGACTTGCTGCGATGTTTATTAGTTTGGGATCCAGACAAGAGGATTACTGCGGAACAAGCTTTGAAATCAATGTATTTCAAAGTGAGACCTCAAGATATCGAAAAGAAAAGAGTGGTGGTACCTGTTGTCAAAGAAGAAAAGGAAGAAGAAAAGGTGGTGCCGAAGAGTATTGATCTTTTCAAAGAAGAAAAGGAAGAACTAATGATGGTGGGTCTTTTCATAATGTTTGTCATAGCTGTCATCATATATTTTAGTTTATGCATAAAGGTGGCAAACCATCTATAAGTTGTATCGAGTTTTTAAAATCAAAACTATTTTATCATCTACATGCTCCGGCTAGCTGTAACAAGTAAATTGGCGCCTAATGTAGACAATCTCTTCGAGCATGTCTTGGTACGTGAATGGCCTCACGGCGGCCTTCAATCCAGTCCCTGGCTCGAAGTTCCAGTTCTTGCTCTCATCCCTGTCATCGTCGAGCTGATCGAAGTGGTGGAAATAGAGCTCTCGCGGGTAGCGTCGCAGCGCAGCATAGCTCGGGGTTACCTCCCGGTAGAAATCGCGCTGCCAGGACGTAAGGTTTCTCTTCCGCAGTGGATGGGGCTTGCCACCAAAGTAGCTCTCCTTCATCCTCCTCTTCCTCTTCTTTCGCATCCCCGCTTCTCCTTCGTTGCCCTGTTCAGCTGCGATTCCACTTCCTTCTTTTCGAATACGATGGTCTCCTCCTGGTTCTTCTTCCTCTTCCTGGGACTCGAAGCTTTCGAGCTGCTCTTCGTCGTATTTCTAAGCTGTGCCAGCGCTTCACCCAGATCAAGCTCTTGATCACCAGCTTCTTCACTAGCAATATCATCGTCTTCGTCATCACGACCATCTTCTTCTTCTTCTTCGTCATCGCCACCTTCGTCTTCATCATCGCCACCATCTTCGTCTTCTTCATTTTCATCTCCATCTTCACTACCATGATCTTGCTCGCCATCCTCGTCTTTGCCTTCCTCCTCCTCATCTTCAACATCCCACACACTCTCGTCACTCGCAAACTCAACCTGTCGCCCCGTGGCCTCGGCCTCGGCCTCCTTCCGCCGCCACTCCTTGGTAAACGGATGAAGGAACTGCACGGGCTGGCCATTCATCATATGCTCCAGCACCAGCGATCTCCGCTCTTCATCCAGCCCCACCCACGCCGCCACAATCTCCGCCTCGCTCGCGCTCACCTCCACGCCCAGCCTCTCGCACAGCCGGTAGTAGAAGCTCTTCTTTCTCCTCTCTTCCACGTCCTCGCCCTCGATCCCATCCAGCTCCGTCTCGGGATTGAGAAGCTCGAACAGCCCACGCATGTAATCCTCCTGCGGCTCATATCTACGCAAGAAAACGATCAGACAATCGATCGCCAAGAACAAGAGCTCGAGAGTAGTACCTCATCTGATACTCCGGCCTCTTCACCCAGATCAAATCCGGCCGGCACCACGACACACACCTCGTCACCCCGTGCCGCGCCCGAAGATCCACCCTCTCGCCAACGTCCCACTTATCGAGCTTGGCATCGCCAGACTCCACAACGACGTGCGCCGCCAGCGTCCACGTCTTCCACGGCGGCTGCCATCGCCGCGGCTTGCTCGTCCCCCTCACGAACACGTAGAATAAATGCATCTTGGCCGAGTCCATCATGTCGAGCTTCTTGTCGAAGATCCGGCACTGCTGGAACTTGTGCATCTCCTCCATCTCCTCGTCGTCCCGGACCGACGAGTAGAGGAACACCATGTCCTTGTCGTGCACGGACCCAAACTTGGGCTCGCCGAAGATCATCCCGCGATGGCGGTATGGCCCGTAAGCTCCATACTTGTAGTAGTCGTCGTTGTAGACGATGTCCGCCTCGGCCAGGACCTTGTCGATCACCTCCGGCGATGGACCCAAGTCCTTGGGCTTCCTGGGACCGTCGAAGCGTCCCCCGGGACTCACCCTCTTCTTCTTCCCGGCGCTCACACTCACGTCTCTTGGAGTTGCTCTTTGGGTGATCGAGGTGAGGGAGATTGAGCTTACCCGAGTGATGGGAGGGATGGATGGAGCTGGATTGGCGCTGTGAGAGCTCCTGAGCTCTTGGCCTAGGAAGGGGCTGCCGCTTTGGAGGAGAATGCAAGAGGACATTGACGAGCCCTAGAAACAGAGTATGCCAGGGGAAGGGAGAAGGAAGGCCAATTCGCAACCGATTCGACAAATTCTCGATGCTAGGGGATGGAGCTGGAAGAGATCTGGGAGCCCAACTCTCTGGATCTCGAGAAAGTTCGCGCGCGATAGAGAACTTTACTGTAGAATCTCTCAAGAACGAGAAGAAAAGCGATTGGCATTTCATTTTGCCATGTGAATGGCAAGATTTGGATCCACTGTATTCTCCCGAGGGTGTTCTTCATCGGGATTTGCATCGGCCCTTAAGAATTGCACCGAAGTGTCCGAGGGTAAGCACATCCACAGCCAAATCGTTTCTGCCGGCTTGGATAGATCCACCTATGTTGGAAATCACGTCTTGGAAATGTATGGCAGGCTTGGAAGCGTGGAAGAAGCCCAAGAAGCGTTTGAGAAAGTGTTTGAGAAGAACCACATTTCGTGGACACTCTTCATTGCGGCACTTGCCCAGAACGGGCATTGCAAGGAGGCACTTGCAACCTTCAAGAAAATGGATCTGGAGGGTGTCAAGCCGAAGAGGCTCGCGTTCCTGCGAGTGATCGGAGCTTGCTGTGACGCCAGAGACGCAACCGAGGGCAGAAAAGTCCATGCACGGGTTCTGGAAGACGCTGTTCTGGCGAGTGATGTGTTTTTGAGCGCGGCACTCATCAACATGTATGGGAAGTGTGGCTGCCTGGACGAGGCCGAGATGGTGTTTGGTTCCATCGCTTCCAAGGACGATTTCTCGTGGACTTCGATGATAAGAGCATACGTGGAGCACGAAGAGTTTGATCTGGCGCTGGAGATCTACATGGAGTTTCTGGTGGAAGGAGGCAAACCAGACGCGTCAACTTTCAAGAACATCCTGAGAGCTTGCACTGGATTGGAAGAGAAATCTCTCCCACAAGGCAGGCTCGTCCACTCCCAGATCCTCGAGTCCGGGCTCGGCTCAAACTTGGCGCTCGTCAATCGCCTCGTCTATCTCTATGGAAGCTCCGGGTGCTTTGAGGAGGCCATGGATCTGCTAGACCGCATGAATCCACCGGAGGACGTCCCATGGAACGCAATGGTGGCTGCGTTGTCCCAGCGCGGCAAGAACAGGCAAGCTCTCGAGCTCTTCAACCGGACGAGTTTGGAGGGAGTGAAGCCGAGCGGCGTGACATTCGTGAGTGGAATCGATGCCTGTTCGGATGGTGGCGATGAGCAGCAAGGCCGAGCGATCCATGCGCGAGCTCTCGAGGCCGGATTCGGCAGCGACGAGGTGGTGACCGGATGCTTGATCAATATGTACGGAAAGTGTGGAAATCTCGAGCAAGCCAGGCGGATGCTGGAAGCTAGCGGCTGGAACAACTTGGTTTCGTGCACTTCCTTGATCTCGGCCTACTGCCAGCACGGTCTTCTCGAAAACGCTCTCGATGTCTTCCACCGGGTCGAGCAGGGAGGGATCAAAGCCAACAAGGTGACGCTCGTGAGCGTAGTTGCCGCGTTTTGGAGCTCGGATTTCCTGGATCGAGGGCGAGCCATGCACGCTCGTTTGATCGAGCTCGGGCACTCATCGGACGTGATCGTCACCAACGCGCTCATCGGCATGTATGGAAAGTGTGGAAGCTTGCCCGACGCGAAGATGATCTTCGCGAACGCTCGCCGGAAGAACGCCGTGTCGTGGAACTCGATCATCGGAGCTTGCTCGCAGCAGGGAGATGGCAAGAGCGCATTGGACTTGTTCGCGAGGATGGACCTCTCGGGGTCCTCTCCGACGACCATCACGCTCGCAAACGTCCTGGAAGCTTGCGTCCGGATTAACGATCTGCCTAGAGGAAAGGTGATCCATCTGGAAATCCGGGGATCCATGCTCGAGCACGATCCAAACGTGAGGAGCTCGCTGCTAAACATGTATACCAAGTGTGGCAGCCTCGTCGATGCCGAGAAGATCTTCCAGCGCTGGCAAAGCTCTTGCGTGGTGACATGGACGAGCATGATCGCGGCCTATGCCAAGCACGCTCGATTCCAGGACTCCCTCAAGCTCGGCCAGAGGATGGAGATGGAGGGCGTCAAGTTTAACGAGGTGACGTTCCTGACCGTGATCTTCGCTTGCAGCCACGCCGGATTCGTGGAGCAAGGCTGCCACTACTTCGTGTCTATGACGAGGGAGCGTGGGATGACGCCGAGCTTGGAGCAGTACAGCTGCGTGGTGGATCTTCTGGCGCGAGCCGGATGGATTGAGCAAGTGCTGGACTTCATCGAGAGGAGGATGCATCTCCCCCCAAACGCCGCGACTTGGATCGCACTGCTGAATGCTTGTAAAATCCATCATGATCTCCAGAGGGCCGTGATGGTGGCAGAGAGAATCATCGAGCTATCGCCTGGGAATTCGTCGGCGTGCTCGCTATTGCAGGATGTTTGCAATGAAGCAGGGATCACGCAGTCGGATATTTTGGCCTCATGACTGTCTCAATATTTCTCCAAACATTGCAAAGATCACGTTGGCTAGAACTATCACGGATGCATGGGGGAAAACAACGAAGAAAATGGTCCTATAGTACCTTTACAATTGTCTACCAAGCTTTATCTTTCTTCACCGCGGCTTTCTTCTTGCTGCTCTTCTGGCTCTGCTTTAGCTTCGCCAGTCCCGGAGCGCTCACCTTCACATTTCCAATCATGCACGCTACCAGATCCGACTCCGCCACCGCTTTCATCAATTCTTTCTCTCTCGGAAGCACGTCCGACGAGCGAATGAAAGCGTCCATAGCCATTTTCGCTCCTGGAAGCAGCAAACGAGTGAAACCAAGCGAAAGAAAACCACTACTTACCTTTGCCTTTCTTCGAAGGCCCTGGTGTGATCTTTACGTGGTACTTGTAGTTCTGGAGAGCACTGTACCCGCACACCGGTACCGCGTAGAGCAGGATGTCGTTCGGGAAGGACCTTCCAGTCAGAGCGTCCAGCTCCGTTAGCTTCTCCCTTTCTTCCTCGCCCAGATCCACAATGTTCTCCTCGGCATTGATCGCTGCAATTTCGCTTGCTTCGAGTCCGGGCACTCGGATGCAACATGTCCACTTTTGTTGCAGGTGTAGCAAATCACCGGTTTCTTTGCTGCGTCTGTAAAGCTTACAAACTTCAAGGACGAAAATTAGAGTACAAGACGAACCTTCGTTCTTCACGCTCCTTGGCTGATGGTTTCTCTCGTCCTGCAGACTGTTTGTAATTACGTTTCAAGTCAGTTCCAGGAAGAACAAAATCAAAAGAGAAAAACTTACAGAAAGTAGGGCCGTCATCTTGCTCGGCATACTTCTCGTGGAAGAGATTTCCTTTCCTTTCTGCCAGCGGACCACCATCTCGGCCTCGTCCAGGCAGCCACACTTCCCATACATGTTGATGAGTGCCGCGCTCAAAAACATATCACTCGCCAGAACAGCGTCTTCCAGAACCCGTGCATGGATTTTTCTGCCCTCGGATGCGTCTCTGGCGTCGCAGCAAGCTCCGATCACTCGCAGGAACGCGAGCCTCTTCGGCTTGACACCCTCCAGATCCTTTTTCTTGAAGGTTGCAAGTGCGTCCTTGCAATGCCCGTTCTGGGCAAGTGCCGCAATTAGGAGTGTCCATGAAATGTGGTTCTTCTCGAACACTTTCTCAAACGCTTCTTGGGCTTCTTCCACGCTTCCAAGCCTGCCATACATTTCCAAGACGTGATTTCCAACATAGGTGGATCTATCCAAGCCGGCAGAAACGATTTGGTCGGAGGAATATTAATGAGGTGCTCCTGCTGGCTCCGCTGTTGCCACCGCCAGGCTGATGGCCATACTCCACCAAGATGTCGTCGTGCACCTTGTTCCTTCTCCTCTTCAAGAGTACCCTCGGACACTTCGGTGCAATTCTTAAGGGCCGATGCAAATGCCGATGAAGAACAACCTCGGAAGAATACAGTGGATCCAAATCTTGCCATTCACAGGGCAAAAAGAAATCCCAATCGCTTTTCTTCTCGTTCTTAAGAGATTCTACAGTAAAATTCTCTCTCGCGCACGAACTTTCTCGAGATCCAGAGAGTTGGGCTCCCAGATCTCTTCCCGTTCCATCCCCTAGCATCGAGAATTTGTCGAATCGGTTGCGAATTGGCCTTCCTTCTCCCTTCCCCTGGCATACTCTGTTTCTAGGGCTCGGCAATGTCCTCTTGCATTCTCCTCCAAAACGGCAGCCCCTGCGTAGGCCAAGAGCTCAGGAGCTCTCACAGCGCCAATCCAGCTCCATTTATCCCTCCCATCACTCGGGTAAGCTCAATCTCCCTCACCTCGATCACCCAAAGAGCAACTCCAAGAGACGTGAGTGTGAGCGCCGGGAAGAAGAAGAGGGTGAGTCCCGGGGGACGCTTCGACGGTCCCAGGAAGCCCAAGGACTTGGGTCCATCGCCGGAGGTGATCGACAAGGTCCTGGCCGAGGCGGACATCGTCTACAACGACGACTACTACAAGTATGGAGCTTACGGGCCATACCGCCACCGCGGGATGATCTTCGGCGAGCCCAAGTTTGGGTCCGTACACGACAAGGACATGGTGTTCCTCTACTCGTCGGTCCGGGACGACGAGGAGATGGAGGAGATGCACAAGTTCCAGCAGTGCCGGATCTTCGACAAGAAGCTCGACATGATGGACTCGGCCAAGATGCATTTTTTCTACGTGTTCGTGAGGGGGACGAGCAAGCCGCGGCGATGGCAGCCGCCGTGGAAGACGTGGACGCTGGCGGCGCACGTCGTTGTGGAGTCTGGCGATGCCAAGCTCGATAAGTGGGACGTTGGCGAGAGGGTGGATCTTCGGGCGCGGCACGGGGTGACGAGGTGTGTGTCGTGGTGCCGGCCGGATTTGATCTGGGTGAAGAGGCCGGAGTATCAGATGAGGTACTACCCTCGAGCTCTTGTTCTTGGCGATCGATTGTCTGATCGTTTTGTTGCGTAGATATGAGCCGCAGGAGGATTACATGCGTGGGCTGTTCGAGCTTCTCAATCCCGAGACGGAGCTGGATGGGATCGAGGGCGAGGACGTGGAAGAGAGGAGAAAGAAGAGCTTCTACTACCGGCTGTGCGAGAGGCTGGGCGTGGAGGTGAGCGCGAGCGAGGCGGAGATTGTGGCGGCGTGGGTGGGGCTGGATGAAGAGAGGAGATCGCTGGTGCTGGAGCATATGATGAATGGCCAGCCCGTGCAGTTCCTTCATCCGTTTACCAAGGAGTGGCGGCGGAAGGAGGCCGAGGCCGAGGCCACGGGGCGAAAGGTTGAGTTTGCGAGTGACGAGAGTGTGTGGGATGATGAAGATGAGGAGGAAGGCAAAGACGAGGATGGCGAGCAAGATCATGGTAGTGAAGATGGAGATGAAAATGAAGAAGACGAAGATGGTGGCGATGACGAAGACGAGGAAGGTGGCGATGACGAAGAAGAAGAAGATGGTCGTGATGACGAAGACGATGATATTGCTAGTGAAGAAGCTGGTGATCAAGAGCTTGATCTGGGTGAAGCGCTGGCACAGCTTAGAAAATACGACGAAGAGCAGCTCGAAAGCTTCGAGTCCCAGGAAGAGGAAGAAGAACCAGGAGGAGATCATCGTATTCTAGAAGAAGGAAGTGGAATTGCGGCTAAACAGGGCAACGAGGAAGAAGTGGGGATGCGAAAGAAGAGGAAGAGGAGGATGAAGGAGAGCTACTTTGGTGGCAAGCCCCATCCACTGCGGAAGAGAAACCTCACGTCCTGGCAGCGCGATTTCTACCGGGAGGTGACCCCGAGCTATGCTGCGCTGCGACGCTACCCGCGAGAGCTCTATTTCCACCACTTCGATCAGCTCGACGATGACAGGGATGAGAGCAAGAACTGGAACTTCGAGCCAGGGACTGGATTGAAGGCCGCCGTGAGGCCATTCACGTACCAAGACATGCTCGAAGAGATTGTCTACATTAGGCGCCAATTTACTTGTTACAACTAGCCGGAGCATTTAGATAATAAAATAGTTTTGTCGTTACATGGTTAAGTATTTGCCACCTTTATGTTGTATATAAACTAAAATATATGTATGGCCAACATTATGAAAAGACCCACCATCATTAGTTCTTCCGTGAATTCTTTGAAAAGATCAATACTCTTCGGCACCACCTTTTCTTCTTCCTTTTCTTCTTTGACAACAGGTACCACCACCTTTTTCTTTTCGATATCTTGAGGTTTCACTTTGAAATACATTGATTTCAAAGCTTGTTCTGCAGTAATAGAGTAAAATAAATTAAGTGAAAAAGAATGCCCTTTTTGTTATTTTAAAAGATTGTAATTCTAACCTCATTTATTTTCTAGTTTTCAGTGGAAACAATGGCAATGATCAATATGATAGCATATATACTTTTACCAAGGTTTTTTTAATGGATTGCAAGAAAATCAAAATATGAAAATTGTAAAAGTAAAAAGAAAGATAGGTTCTCATGAACTTTATCTTTTTTAAATAACATAATCTAGTAGAAACTTTCAACCTAGATATTTATATATTTCAATGCATCAGAACCATGATTATAAGAGGCCAAGAGGTGTCATATTACAAGATGGAGGAGGTGCCTTCAGACGAGGAAAAAGATGGAGGATATACCTCCATGTGAGGAGGTGCAACATAGAAAGATAAAGGAAGTGCTTCCACATGAGGAAATAGAGGAGGCACCTCCATACAAGGAGGTGCAAGGCTAAGAGATGAAGGAGGAGTCTTTATGCAAAATGGTGAAAGAAAAACTTTAATTGCGATGCAAAGTCACTAACAAGCAAGTTCTATGTAGCATAGCTTACTCATAATATGGAATCTCATGCTCATAAAAAGCTTTGTATGCAACCTCCACCTATATAATCTGAATGTCATCACAAAAATCCTTGAGCACCATGTGGAGTGTCGATCAGTGAGTTTAGAGCTTCTGCCTTCACCTCCACTTGCACTATGTCATATAGTGTGTCCACTATAGTCTTGACCATCTATGAGCTTTTAAACCTAAAAAAATATAGGAAATGGATTCTATATATAAGTTGTAGTGCAAATTTCATAAAGTCCATTTTTAATGCTTATCATGGATGAATTTACCATCTCAATATAAGCCTTAGAGATTAAAATCTCTAAGTGCAAGTCATCACCATTGCATCCTCCTCCTCCAAATCATGGTGATGAATGTAAGCTCAAGCAACCTATGGCAATACACAAAATGAAAATATGTGCATGTGGCAGTGGGGAAATGCAATTTTATGTCTCACATTTTGAGAAGAACCCTGGCAGTGGGTATCTTGTTACTTGCATCCACATGATGAGAGTTATGGCTTCTTCTCATGGGCTGATACTCCAGATTTAAGATGCAACAAACTATGTAGCCTTATGGCATCATATACATCATGCAATCTACGGTGGGAGTTCGTTTCTTGTATTGGTTGTCACTTCTTTGCATAGAGGGATACTCTTCACTAGTATAAATATTGTTCATGTTTCTAACATAATATATATAACCACAATTTTACCTTTCAAAACATTTATTCTTACTTGCTAATAGCAATACACGTGGATGTGTATGAAGAACCTTTAATATTATAAAAATTATAAATTGAGCATAATTTAGATGCGTGGATTTTTATTTTCAGTAAAATCCAATAAATAGATCTTGTCAAGATTCTAAATTTTTGGTTTTTTTTTAATTATAATTCAATTATAACAGGCAAATCAGCCCTCTTTAAATTCTGCATAGTTAATAGGAGTAGATAGGTGAATTTACAAAAACACAAATTGAGTCATAAAAGTTGTATTGATCATTGGATATGCCACAAATGTTGCATACTAACATTTAACACACAATTTATTGTTCCAAATTGTTGCTTTAAGCACTCCCTAGCAAGTACCACAGTTCAAACATGGATGTATGCTTCACACACCTCATGTAGTTAAGGTCTTGTCTTGTGACGTGGGTTGTGGAACAAAAAGAGACCATCACTACTATAATCCAGGCTAGATGTAAAGTGTTTGACAGTGCAGGAGTGGTAGTAGAGGCATAAAAAATGCCATACCATTCTTTTGAACAATCTCTTACTCATATAGATGAAGTATGGGATGTGAGGGTGGCTACAAAGGTGGATGCACATACACTAATCAATGTGAGATAAGGACTAGTGGCGATGGAGACAGAATGTGTAGAGACCTGGGCAATTCTCTTGATCATAAAATCAACCAGAGGTTATCAAAACTGATAACCAATTATATAATGAGGACACACTATGTAATTAATATTATCATGAGATGATGATATGAACCATGTCAACACTGATATCGAGCGTGCCCAGCGCAACCACAGAAGCTACCTCTGACGTCTCACTGTGCGCACAGATTAAGTCGAGGATTTTGTTGTAGCAGCTCCTCACATACACCAGCGGCTCATGCTTTCTTCTTGGCAACCGCCCGGGCTCGTCACATCTGTGAGAAGGCTTTCAGCTCCTTGTACAGGGTGTTAGCTTCGTTTGCAGGCTTCGCAACCAGGCTGGGATGTGGGATACCGAGCAGCTAGAATGCACGCAGCCAGGAGCCTCGACATTTTCTCAAACCTCTTTGCCACCTTTTTGTATTTGCGTTCCTCGGTTGTTTCTACCCTCAAATACCTTCTAGGCACATACTAACATTGCAAAGATCACGTTAGCTAGAACTATCACGCATGGGGAAAAACAACGAAGAAAATCGTCGTAGAGTACCTTTACAATTGTCTTCAAGCTTTATCTTTCTTCACCGCGGCTTTCTTCTTGCTGCTCTTCTGGCTCTGCTTTAGCTTCGCCAGTCCCGGAGCGCTCACCTTCACATTTCCAATCATGCACGCTACCAGATCCGACTCCGCCACCGCTTTCATCAATTCCTTCTCTCTCGGAAGCACGTCCGACGAACGAATGAAAGCGTCCATAGCCATTTTCGCTCCTGGAAGCAGCAAACGAATGACACCAAGCGAAAGAAAGCCACGTAACTATTTACCTTTGCCTTTCTTCGAAGGCCCTGGTGTGATCTTTACGTGGTACTTGTAGCTCTGGAGAGCACTGTAAGGCCCGCACACCGGTACCGCGTAGAGCAGGATGTCGTTCGGGAGGGGCCTTCCAGTCAGAGCGTCCAGCTCCGTTAGCTTCTCCCTTTCTTCCTCGTCCAGATCCACAATGTTCTCCTCGGCATTGATCGCCGCAATTTCGCTTTCAGTTTGCTTCGAGTCCGGGCACTCGGATGCAACATGTCCACTTTTCTTGCAGGTGTAGCAAATGACGGGTTTCTTTGCTGCGTCTGTAAAGCTTGCAAACTCAAGGACAAAAATTAGAGTACAAGACGAACCTTCATTCTTCACGCTCGGTTTTTCTGGTTGCTCCTTGGCTGATGGTTTCTCTCGTCCTGCAGACTGTTTGTAATTACGTTTCAAGTCAGTTCCAGGAAGAACAAAATCAAAAGAGAAAAACTTACAGAAAGTAGGGACATTCTCAGCTCCCGTTCCTCGTCATCTTGCTCGGCATACTTCTTGAGTTTCTTCAGCTTTCCCTTCTTCCCGCGGACCTGCTTGTTGCTCCCTTCACTGGGCTTGGCTCCTGAACTACCCTCCTCTATGCCATCTTTCTCATTTTCCTGGGCCACTTCCTGAGTGTTTCCACCTTTCTTCAACTTCCTTCGCTCTGCTTTTGATATGTACGGCTTCTCCCTGGCTACCTTTGTCTCTTGATCAGCGTCATCAACTTGGTCTTCTGTTTGAACTTCACCCAGTCCGTACTTATTCGTATCTACCTGAGACGGAAGAACGGACTTGAGCTCTAGCGCCTTATCAAGCAAGCTATCGATATCTGAGTCGGATTGCGGAGCCTGTTCCTCCTGCTCATCCATTGCTGCGTTCTCTGTTTCCGGTGCTCTTGCTTCCTCTGATTCCGCTTCCTCCGATCTAGCTTCCTCTGCTTCCGTCACACTAGCTTTCTCTATCGTGCTTCCACCATCACCGCTTTCTTTTCTCTCGTGAACTTTGTCCTGACTATCCTCTACACTAGCGTCGTCAATCTCCTCATCGTCCTGAATCTCTGCTTCTGGTTCTTCGTTGTCCCCTTCAGCTCTAATTCTCCTCTCGTTAAAGTGAGCAGGGATGGAGCTTTCATCAAGCCTGAAAAAGAGTCCAAACCCCATGACAAGTGGATACGGTGGAAGAAAATTCTTCTTTCCTCGTATCATGAAACTTCCAACCGTGAGATATTCACCCGTCGGGGCCGTCTTGCTCACTTGATGATCATATACCCACCAAGCACTTGTAATGATCTTGGAATCCCATGCTTGACTGCGACAAACCTGTCAAAACAAAAAAAAAAAAAAAACAAAAAAAGCGAAGGAACTGCATTGCGAAAGATAAACAAACAGCTCGTTACCGTAAAACATCCAGCCTGGTTGATTGTTAAAGGCGACACAGGTTGAGAAGGATTATGATTCTTGATTAGAGTACTTGATGCACCATGCAAATCGGCGTGAACATACCTGCAGGTCCAGAAGCATAACATGAAACACACGAAATCAACTTCATACTACGTACAAATCGCCTTTCTTCATGTAGCGCTTGACAATTTGTTCGTTCTGTTGAGCGTCTCGTCCACTGATGATAAGATAGTTCTCACTGCTTATGAACCAGTTAAACTTCTCGAACCAGTGGACTTTTCGCAAGTGCGAAATAGTTGCAACAGCCTTCGCCTGTGAAAGAACTTCAAATCAGCACAAATTACGATAGCAAGTCTGGCACCTGGGATAATTGTTGCTGCGTCTTTCTCTCTGCAGCTTTGAAGGCTTTTTCATGTGCTGCAACAGTCTTTTCCTGCTTAAGCGCTTGCTTCTTTTTCATGTCAAACCACTTCCTCGCGTTTGCATGAGCTGAGAGAGAAAGATCAACTTCCACCTGCAAAATTACATATCAAACAACCATAAGATTTGCTGAAGCCATACCTTATCCGCGGGTTTTGTTTTATCATCGTCATCCATATCGTCGAGATTATTGCTTAGGAGTAATGTTATGTGGTTCTTTTCCAGCTGCAGACTGTGTATGAGTCCTGCTACGGGGTTGCCAGCTTTTCTTTCTTCTTTTATCATGCGTCCCAAGTCTTTCCAATCCATGCCATTTGCAAGCGCAGCACGAACCGCATCAATGGCTAGATCGACGTCAGCCAGGTTGTATTCGATGAGCTCAGCTGTGTGTACTGCTTGATCAACTTCACGTTTCAGAGATTCCACTCGACTTCTCTACATGCCAGTTACGAGTTGAGAACATTTAAAATTTATTGCAGTGTTCGGTACCTGATCAGCACGAATTTTTTCAAGCTTTGAGAAGGCAGAATCCTCCTGTGTCTTTCGCTGCTGGTCCAGTCGCTGGCCCTCAATCTTACTGAAGAATTCATCCAGCGCCGCGTCAAAAGTGTCGAACTTTATATACTCCCGGTGAGCGCTCTGCTTCAATAGGAGTGGAGAAAACTCATCGAACATCTGCAAAAGCCCACAATCAACTTCAGACCATTAGGTAAGACGCATATCCACCTTCTCTTCCGCGGACTCTGCGTTCTTCTTCTTGGCAGTCTTGTTTGGATGAAACGTGATATATCCTTCCGGCGTAAAATCACCTGTCGTCACACTTTCCAGCCAATCTTCGAATCTTTTGATAGCTTCCAGTAGCGAGTGAAGATCCTTCTCAGATACCATCGACCTGTTGGAAGCGTCACAAACTTTCATATTTGGTTGCAGGCCAGCGTCCAGAATTACGTGCTCAAACACCGCTGGTCCGTAGCTAAAGCTGTCTAGCAAGATCGACTTCAAAGTAAATCCCTCGTCATCCTTTTTCTTCTGCAAGCGTGCATCTTGCGGGGTCTGCTGAGCTTCCTGCTGTTCGGCCTTCTTCTCATCCGGAGAGAAAGCACGTATCAGGTCTTGCATCGTCGTTCGTTGAAAGGTTCGACAATTCTCGACTGGATATCGATGACGAGCCATCATAGCAATGCCTTTATAATCGTCCCTGGAAGAAAAATGTAATAGCACAATGTCTCGCAAAGAAAAATAAAAATAACAAGCTTGCCTGTGACTTCGAAGTAAAGTAAGAACGTTGTAGTCCGCATCAGTGAGTAGCACGTTGCCTTGAGCATAGAGCTCCAAGATGATGTGATGAGCGAGTTCTCCAGTGCCAAATTGGAAATCCACCACCTAGAAAGAATCATAGAGAATTACTTGAAATTTTCAATGTGACCATACCCGATCAACACCAAGCTGTTGGACATTCTCCAGTCTTCTAGTTCGTATGTGCTTTCTCAGCTTCAGAGTAAATCCAGAAGGTGTAACGCTCTTATCCCTGCAAAGGAGAAAGACACGAATCTCTCCAAGCTTGAATGAAATCTCTTACCGGGAGAATTCGGTCATATGCAATCGGACGCCACTCTCCAGCAGCACGAGAGCTCTCTCGCCTTCTCCGGAACTAGTGAGGCCGCTGCTCTTGGCGAGCTTGATCACATACGTCTGGAATGCGAGAGAGAGAGAAAATGAACCGATGATCCTGTCGACGGAAGATTACCTTCGGCGTGAGATCGTACACGTTCGCGCACCGCATTCCGATGAGACAGCGCAGGCATTTCACCTCCGCCGCCACATCGGCGACGTTCAGCCGCCCCTTCACCATGGCGCTCGTGCACTGAGAGAAACCCTAGCTAAGCCTCGTATAACTAAGGGGTCAATTTGATTCGTTTAGAATATTCAAGATTTAGGGTTTTGTCAATGCTGTACCGAGGTAAGTCAAATTCGAGCAGTGTAGACACTCGGCTAACATTCTTTTCTGCCCAGCAGCAGCACCCAACGCTCGATCTGTTCGCAGAATCGCCAACGAAGCCACAACAGCTCCTCCGCTCAATCTCGTCTACGACGCCAACACCACTTCCTTGCTTCTCTTCTGCGATGACTGCTATAAAAGGGAATTCACTTGCCGATTGAATGACTACATCCCCCTGAAAGCGTTCTACCAATCACTGTGGCTTGCTCATATGGAGTTTTGCTCCGAGCTCTTGGAGCCACCCGGCTTTTCTCTACGACCCCGAGATGCCACCATCGCTGGAGCCGCTCAAGCCATGCCAGATCAAGAGCATCGAAGCCCTGGGCTGCATCTCCATGTTCGAGCTTGGCCTGCGATGGAGTTGTCGTCCGGCGAAATTTAAGGTCCTAAAACTCCATCACGATGTTGATGCCGGCGCTGTGAGGACTGATGTTCAAGGGCCCATGTGGCGGAACCGGATATCCACCGGCCACCTTCTTCTCGCGGTTCCGTCCAGGGCGCTGTTGGAGTACGATGCGCTGGAGTGGATTGTGGATTACAAGGACTACAAAGGCATGCCAATGACGTTGTCAGTCAGGAAGCTGGTGACGGCTTGTGCTGCCAGGGGACGTGATCCTGTGAAGGAGCTGCAAGACGCAGATGGCGTGGTGGTGGATCTCCGGGGTATAGCAAGGTTGGGCTCTTTTTTCCAGAGATGCTGTACAGCGCTTCCAAGAGATGACAAGCAAACTTGAGCCATGGAGGCTCCGCCCGGAGATGAGAGTCGCAGCTGGTGAGGTCTTTGACGATGATTTATGGGACGCGCTTGGTGTTGAGGGCAAGGTCACCAAACATGCTACCATATGCGAGGTGAAGGACTTTGGGGGCACCGTGGGTATGATGCTACTTCCTGCTAGTGACGAAAGGTGCGCAAGTCACAAGCACCGAGGCTGAGAAGTGCTCAAGAACAGACCTGGTATGTGAATCCATGGCCTTTGTGATTAGTTTTGATGTTACTTCAGGTTTGTGTTAGCAACAAAGGCGCAGAAGTCATAGAGGCCAAGAAGTGCTCAAGAACAGACCTGGTAAGCTCCATGACGTTTATGATTAGTTTTGATGTTGATGTTGGGCACTTCAGATTTGTGTTCGTGATAAAGAGCTCTCTAGCCAGCCTTCCTCTGCACAACTCTTTTCAGGGTTGATTTGCTGCCACGCATGGACATATAAGGGTGTTCATTGGTAAGCAGATTTCTAGTTTTCACATTCTTTCTTTATATTCAGCAATATTTTATAAAATATTTTTGAAGAAAACCACCTTGCACAAAATGGTAACATTGTGTCAGAGCTACAGAAAAATAGGAGGTCTCTTATCGATGATGTTTGGGCTTTTTTTTTTCTTTCGTTTTTTACGTATTATATTATATGTATAATAAGGTAACTACATGAGAAAATACTTGTTTCAGGGTACATCACATTAGATATATTATCAGTTGCCTTGGGAAAGTCTTTCTCATATCTTCATGGTCGTGGTGAGTTGTCTAGTTTTATTGGCATTTGTTTTCAAAGGAATAAATAAACTAGAATATCAAGTTTGGTTGGATGATTACCTTGCATTTTATTGTCATTATTCAGTGTAAATAATTTTTATTTTTACTTTCTCTTAATATATTTTATATTTAGGACAAGGGATCTCATGGAAGAAATGTCCATTAACACAAGATTGGAGCACATATTTCCATCAAAACTAAAGGATCTTGAGTTAATCTTTTTTGTTGCCACACTTCCTGTGTGCAGGGCTTTAGCATTTCAGAAGAAAGTCCATATAGAATATAGGGATGATATAGGGAAAAATATTGTAAAAGACTAAGGATGGTTAAAGGTGAAAGCCAAAAGCATTGGGGGGGGGGGGTTTGTAGGGGGTTCTAAATATATAGTAAAGATAGTGGATAGATTGGGCATAACTAACCAACTTGAGGTATAGTTTAGTTTCTATTTACATGCTTATCCCTGTTCTGTGTTTGGTTGGGTTTAAGCCTAAGTTCCATTCCATGCTAATTAGTGGAGTACCTATATTCTCAAATTAGGCCGTTAATATGTTAAAATAGTTCTAGACTTTATTTGGCTTCATTTTACATGCTAGCCTTAGCATTGGGAAGTTAAATGCTCTAGGATTTTCCAAGTCATTCCGTGCTCTTATCCCTTCACTCCTTGGGTTATATGCTTGGAAATCACTCTATACTTTGGTTCCTTTGCTCCTTAACTCTATACTTAGGAGTTTGGCTTCGTTCTTTCATTCAGTAGCCCAAAGCTTTGAAACTCGGGTTCCACTTCACTTTCCTTGGGATACATGGTATATGGTATGTGTCATATGGCATATGAAGGGTTTAAATTCTGCTTCATAGTTATTTTATAGTAAATCACCATAGGATAAAGGGTAAAAACCACATACATTACATATATGAAGTTAAGTATGTTATAATTAGTGTTTTGTTAAGATCTTATGGGATTTGTGCATGCACTTGCCCTTGATGACACTTTTTCATTAGTATAACATTATAAAACATCATTTTTCCCACTTGTAATTGCATGTGTTTGAGCTCCATTTATTATAGGAAATTATCATGTTTCAATAAAGGTTAAGGCTATTGCTACTAAAGAATGAGGACATGGTTAAAGCTATGATGTTTGTTGCTAAACATGTGAGAAGGTTAGCCATACATATTAATGTTGTTGATGTTTCCCAGATTAGCACTTTTTGTTGTTTGGATAGAAGTCTTGGTATCAATAACGTCATGTTAGTGCTATTGCAGTGGAAGGTCTTAATACTAAGATTCTTTCAAGAAATAGAAAGTCAAAGACATTATATGAATAAGTTAGTGACCCCTTCATCCTTCTTTCTAAAATACCATAAGAAAGTCATTCGATACTCATTATTAATTTGAGTTTATCTTTTATTCCTTAGTATGTTGATCATTTACATTTGCACTATGCAGAAGAGCCAATCTTCATTCTCTATAGCAACAGTTATACACATTTGTGTATGTGGGATGAGAATTATGTGTGTGGGTGATATTGAGTTTAAGCTCTAATCATTGTGAATGGTGCTAAATTAAGCTCTTAACTTCATCTTTTATATAGATTTATTGCAATATAATCATGCCAAATGTGATTTTGAGGCTTCTCCCCTTGGTGTATAAATAATGTGCAACACTTCTTCAATAAAGTGCAATATCTTGATTGTTCTATAAATCATCTTTCTAATCATACTATACTATTTCAAACATTGTTAAAGTTGTTAATATTGTTTTTTATTTTGTCTAAGATGGTACTTGATCTTACATAGTTTCAAACGCTAAAAGGTGATAATGAATATGTTATTCTAGCATAAGTG
The DNA here is from genome assembly GCF_000143415.4 of Selaginella moellendorffii. Classification (NCBI taxonomy): domain Eukaryota; kingdom Viridiplantae; phylum Streptophyta; class Lycopodiopsida; order Selaginellales; family Selaginellaceae; genus Selaginella; species Selaginella moellendorffii. The sequence goes on along the minus strand of NW_003314265.1, from coordinate 901,114 downwards.
GATTTTTAAATGAGGATTATATATTGTTGACAACTATTATACATGATATATAGTGTCAATAAGGTGTGGAGCTACATTTACCTTCTTTTGGTGAGGTTTGTAAGGCTTAAAAAGTTAAGATGTAGATCTAAATGATTCATAATAGTTTAAAATTTCTATATTATTTGTTGATGATTTATCATGTTAAAGACAATTTTTTACTTTAGGGGGATTGGTCCTAATAATCATTTGAGGCTAGTGGTGCTTTTGATTTTTATTTTATGCTTACCATGACTCTTTTATTCTATATGGCCATATGAGATATTGTTGTGTAACTAAGAAGATGGGCAAGTATTTATATTGGCTGTGTGAGGGCCAAGTGTACGGCTACGATGCCGTATACTAATATTAGCGTAATGGAATTTTGGTAGCCGTCGGATTGGTTTCAATCCAGACCACTCGCTCCTGTATATAAGCTAGGGTTTTTGGGCTAATTGATATGCACATTTCTGTATTCCCGTTCCATATTCCATGCACTCACATTGGTGGAGGTGAGGGGCACCTTTGATTGTCCCTGGGAGTGCTTGGATTTGGGATTTCAGTTTAGATTTAGCTTTTGCATCGTCTAAATCTAGCTTTTTCCATTTCCTTTCTTTTGTTCTTTCTTTTCAGGATTTTGGTTTAGATCTAGCTTTTTGCATTGTTTAGATCTACCATTTCTTTCTCGCTTTTTGTCATTTCTCTTTTTTTGCTTTTTCTTTTTCGTTCATCTTCATGGCCGATCCGCAATCTCCTCCTTTGACTCTAGAGCAGCAGTTGGTTCAATTGCTTGATGTTATGCGTTTGCAATTGAACAACCAAACTCAATTGATGGTGGCATTCACAGCACATGGTCCAACTCCTCCTGCTCTTGGTGCCAATCCTCGCGTTCGGCCAGAGTTCTTTCGTGGGGATCCTAGGGATGATGTGTACCATTGGTTCGATCACTTCACGGTGATTGCCACATATCATTCTTGGGATGATGCTCGACGTTTTTGTGAGTTTCCCACGTGTCTCCAAGGGACGGCGTTGCAGTGGTACAATGGATTGAGTGCGGCCACTCGTGGGGATTGGAGTGTTCTTCCAGATGTCTTCAAACGCACCTTCAGACATGCCGATGATTGTGACGATGCCTTCCAACAATTGCATCGTCTTTGCCAAGGGCCATCTAAGTTGGTGATGCAATTTGGCGTTCGTTTCTGAAGTCTTTTGCTTTGTGCGGAGCCTAATATGTCAGAGCAGATCAAGCTAGGAATGTTGTGGCCAGCACTTCGTCCAGATCTTGTTGGCCTTGTGCATGCACTTGCTCCTACCACCCTTGACGATGCTCTTCGCTTGGCACAACATTATGAGACGTCGCCTCTTCCACTTCTTGCTGCACGTCCTTCAGCTCCACTTCCTATGAGTGATGGTCCTGTTCCAATGGAGGTTGATGCTGCTGCTACTCGAGTCCATGGACAAGGGCGCGGACGTGGTCGTGGCCGTGATGTTCGTTGCTGGGCGTGTGATGAAGTTGGTCATACTTATCGGCATTGTCGACGCTTTCCGGATTGGCGACCTCCATTTCCTGGATGGAGACCTTGGCGTCAGCAACGTCCTGTTGGTGCTGCTGCGGTGGAAGGTTTGGACACCGAGGTGCATCCGGGAAACGAGGAGTCGCGCGAGTAACGGAGGGACCTTGCGCGAATAAGTTAGTGACCCCTCCATCTTTCTTTTGAGAGTATCATCAAGGGGTTCACTCGGCACCGGTTCATCCAGTGTTTACTTTCCAAGTTCGTTTTTATAACAAGCGGTCTCCTATTCTTCTCTCCGTGTTGGTTGATACAGGTTTGAGTTTATCTTCTATTGCTCGACCTGTTGCCACACGTTGTTGTCTACACTTGCGTCGTGCGGCAGATCCAGTTTTCATTCTTTATGGCAACGGCCGTACATATGCATGTGCACGAGATGAGGCGGACCTGGTTGTGCATGTGGGCAATCTCGAGCTTGAGTTGCAGTCATTGCGGGTAGTGCCGAGTCAAGCTTTTGACCTCATTCTTGGTATGGATTGGTTGCAGCGCAATCATGCCAAGTGTGACTTTGAGGCTTCTCCCCCTTGTCTCATACTTCCTTATGTTTCATCCATTCCTCTCACTTCCGTACCTCTTCCTCCCTCTACTTCTACTTTTGCTTTTATTACTTTTGTTTCCCCACTATTTCCTCCTATGTTTCTATCTTGTTCTGCTCTTCCCTTTTCCGATCCCTCTGAAGCTCTTTGTGTTGCAGCTGTTGATCGGCTCATGAAGGAGTATTCTGATCTCTTTGACTTTGACCTGTCTTTTGGGGCTAAGATTGCCACACGTCATCCAATTCCAACCGGGGATGCTCGTCCAATCAAGGTTCCTGTTCGTCGTCGATCACCCAAGGAGATCAACTTATCTTGGGTACCGTATTTCTCGTGAGGGTTTGCAAGTTGATCTTGACAAACTTGTAGCCGTTCTAAAGTTCCCTACTCCGAAGTGTGTGAATGATGTGCAGCGCTTCCTGGGCAAGGTGCAGTATCTCGGTCGTTTTGTGGATCATCTTTCTGATCGCACTGCACCATTGCGAACGTTGCTTAAGTCGTCAATGTCATCTTTCATCTAGTCTTCAGATTGTGAGCGGGCGTTTGTGGATCTCAAAGAGTTGTTGATGACTCCTTCGGTTTTGGCATATCCTGACTATACTCGACCTTTTATTTTGTGCGTTGATGCTTCTGATATTGGTCTTGGAGGTGTGCTAATGCAAGAGAGCCCGAGTGTGCCTGGTCAGCGTCATCCCATTGCATATATAAACCATACGTTACAACCAACAGAGGTGAACTACCCCACGACAGAGAAGGAGTGTTTAGCGGCAGTTTGGGGTTTCGAGAAACTTCATGCATATCTACATGGTTCTCGGACGTTACTTGAAGGTGACCATACTGCCGTTATTTCATTATTGAAGCGGAAGAACGTGGTTGGTCATATTGCTCGGTGGGCTTTAAAACTTCAGATATATGATTTTGATGTTGTTCATCGCCCAGGGAGTTCTATGGCTGATGCTGATGCTCTTTCTCGAGCTCCTCTTCCTTCTCCACTTTCTTCTCATGTTTCTGATGAGCCTGTTGTTCCAGCATCTGTGGATTTTCTAGATGAGGATTCAGTGCCATCGGCGGTTGCTGTACTTGATGTTCAGTGTCCACAAGGTGTAGAGCAACCCCACAACCATTTTGATGAGGTTCGCGAGGCTCAAAAGATTGAGCCGTGGATTCGAAGGCTTCAAGATGCGTTTGAGGATCCTGCATCCCTTGTTGATGACTTGCCTTTCCGGCATTTACATTCTCAATATCGCCTTGTGGATGGCCTTCTTTATTTTGTGGGGACGGATCCTGATGATCATTTACGACTTGTGGTGCCTTCTATCTTTATTCCGCGGTTTCTCCATGCCTACCATGATTCTCCTGTTCTAGGTGGGCATATGGGACATCGTCGTGTGACCGAGAAGCTATGCAGGCCTTTCTATTGGCCAGAGATGCGACGTGATGTTATCCGGTATGTGCGTAGTTGCGTTTGGTGCCAAGCTCGTAATACTCCCCCTTGTGCTGCGGAAGGACGGTTGGAGTCAATTGTAATTTCCCGTCCGTTTGAGTTGGTGGCGTTTGATCTTATGGGACCTTTTCCACGATCGACTGCTGGCAATGAGTATGTTATTATTGCTTCTGACTATTTGACTCATTGGGTGGAAGTTGGTGCTCTTGCTAGCGCTTCTGCAACTGCTGTTGGATACTTTCTCCTCAATCGAGTGGTGTTCCAACATTCTTGTCTAGAGGAGATTCTTTCGGATAATGGTCCTGCATTTATGGCTGAGGTATTTCATGTTTTGACGTCTCGGTTGGGGATACGCCACACTTTTACGAGTGCTTATCATCCACAATCAGACGGTCTGGTGGAACGGCTCGTTCGGACATTCAAATGGATGATTGCGAAGTATGTGAACTTTCAGCATTCGGATTGAGATGTGTGAGACACAAAATCCCTAGGCCCCAAAGTGGAGCCGGAAGGGCGCCGCATGGTAGTGGCCGAAGCGAGAGCCAAACGAGCGTAACACGTTTGGACCAAAAGCTCCGACTTGAAAAGTCAAGAGCGGGAGTGGAACTCCCAACGAAGTGCTCGAGGAACGAGCACAAAGCGAGCAAAAGGCGAGGCTCCAAAAAGGGACCCAAAAGGACCAACACATGACACGTGGGAGTGTCCGAGATGGACTCGAGTTGGAGTCCGAAGTGGAGTCCGAGATGGACCCGAGTTGGAGTCCGAAGTGGAGTCCGAGATGGACCCGAGTTGGAGTCCGAAGTGGAGTCCGAGATGGACCCGAGTTGGAGTCCGAAGTGGAGTCCGAGATGGAGTCCGAGATGGAGTCTGAGGTGGACCCGAGATGGACCTGAAATGGAGTCCGAGATGGACCTGAAATGGAGTCCGAGATGGACCCGAGATGGAGTCCGAGATGGAGTCCGAGATGGACCTGAGATGGACCCGAGATGGAGTCCGAGATGGAGTCCGAGATGGAGTCCGAAGTCGAGACCGAGACTGGGACCGAGACCGAGACCGAGACCGAGACCGAGATCGGGACCGAGATCGAGACCGAGGCCGAGGCCGAGACCGAGCCCGAGCCTGAGTCTGAGTCCGAATCCAAGTCCGAGTCCGAGTCCGAGTCCGAGTCCGAGTCCGGAGCCTGAGAGGGTGAAAGCCCAAAGCGTTCGTCTCCCAGACCCTGGGGGGTTTGGTGAGCTCCAAAAGTATAGTAGGGGGAGGACTGCAGTGGAGCCAGTTTGGCCAGGAAAGGTTAGTTTGGCCCAGGAAGGCCGGACCCAGTGTTGGGTGATGAGCTGCCCACTGGGAAGTCCAAGACTAGAGTGAACACAGACCGACAAGCGGGGTAGCTGGGTGAAGTGTTCAAGAGCCGGCTCTAGTTCCCCCGGGAGATCGACTGGCCGATGCTCCCAGTCCAAGTGTGGGTGGCACTACCTACTTGGATACCTGGTGTGGCTCAACGAAACCCGCTCTAAGCCCATGGCTAGAGCACCCAAGGGCAGAAGGCGAGGAGAGTACCCAGGTGGCTCGCGTAAGGCCACGGTGTTCCGAAATGTTGTCCCAAAGGCCCAGACTGTGGAAAGGAAGAGGAGCAATCCTCTGGGGTAGTGACCAAGGACACAGTCGTGTGGTGAGGAAGTCCCAGAGGACCGTGGGACTTAGTGGTCGGGCCTGTGGGTCTCGATCCAGTGGCAGTGTTGGCAAACACGGCCAGGGGCAGAAAGGGACTTAGTGGGGACTGACAGAGGGATATTGGGGAAGGCTATTCCCCTTGTCGGTGGGCATCCTAAGGATGCTAAGGAGTGGATCTGAGATGACCACTCACGGATGGTTTGCCTAGTCTTGGAGAACCAAGACGGTGATGCAAGTGGTATTGAACTACCAGTGTGGCAAAGGTGATTGGGCATGGCCTTAGCGTAACGGGCTGCTATGTCGGTGGTACCTTTGAGTGTCGGTCATGGGATTGGACACGTGGAGCACTTGGACCAAGTGCAAATGTTGAGTGGCATAGATGCCATTCTCGGGGCTAGCAAGTCCCAAGTCCTGGATTGGACTTATGGAGGTTGTGAATGAGACTCCTCCAAGTGGTCAGAGGTGTGGTTAAGTGACTAAAGTAGAATGGAAAATTTAGTCGCTTACAATTTGGTATCGGAACTATTCCTTAGTCCGACTTTTATTAGTGCTCAAGTATATCACCACTGGTGTTGGCAACGGAAGGTCCGAGAAGTGGGCCTATCCTTGAGGAGTAGCAAGTCGGGAAGATATGGCTCTCCATTACAGTTCATGTGTGAACTTGTAGACAAGGTGGTGGATAGAAAAGGGCCAATAATGGAACAACTTTGGGATCTTGGGAACAGTATATGGTTTTCCTCAAAGAGTTGAGGATGTGATCCAGATGAGCGTTTGACTTAGCAAACTGGCTAATGTAGTTGTGGTAAACAACTACAGTTGGGATCACGGGAAAGATAAAGACTCCAAAGCAATAAAGGAGTCACAAGATTTTCCTCATATAGTTGAGGTTGGTGCTCATGAATGTGAGACCAGAAGTAATGACCGTGGGAGGTCAAATACGGAAGAGGACTCAAGTCCTTGAAAAGGTAGCCAGGGCTACCTCTAATAAATGCTGGAACAACCCAAGGAGTTGGGGGTGTATTAAGTGGATGAGTTGGTGTTCTCATCACATGGACAAGTAGTCCTAAGGGGCAAAGGTTGCCCCCAGAGAACAAAATCAAGTGTCGGAGTAACACTTGTGAAAATAGTCCTTTTGAGTAGGACAGGAATGCAATAAGTGTATTCCAGTGAGCTAGTGCCTCACAAGTAGGACCTTACGGGTCTGTGGATTAACCAAGTCCAAAACTGCTGGATGACTCAAGTAGAGTCAACGGATGGTCCTAAAAGGACTGATGGAAGCATTTGGACTGAGGTGTGTTGTACCCCACAAAGGATGGGGGGGATCATAGGATCCAAGGATGAGAACAGAGGGTATCTCATCGATGGCAAAATGTGCCATGCTAAAGTTATGGGAAAGGTGTTCCCAGAAGAAAAAACTTTGACATAAAGTTGTGTGTGACCTCTATAGTGCAGTGCTAACGGATGGTTGGCATGAGAAAGAGCGGTGTTGGTCTTGGCAAAGACTTAGACACGAAGGGGAAATGTCATAGAGGTAGGCTCGTGGAGCCGATGGTGTGGAGACACCAAACGTGCCAAGGTGTGATACCTTGAGGCTATGTTGGTGGGTTCATGAGAACCCCTTGCCAAAGGAATCCCAATGGAAATGGGAATAGCATAGCCTAAGCTGTAGAGCATGCAGTTGGAGTGTGGTGACCTAAATAATGATGGAGGTGTGAAAGCACCAAGTAATGAGTTGTAGGACTTGACAACTATGAGGCAACTAAGCAAGAGGTGCAAAATAACTGGTTAAACGGGTAGAAGGTAGCTACCCAAGACTTCTTAATAGCATAGGGAAGTTGGATATACCCTTACGGGGGATAAGTTGCTTGTGTTGCGATATAGTAAGTCAATGTCATAAAAGGAAATACTCATTGTCAAGAAAGCCATCATTGGGACACCCGAACACTCTAGAACACCAGAAGGTGGTGTTTGATGTTGCAAGGGCAATGGATAAAGCCCAAGGAACTAAGTCCCTAGCGAATGATGGATAGAAAGTGCTATCCAAATGTCCAAGGTTGCGGAGACAGGAGAGGACTGTCTACCCGAGTTGGACAAAGCCAAAAATGGAATTTTGGCAAGGCGAGTGATGGGCATGTAAAGGCCCATAAGCAACAATGTAATCCCAATGTGTGGGATTATAAGGTGAGCATACCCGGATTGAGGAACCACTCCCTAGGCTATTGGGTAGGTTCATCCCTAAGAATACTTGCTAAAGCATGATAGAAAGTGCAAAGCTATCCTCCTGGTCTGGAGGAGAATGACCAAAGGAAAGGTGTGAAGCCAAAAAGCAAGAAGTAAGGGGATAGAACCGAACCATAGGAATCAAAAGGCATAACCAAGGTTGGTTATGCCAGCTGGGAGTGGAGAATCAAGTGGGGGCTCGAGGGTGTTGCCGCTAGCAACCGTGATGCCATGGAGAGTCTAAAATATGGAATTGTCCATGTTAGACTATGTGGCATTTGGAAGGCTTGCAAAAAGGGAGGCCTTAGCAAGCTGAGGGACAGAGTTCCTTCAAGGTTCCCAAAGACGATTCTAGGTAGCTTAGTACCTAGAAAGGCCAAGTGTAAATGGTTCATGGAACGTGTGAAATCAGAGTGGCGCAGCAGAAGCGTGGTCTTGAAGCTTGCCATGAGGCAAGGCTATCAAGGTTAGGGAAGTAGTTCCCGAGTGTTCAAAGAGAGGGCTTTGAACGAAAGTCGATGGTCAAGGACTTTCACGCTTATGCAGGAACCATGTTACAGTGGTCGGAGGACTTACCAAGTGAGATTGGCACGTCGGGGGAACAAATACCCTAGTTGAAGGTGATAACTTCAAAAAGGGTGGGCCATGGGGCCGAGCATGGAGGAGTCCATGCATGATCACAGACATGTCAAGTGAGAGGATTTGGCAGTGTGGAGGAACTAGGTTCCTAAGCTGTGATCTGTAGCGCGCTTTAAAAATAAGTTGGTGCACCGGCGTGGGGAGTCACGCCAGGCATCTTGTGTGATGCCGTCCGTAGATGCATATACGGAGGTTGGGTTCGAGTCCCGACCCTCTAGTGCTTGGGTTCGAGTCCCAAATCACTAGGGCGTGGTGATGGTTTGGAATATGAGGACACTCATATTTCGGTGGTCATGGACTCTCAGTGGGGAGACTGGTTTGGGCACACCGCCAAGCGAGGGATGCCTCGGAGTCGTGATGCACGGTTAGATTGCTTAGTGTGAAAGCTCAGCATATCTAACTTGAACGTTTTGGTGCAAGTGGCACCAAGGTCGTGGTGAGTGAGATGGGGACACCTAATCTCAGTTGCTATGAACCCTTGGCCATAAGGGCTGGCTTGGGTGCACCGCCAAGTGTGGGGGATGCCCCCGGGGTTATAGTCAACAACTTGGAGGTCTAGAAGACCAAGTACCTCTTGGCAACTCTGTTAAGGTGCCAAGGTGAGATCACTAGGTGATCTTATGGCCAGATAAGGACAAGGTCCTTGGTTGGCTAAGGAATGAAGTTCCTGGTTCAAAAATGTTGAAATTGAACTGTTTAAGGTGGTGTGGCTTGGTCGTGATGACCAAGTGGGAAGAGCACCTAAGGGAAATAAACTATGTCCGTGCGATGGCATAGTGAGTTCGAGGAAAGTAGTCTCTATAAAAGACCCATGGGAGGGTCACGAAGTTGGGCCGTGGATAAAGCCCATAGCAGAAGATGCTAAAGAGACGTACTAGGGGTGAACATCCTCCGGACTTGGCAAAGAAGAGTCTTTGCTATGGAACCAAAACAATACCTCAAGGAGGGAGGTAGAGATTCGATGTTGCTTGGTGCAACAATCAACGGATAGGAGCAAAAGATGAGTGGCCAAGATAGGGCCGTAGAATCCCTTGGAAGGAATCCAAGTGACAAAGTTAGGCGAGGAACACTAATGTGTTGGACGTTAACAAGTTGCGGGAAAGGAAGTGTGTTTCCAAGGAGGGATTTCGAAATGCTCCGATTTGGCAAAAGTGGAAGCTCCAAGGGAGGGAGCGGTAAGGTAGCCAAATGATAGGGCCATGAACAGCCCTAGCACAAAGTATGATAACTGGAACTTTGGCACGAAATAGAAGAGAGGATGATGGTGCCCTCGAGTAGAGAACTTCCTAGGATGGGAAGTGGAGTTGCACAAAAAGGTGCAAGGCAAGGTGTCGGAGACACCTAGGAAATTAACTCCAAGAAGTCAAAATTCAAAGTTCCAAAGTGCAAAGGTTATATCGATGGAAATTGAGACTACTCGAGAAGGAGTAGTGGGATTAACTTAGAGAAGGGTCTCTAAGAGGTTTAGCGAGAACTAAACCAATAAAAGGAGAGAACCACTATATGTGGTCCAATCAGTCTCTAAGTTGGAGAGACTACCCTCCTTAGAGGATATGCAAAAGGCATGGTGAGCCTTCAATGTCCAACCATTGACAAATATGGAGAAGGCATGGTGAGCCTTCAAGGTCACACCATTGACAAATATTGGCTACGCGCCAAGGATGGAAATGGTAACACATGCGAGTGTTACTTTATAAAATGGTTCACCGTTCGATGAGGACATCGAACTTCGTCTATGGGTGGTGGAGTTGTGAGACACAAAATCCCTAGGCCCCAAAGTGGAGCCGGAAGGGCGCCACATGGTAGTGGCCGAAGCGAGAGCCAAATGAGCGTAACACGTTTGGACCAAAAGCTCCGACTTGAAAAGTAAAGAGCGGGAGTGGAACTCCCAACGAAGTGCTCGAGGAACGAGCACAAAGCGAGCAAAAGGCGAGGCTCCAAAAAGGGACCCAAAAGGACCAACACATGACACGTGGGAGTGTCCGAGATGGACTTGAGTTGGAGTCCGAAGTGGAGTCTGAGATGGACCCGAGTTGGAGTCCGAAGTGGAGTCCGAGATGGACCCGAGTTGGAGTCCGAAGTGGAGTCCGAGATGGACCCGAGTTGGAGTCCGAAGTGGAGTCCGAGATGGACCCGAGTTGGAGTCCGAAGTGGAGTCCGAGATGGAGTCCGAGATGGAGTCCGAGGTGGACCCGAGATGGACCCGAAATGGAGTCCGAGATGGACCCGAGATGGAGTCCGAGATGGAGTCCGAGATGGACCCAAGATGGAGTCCGAGATGGAGTCCGAGATGGAGTCCGAAGTCGAGACCGAGACCGGGACCGAGACCGAGACCGAGACCGAGACCGAGATCGGGACCGAGACCGAGACCGAGGCCGAGGCCGAGACCGAGCCCGAGCCTGAGTCCGAGTCCGAATCCGAGTCCGAGTCCGAGTCCGAGTCCGAGTCCGAGTCCGGAGCCTGAGAGGGTGAAAGCCCAAAGCGTTCGTCTCCCAGACCCTGGGGGGTTTGGTGAGCTCCAAAAGTATAGTAGGGGGAGGACTGCAGTGGAGCTAGTTTGGCCAGGAAAGGCTAGTTTGGCCCAGGAAGGCCGGACCCAGTGTTGGGTGATGAGCTGCCCACTGGGAAGTCCAAGACTAGAGTGAACACAGACTGACAAGCGGGGTAGCTGGGTGAAGTGTTCAAGAGCCGACTCTAGTTCCCCCGGGAGATCGACTGGCCGATGCTCCCAGTCCAAGTGTGGGTGGCACTACCTACTTGGATACCTGGTGTGGCTCAACAAAACCCGCTCTAAGCCCATGGCTAGAGCACCCAAGGGCAGAAGGCGAGGAGAGTACCCAGGTGGCTCGCATAAGGCCACGGTGTTCCGAAATGTTGTCCCAAAGGCCCAGACTGTGGAAAGGAAGAGGAGCAGTCCTCTGGGGTAGTGACCAAGGACACAGTCGTGTGGTGAGGAAGTCCCAGAGGACCGTGGGACTTAGTGGTCGGGCCTGTGGGTCTTGATCCAGTGGCAGTGTTGGCAAACACGGCCAGGGGCAGAAAGGGACTTAGTGGGGACTGACAGAGGGATATTAGGGAAGGCTATTCCCCTTGTCGGTGGGCATCCTAAGGATGCTAAGGAGTGGATCTGAGATGACCACTCACGAATGGTTTGCCTAGTCTTGGAGAACCAAGACGGTGATGCAAGTGGTATTGGACTACCAGTGTGGCAAAGGTGATTGGGCATGGCCTTAGTGTAACGGGCTGCTATGGTACCTTTGAGTGTCGGTCATGGGATCGGACACGTGGAGCACTTGGACCAAGTGCAAATGTTGAGTGGCATAGATGCCATTCTCGGGGCTAGCAAGTCCCAAGTCCTGGATTGGACTTATGGAGGTTGTGAATGAGACTCCTCCAAGTGGTCAGAGGTGTGGTTAAGTGACTAAAGTAGAATGGAAAATTTAGTCGCTTACAAGATGGTTATTTGCCGTCTCTTCAGTATGCCTATGTCACAAGAGTGCAGAGTTCTGTTGGTGTTTCACCATATAAACTTCTATATGGTCATGATCCAATATTACCAACGGAGCTGGGTTTACCTTCGCGATTGCCACGAGCTCCTGATGCTAGGTCATGGGATCAATATTTGACAAGCATTCTTCCACTTGTCCGAGCAGAGTCTGCTGAACACTTAGGTCGCGTACAAGTGGGACAACAACAGTGCTACAACTCCCATCATTGTCCACCTGCAGAGTACAAAGTGGATGATTTGGTGTTAGTCCGTTTTCCCCATCTTACGGTACGTGGTTTATCTAAGGGGCTCCTTGCGTAGTGGAAAGGACCATATCAGGTGTTGCGGCAAGTTGGACCACAAGTTTATGAGGTTCGGCATGATGTCCAGCAGGCCAATCCTCCAAAGATTGTGCATGTGCAGCGGTTGAAACGCTTCATACAAAGGGATCAGGAGCAGTTAATGCCGTCTACAAATCCGCCGATGCCTCCTCCTGACATTCCTCCAGATCCTAGCCCATCTACAAGAGAACCCTGATAGCCTTCCATTATTCCGAGAGGAGGGGATGATGTGAGGGCCAAGTGTACGGCTACGATGCCGTATACTAATATTAGCGTAGTGGGATTTTGGTAGCCGTCGGATTGGTTTCAATCCGGACCACTCGCTCCTGTATATAAGCTAGGGTTTTTGGGCTAATTGATATGCACATTTCTGTATTCCCGTTCCATATTCCATGCACTCACATTGGCTGGAGATATCATGTGATATTATTTGATATATACATAGTTACATTTAGTGTCAAACTTGTAATATTCCTCCTCATATTACAAAAGGACATTTGGAGACAATTGCAATTTCCCATTTATTTGAGCTAGTGGCATTTTCATGGTCTTCCTCAAGTTTTATAAATATACCTGGATGCACTTATTTTATTAATAAAAAACTGAATTAATTATTAAAGACTTAGTACTAAAAACTTATTAATGATATAATTTAGGATTTTAAATTATTAGAGAATAAATTTATAAAAATAATAATTTTAAATATTTTTATCATATAATATTTTATATTTATCTTGTTAATTACAAAAAACCTTAAAAGTATTTTTAATGCAATAATTTAAATTTAAAATGCAACCATTTCAAAACTAATGACCTTGTTTGAGTTTCATGTTGATATAAATAAAATTTTAAAATTTTCTTGTGCTCTAAGAAATTAAATTTAAATTATGAAAAATATTAATTTAGAAACTATATAAAAAAATTTAATAGAAAAATCAAATTAGATTTAAAACTTTATTTTAAATTTTTCTAAAATATTTATTGAGTGTGTAAGGTTTTAAATTTATATACCTTTTGAAAAAGTGAATACAAATTTGTTATAATATTATTTTTTATTTATGAATTCTGCAAACTCAAGTTAGTATTATACTCGAAAATTCTGGCAAACACTTATACTTTATGGGACATTATAATATACAATAAATGTGAATTTTTTGAATTATTTTTTTTACCTTTAAGATTATATATAATTACTTTCACACATGAATATTACATAACTATACATAACATAATTTAACTTAAGTAACTATGCAGCGGATTTAAGCACAATTGTGGGACTAGATTTGGCTGTGGCAGTGCAATTTTGCATGGTGAGGGAAGTGCTCATGAGAGCCATGCTAAAGAGAGCTATGCCTTAACTTGGGCTGAAAGCCACTCTAGTCATATAGTAAGTTCTCCCCTTTAAAGTTTTCCCCTTTAGAGCATCTAGTATTCCTACCCACATCTAGTATAGTAAGAATGTACACAACCTTCATACACTTACAACACCCCTACAAGTTGACAGAATCCCTCCTAATCACATCACTCTCATTGAGATCCTCTTAGCCTGCACAAACCTCCATTCTATCCACTTGGGCAATTGCTTCCACAAGTGGATCATTGATCTGGATCTTCATTGAGACTCTGTCCTTGGCACCACACTCACTACTTTTAGTTTTAGTTTTAGTTCTAGAGGGAGAGTTTTTATTTCTAGTTCTAGTTTCAAACATTCTAATTTTCAAGATAATCACTATTTGAATCAAGATCTAAGGGAGAAGTATGAAGAAGAAAAAGAGGATGAGGAGGAACTTGTTGAATTGATATCAAGGAAGGAAGATATGTGCTCCCAATTAGACATGAAGAGAAGTCATGGCTTTGATTGAGTTCAAAGTTGTGAAGCATGTGTAAGTAATTAATTTTTCCATTTTACTTTAGCCACTTAACCACAACTTCGACCATATGGAAAAGTCTCACTCTTAACTTCCATAAGTCCTATTTTAGACTTAGGGACTTGCTAACTTCGAGAATGGTATTTATGCCACTCAACCTTTGCACTTGGTCCAAGTGCTCCACGTGTCTAATCCCATGGCCGGGACTATTCCTTTTCTTTTCCACAATTTAAGACTTTAGAATGACATTTCGAAACATTGTAGCTTTACACGAGCTTCATGGGTACTCTTCCCACCATTTGCCTTTGGGTGTCTTAAAGCAAAGTTTTGATGAGCCATGTTAAGTATCCAAGTAAGTAATACCATCCACACTTGGATTGGGAGCATCAACCATTTAATCTCCCGGCGGAACTCAAGTTGGCTCTTGAACACTTCACCAAGCTACTCTGTTTATCTGTCCGTATTCAAGGTAACCTTGGACTTCCCAATGGTTATATCATCACTCAACACGTGGGTATAGCCTTTTTATGCCACACTAGACTTTCATAGCCAAACTGGTTCCATTGGAGTTTAATCCCCACACTCTCCCTACTATATTTTTGGAACCCCTTGCAGCCCCCCCTTTAGGGGAAGATCACTTTTGGCTTTCACCCAACAACCTTTATTAGTATTTGGATTTGGATTTGGACTTGAGCTCGAATTCGGACTCAGACTCAGTCTTAAATTTAGACTTGGTCTTAGTCTCGATCTCAATCTTGGTCTTGGTCTCAGTTTTAGTTCCATCTTGGACTACATCTCAGACTCCATCTCGGTTCTATCTCAGACTTTATCTCAAACTCCATCTCAGGTCCATCTCAAACTTCATCTCAAATCCATCTCAGATTCTATTTCGGGTTATCTTAGACTCCATGTGTCATGTGTTAGTCTTTTTGTGTCCCTTTTCTAAAGACTCACTCATTGCTCGCTTCCTGCTCATTACTCGAGCCCTTCGTTGGGAGTTCCACTTTCACTCTCAACTTTTCAAGTTGGAGCTTTTAGTCCAAATGTGTTATATTCATTTGGCTTTTGCCTTGGCCTCTACCACGTGGCACCCTTTCAGCTCCACTTTGGGGCTTAGGGATTTTGTGTCTCATGTGGAGTGGAGGGTTATGACCACCATAAGGTATATGATGTAGTTTTTATATAAGTTTTATTGTTTTTACTTATGTTTAAAATTTATATGAGTTTTGATTTTAAAAAAATGTAAAAATAATATATATTTTATATAACTATTTTATTTCATAATTTGTTAAGTAGTTTGGTATGCAGTTTACATAATGATATTCTGAATTACTGGTTTAATATATAGAGTGTATAATACTTTCTTATAATTATAGTTTTATTCACAAAATATTTAAACATGCCTAATGCTATAACAATGAGATCAATCTAGAACCACCACACCACCACTTTCAGTTATTTTCAAAATGATGAGAGGTTGTTGCTATCTAATACTTGGCTTGGTTGCCTTGAGCTAAAGATATGATGAAAGATCTGGCCATCTTGATCACCAACTTTAGAAAAGCACTCAATCTCCTAATGCCTAGAAACACAAAAGAGTGATGTGAATTTTACATGCACATCAATAACTTCACACTTGCATTCTTGTTAAGAACTTGAATTAGACATTAATTGTGTTTTTTTTGAGGCATCAAATTAAATTTATTGTTTTCAGGTAGTGTTCATGATATGTGAGTATGACATTATAAGTGAACATATATTGTAGCTTTTATATGATAGCATTCACTATGTCTTATATTTTAAATTTATAAATTTTAATATTATCAACAGTTGTTAGTCATTTAGATTAATCTTGTATTTATAGTTTATAAACATACTTATAATTTATAAACTTTCTTAAACCCTTTCTACTATATTTTTTTATCATCTAAAGGTTGATATGCAATAAGATTAATCTTGTGTTTATAGATTATAAACCAAGCATTGCTACATGCAACACATAGCAATTTATGATAAATTACCTATAACTATAAACTTCTAATGGATTAATAAATAATAATTTACCTACTATTAACTCAGCAAATTATTTTTGAACTTGTTTGTTTTAACAATTATATAATTGTATCTATTATAGTTAAAGTCAAAATCCACTAAATCTTATTAATGTATAGAGTGAAATTTTATAGTATAACCAGGAGTTAATCTCTAGGACTAACTCAAAACTTACTAAATATGGAATAACACTAGATTGTGAATTTGGACACAGGATGAATATTATTGTATTCAAGATAATCTTTGAGAGACCATACTCAATATTATAGGAGTTCCCAACACTAGCAAATACAAGTTAACAAATGCATTTCTTTAATCAGGTCAAGTATGCTTGATTAATAGGAATTAGGAATTCCATCCTTATGCTCATGTGGTCAAATGCATATATGAAAACCAATTTCTCAATTAGCTTAGGTGAAGACTAAAAAAGGGACTAACAATGTCAACTTCCTACCATTGTGATAGTAAGGGAAGAATATACAAAAGGATTAGTTGACAGATAATTTTTGATACCCAAAGTAACATTAAATCTACTCTAACATATTTGGTTTTACATGAAGTAAAAGATTATAGAATCAAACGCCAAATTGTATGGTTGATTCAAACAGCTTTTAACAAAGACGATGCAATTGCTAAAAAAACATTGTTATAGTTGTTTATATGTCCAAATACATATTTAAACAAGTCCGGAGAAGGATCCAATTTGCATAAGTGGTTGCACTCAAACATTATAATGCAATCTCTTAAATAAATCTAGAAAACTCATGCAGACACTAGGCATCATCATAAGAATGATAGGTTGCAATCACTATAAAGTGATTGAATCAATAATACACCATCATTAAGATTCTCACATAATAAAATTAGCAAAACATGAGGATTTTTAGTAAGAGCATGAAGAGCTATACTACACACCATGAATGTTGTTATTATGATTGGTCAACTATAGGTATATAGCATTAAGTAATTACACTAATTGCTACTCTAGAGTTAGAAAAAAAATAGGTTATTATAAAGGAGGAGTATATTTCAATTTTATGAAGATAAAAAAATAAAAATGAATGGTCTGTATTGAAATTAATCTGATGGCTATCAAAATCCCACTACATTAATAATAGTATATAACATTGTAATTGTATGCTTATATTTTATATTTCTAAATTCATTATGTGAGGGCCAAGTGTACGGCTACGATGCCGTATACTAATATTAGCGTAGTGGATTTTGGTAGCTGTCGGATTGGTTTCAATCCGGACCACTCGCTTCTGTATATAAGCTAGGGTTTTTGGGCTAATTGATATGCACATTTCTGTATTCCCTTTCCATATTCCATGCACTCACATTGGTGGAGGTGAGGGGCACCTTTGATTGTCCCTGGGGAGTGCTTGGATTTGGGATTTCAGTTTAGATCTAACTTTTGCATTGTCTAAATCTAGCTTTTTCCATTTCCTTTCTTTTGTTCTTTCCTTTCAGGATTTTGGTTTAGATCTAGCTTTTTGCATTATCTAGATCTACCATTTCTTTCCAGCTTTTTATCATTTCTCTTCTTTTGCTCTTTCTTTTTCATTCATCTTCATGGCTGATCCGCAATCTCCTCCTTTGACTCTAGAGCAGCAGTTGGTTCAATTGCTTGATGCTATGCGGTTGCAATTGAACAATCAAATTCAGTTGATGGCGGCGTTCACGGCACATGGTACAACTCCTCCTACTTTTGGTGCCAATCCTCGTGTTCGGCCGGAGTTCTTTCATGGGAATCTTGGGGATGATGTATACCATTGGTTCGATCACTTCACGGTGATTGCCACATATCATTCTTGGGATGATGCTCGACGTTTGCGTGAGTTCCCCACATGTCTCCAAGGGACGGCATTGCAGTGGTACAATGGATTGAGCGCAACTACTCGTGGCGATTGGAGTGTTCTTCCGGACGTCTTCAAACGCGCTTTTGGACACGCCGACGATTGTGATGATGCCTTCCAACAATTGCATCGTCTTCGCCAAGGGCCATCTGAGTCGGTGATGCAATTTGGCGTTCGTTTCCGAAGTCTTTTGCTTCGTGCGGAGCCAAATATGTCGGAGCGGATCAAGCTAGGAATGCTGTGGCCAGCACTTCGTCAAGATCTTGTCGGACTTGTGCATGCACTTGCTCCTGCCACTCTTGACGATGCTCTTCGCTTGGCACAACGTTATGAGATGTCGCCTCATCCACTTCTTGCTACACGTCCTTCAGCTCCACTTCCTATGAGTGATGGTCCTGTTCCCATGGAGGTTGATGCTGCTGCTACTCGAGTCCAAGGACAAGGGCGAGGATGTGGTCGTGGTCGTGACGTTCGTTGCTGGGCGTGTGATGAAGTTGGTCATACTTATTGGCGTTGTCGGCGCTTTCCGGATTGGCAACCTCCATTTCCTGGGTGGAGACCTTGGCGTCAGCAACGTCCCGTTGGTGCTGCTGCGGTGGAAGGTTTGGATCCCGAGGTGCATTCGGGAAATGAGGAGTCGCGCGAGTAATGGAGGGACTTTGCGCGAATAAGTTAGTGACCCCTCCATCTTTCTTTCGGGAGTATCATCAAGGGGTTCACTCGGCACCGGTTCATCCAGTGTTTACTTTCCAAGTTCATTTTTATAACAAGTGGTCTCCTATTCTTCTCTCCGTGTTGGTTGATACAGGTTCGAGTTTATCTTCTATTGCTCGACCTGTTGCCACACGTTGTCGTCTACACTTGCGTCGTGCGGCGGATCCAGTTTTCATTCTTTACGGCAACGGCCGTATACATGCATGTGCACGAGATGAAGCAGACCTGGTTGTGCGTGTGGGCAATCTCGAGCTTGAGTTGCAGTCGTTGCGGGTGGTGCCAAGTCAAGCTTTTGACCTCATTCTTGGTATGGATTGGTTGCAGCACAATCATGCCAAGTGTGACTTTGAGGCTTCTCCCCCTTGTCTCATACTTCCTTATGTTTCATCCATTCCTCTCACTTCCGTACCTCTTCGTCCCTCTACTTCTACCTCTGCTTCCATTACTTTTGTTCCCCCACTATTTCCTCTTGTGTTTCCATCTTGTTCTGCTCTTCCCTTTTCCGATCCCTCCGATGATCTTTGTGTTGCAGCTGTTGACCAGCTCATGAAGGAGTATTCTGATCTCTTTGAATTTGACCTATCGTCTGGGGCCAAGATTGCCACACGTCATCCCATTCCAACCGGGGATGTTCGTCCAATCAAGGTTCCTGTTCATCGTCGGTCACCCAAGGAGATCAAGATTTTACGTGCAAACGTCAAGGAGATGTTGGAGAAGGGTGTTATTCGGAAGTCGCGGAGTCCTTGGGCATGTGAACCTCATCTTGTGACGAAGCCTGATGGGAGTATTCGTTTCTGCATCGACTATCGTCCGTTAAATGAAGTGACGATCCCGGACGTGTACCCTCTTCCTCACACTGTTAATCTCTTGGATCGTCTGGGGCGAAGTCGTTGGTTCACCAAGCTAGATCTTGCTTCTGGGTATTGGCAAGTACCGATGGCCGAAGAAGATATTCCTAAGACTGCTTTTCGTACACCATTTGGTTTGTACGAGTTTTTGGTGATGCCGTTTGGTTTGAACAATGCTCCAGCAACTTTTCAGCGGATGATGGACGAGGTTCTTTGCGATATGCCGGAGGTGACGGCTGACTTCATTGATGATGTCTTGATCCACTCGGAGGGGACGTGGAAGGAGCATGTTCGTGATGTTTGTAAAGTGTTGGATCGGCTACGCGACGTTGGTTTAAAGCTGAAGCGGTCGAATTGCGTATTTGGGTCCAAGGACACAACTTATCTTGGGTACCGTATTTTTCGTGAGGGTTTGCAAGTTGATCCTGACAAACTTGTGGCTGTTCTAAAGTTCTCTACTCCGAAGTGTGTGAATGATGTGCAGCGCTTTTTGGGTAAGGTGCAGTATCTTGGTCGTTTTGTGGATCATCTTTCCGATCGCACTACACCATTGCGAACGTTGCTGAAGCCATCAACGTCATCTTTCATCTGGTCTCCCGATTGTGAGCGAGCGTTCGTGAATCTCAAAGAGCTATTGACGACTCCTCCGATTTTGGCATATCCTGACTACACTCGACCTTTTATTTTGCGCGTGGATGCTTCTGACATTGGTCTTGGAGGTGTGTTGATGCAAGAGAGCTCGAGTGTGCCTGGTCAGCACCATCCCATTGCATACATAAGCCGTACATTACAACCAGCAGAGATGAACTACTCCACGACGGAGAAGGAGTGTTTAGCAGCAGTCTGGGGTTTCAAGAAACTTCATGCATATCTACATGGTTCTCGGACATTACTTGAAGCTGACCATGCTGCTGTTACTTCATTATTGAAGCGGAAGAACCTGGTTGGTCGTACGGCTCGATGGGCTTTGAAGCTTCAGATATATGATTTCGATGTTGTTCATCGCCCAGGGAGTTTTATGGCTAATGCTGATGCCCTTTCTCGAGCTTCTCTTCCTTCTCCACTCACTTCTCATGTTTCTGACGAACCTATTGTTCCAGCATCTGTGGATTTTCTAGATGAGGATTCTATGCCGTCAGCGGTTGTTGTCCTTGACGTTCAGTGTCCACAGGGCGTAGAGCAAGATCTACCTTCTCTTGATGAGGTTCGCGAGGCTCAAAAGATTGAGCCGTGGATTCGAAGGCTTCGAGATGGGTTTGAGAATCCTGCATCACTTGCTGATGACTTGCATTTTGGGCATTTACATTCTCAATATCGCCTTGAAAATGGCCTTCTTTATTTTGTAGGGACGGATCCTGCTGATCATTTACAGCTGGTGGTGCCTTCGGTGTTTATTCCGCGGTTTCTCCATGCCTACCATGATTCTCCTATTCTAGGTGGGCATATGGGACACCGTCGTGTCACCGAGAAGCTGCGTAGATCTTTCTATTGGCCAGAGATGCGACGTGATATTATCCGGTATGTGCGTAGCTGCGTTTGGTGCCAAGCTCGTAATACTCCCCCTTATGCTGCGGAAGGACGATTGGAGTCAATTGCAATTTCTCGTCCGTTTGAGTTGGTGGCGTTTGATCTTATGGGACCTTTTCCGCGATCGACTGCTGGCAATGAGTATGTTATTATTGCTTCTGACTACTTGACTCGTTGGGTGGAAGTTGGTGCTCTTGCTAGTGCCTCTGCAACTGATGTTGGATACTTCCTCCTCAATCGAGTGGTGTTCCAGCATTCTTGTCCAGAGAGGATTCTTTCGGATAATGGTCCTGCATTTATGGCTGAGGTATTTCATGTTTTGACATCTCGGTTGGGGATACGCCACACTTTTACAAGTGCTTATCATCCACAATCAGACGGTCTGGTGGAACGGCTCGTTCGGACATTCAAAGGGATGATTGCGAAGTATGTGAACTTTCAACATTCGGATTGGGATGGTTATTTGCCGTCTCTTCGGTATGCCTATGTCACAGGGGTGCAGAGTTCTGTTGGTGCTTCACCATATAAACTTCTATATGGTCATGATCCAATATTACCAACAGAGCTGGGTTTACCTTCGCGATTGCCACGAGCTCCTGATGCTAGGTCATGGGATCAATATTTGACAAGCATTCTTCCACTTGTCCAAGCAAAGTCTGCTGAACACTTAGGCCGCATACAAGTGGGACAACAACGGCGCTACAATTCCCATCATCGTCCACCTGCGGAGTACAAAGTGGATGATTTGGTGTTAGTCCGTTTTCCCCATCTTACGGTACGTGGTTTATCTAAGGGGCTCCTTGCGCAGTGGAAAGGACCGTATCGGGTGTTGCGGCAAGTTGGACCACAAGTTTATGAGGTTCGGCATAACATTCAGCGGGCCGATCCTCCGGAGATTGTGCATGTGCAGCGGTTAAAACGCTTCATACAAAGGGATCAGAAGCAGTTAATACCGTCTACAGATCCACCAATGCTTCCTCCTGACGTTCCTCCAGATCCCGGCCCATCTACAAGAGAACCCTGACGGCCTTCCATTATTCCAAGAGGAGGGGATGATGTGAGGGCCAAGTGTACGGCTATGATGCCGTATACTAATATTAACGTAGTGGATTTTGGTAGCCGTCGGATTGGTTTCAATCCGGACCACTCGCTCCTGTATATAAGCTAGGGTTTTTGGGCTAATTGATATGCACATTTCTATATTCCCTTTCCATATTCCATGCACTCACAATTAATTTTTTCTAATGTCTTTTATTGTTTTAAATTGATGAAACTTTGAATTGTCTAAATCTCTAAATATATATTTCTTGAGATATCAAAGACATTTTAGTATAACTATATCATATGTCTTTGATTAGTTGAAGTGTAATAGAGATATTCTTTGTATTTATAAATTTTGTTTGGTATAATTTGTTCATTATTAATTTGATCAAGAGTTTTTTACAAAACCATTTTCTTCTTTTTGAGATCCAAGGAAACCATTTTCGAGAGTGGCATTCCCTCTTGCAATGCTGTTTGGATGGATGTTTCCATGGCAATCTCAAGAGAGATATCATCAGCTGAACGAACTCCAGCTATGTTGTGATACACAGACATTTGCGCTTCACCACCCTGAAAAATAAAGGCATCACAGATTTTTTTAGCTGTTCTTTCGGTTTTTTTTTCTGACTTGGAATGATTACCTGTGTGCAAGCTACATGCAATCTCTTAACTTGATCTTTATCTCCTCTCATCTCCGCTCGAAATCGAAGCTCTTGCTCTGTTGAAACAAGGGATACAAACATAAAACCATACGTTAACTATCGCTTACTGGTAACTTTGTCCAAAATAACCAGATGAGGATCAGCCGCATCCATGTTTGGTTCTCGTATTTCACTGGTAAAGCTTCCTAGCCAGACCACTCTTGTTGGCGAATTTCCCTGCCACAGCATTTCCTCTGTAGAATTGTTTAGATCTGCTACAAGACCATTACCTTTCTTGAAGCATACAACGCAAGCTCGTTCCTTGCTGGAGCTCCATTTTCTGTCGAGCATGTCGGCAATACGACGGCCCAGCTGTTTTCAATGTAATGTCAGAGACCAAAAAACAATCTTCCTTGGCTGAGTGCTTACACTTTTTTGGAGACAAGCTTCTTGCTGCTTTTGGAGTTGTAAAGCTCACGCAAATATCCTCCGAAGTAGCAAACCCAATCCTGAAACCAGACTTGTGCAATTGATTTGAAAGCAAAGCGTGAAACATACCTCTATTATTCGTACCACTGCTATATGTTTCTTTTCTCTAGCTATGTCGAGAGGGGTTTGACCTTCATCGTTCGCCACCAGAGAATCGGCTGCAAAGAAAGAAAATGAAGGAAGAAAGGAAGACTAGTTAGAAAGTTCAGCAAGCATTATAACTAATTTACGTTAGACCTCCGCAAGAAAGTAGCAAGGCCACTGTGTTGATAAGCCCAGAACTTGCAGCATGGTGCAAAGCGTATCTTCCCGCGGAACCTTTCAGATTTCGAAGAATCAACTAACATCACACAAGCAAGGAAAACTTAACTTGTTGGAAGGCATCCCAATTTTATTAGCGTCAGTGCCATGCTGAAGAGATCTTCTCGGGTGCACGAAACCATGAGTGGAGTCATTCCTTCAGCATTTGTCCACTATGTTTGTTCTCACTAGTTAGAGCAAACAAATCACGAAAATACCTCCAATGAAGCACCATTCAAGGATAAAGATTTGACGAGTGGACAATCCCCCTTCTCAACAGCGTTAAGCAATTGCTTCTTCAAGTTCTCCTCTCGGAGTTTCTCTGCAGCCGCTCGAGATTGTTCATAAGAAATCTCTCCAAAACCCCGGCTCTCCTGTGACTCAGTCACGTCAGATCTCACAACATCAAAGTTCTATGATTACCTGATCATTGGAAGGAAGCCATTTTGCACGGATCCTCCTTTGACTAATTCCCTGCACAAACGATCTCCGGGACCGCCCGTGAGTGTGTTTGCTGGGGCTCCCTGTGCTATCTTCCTTGGCATTCTCATTTTTGCCAATCCAGGGCAATTTGCCCCCCGCCTCTACCTCCACCTCCATGAAATCTATCTCAGGATCACTCCTCCCGACGAAGAAGGATCTCCAGCGCCGTCGCGCAGCCCCCAGGCGACCGTCCGTGCTCTTCTGCATTCTGATCAACACAAGCCACCTAAGAATCCTCCGCCAAGGTCAGAGGAGCAATGATCTCACCTGGGACGAGAATGACGATCAAACAGTGCCTAGCCCCGGGGCCCTAGAGAGAAACCCTATCGCCCCTAGAGCGCGCTTTAGGAGCGATGGAAGAAGGAATATGGAAAGATAAAACAATCGCTCCGAGTGCTTTCAATTCACTGCCACCGTCAGATAAGCTCCAGCTATACCACGTGTGCGGCTGGAATTAACCGAGTTCAAAAAGATGGTGGCGGGTGATTTATAATGGAGCGCTGACGTAGGACCGCACTTGGGCAACGCGTCACGTCGCGTGTTCGATTCCATCCAAGAAACTGGCAACTGCACCACAGCGTTGCTTTGTTATGAAGCAACCTCTCGAAGAGTCTCCCGTTGCTGTGGCCTTGGAAGTCTAATTTAAATTTTCCAAATTCCCGCCAATCCAATGAGTTAGATTTTTGAGATTTCCCGCCACTTTGGATCTTAGGGTTCTAGACCAAGGTAGGGCTTTGAGGGTCGTGGCGGGGGGCGCGGGAGGGCGCGACTGTTGATCCATGGCGCAAAACGCCGCATTGACGCCATCGGCGCTCACAGGTAGCGATCTCGCCCTCACCACACCACGGAGTCGCTCGACGAGTTCAAGCGCGTCACGCCACAGCAGTCGCGCGAGGCCCGGCAGAACGCAGCTCGCAGGGAGCTCGCGACCAAGCGCACCAATTGGACAGCCGACAACCGCAAGCGCAGCATCTACCAGGGCACCGGCGTGCTCGTCGATCGGGAGCGCAGCAAATCGCGGTCGCGGTCGCTCTCGCCTGGCGAGCACTTCCACTACGTCCACAATTGCTTCCTGGACTACAACCGCTACGTCGACACCGACTACGCGGATCTCTACTCCACCATCCCGGAGGAGGAGGAGGTGAACAACGTCAGCTCCGGATCGGGCGCTAGCAACATCTCTGGGATTGGCCCCGAGCTTTCCATGGCCAACACTTCGGTGGATGTGAAAGAGCTCCCCGCGTGCTACGTCTTCGTGGCGGACGTTCCAGGCCTCAAGAACAGCGACATCAAGGTTAGTACTCTCCAGGAAAAAAATGGATTTTCATCGGTTTTCCTGGTTGGTTCATTGCGGTGATCATCAATCATAGGTCCAAATCGAGAATGACAGCATCCTCAAGATCAGCGGCGAGCGCAAGCGCGAGGACGGGCCCAATGTGGACGTCAAGTACGTGAGAGTGGAGCGAGCAGTAGGGAAGTTCATGAGGAAGTTCAATCTCCCGGCCAATGCCAATCTCGAGGCTGTGTCCGCGTCGTGCCAGGACGGTCTCCTCACCGTCACCGTGCCCAAAGTGCCGCCGCCGGAGCCTCACAAGCCCAAGACGTTTGATGTCCAAGTCGCGACTGCCAGCGTTGGCCCAAAGTAGAAGATCCAAGAAAAAACCAAGGAAGAAATGGAGATTGGCAAGATTTCTACCAGATCATGAGAGTGAAAACGAGAAATGTTGGTAACATCACGCCAGGCAGAGAGAAATAAGCTTTGTAACTCCTTTCTAGCTCTGATCGAATGAAGCAAAAATTCCTATAATGGTCTTCACTGATCAATCAATCTATGATATGATATGGTAAGTTGCGAGTATTGGAAACCCATGCGACGAAAAGATTCGGGGATATTACTTCAGTTGAGCTCCGGACAGTAACTGCGCCATGTGGCGAGATGCGAGAGTTTGTTAACGGGATATCGGATTTCGCGGATCGGACCGGATCTGTATTACTCATTGTATATACTTTGTATTCGTTACTGTATAAAAGACTGCGCACGGAGGAGGGTATATTCTATCCATGGCTTCTTCTCCAGCTTCCGATGATTTCATCTTCTTCCCCGAGAAGAAGCCACGGATCCACTACGACACGCTCGACAGCAGCCTCTTTAGCAGCGATCTCGATTTCGTGGGCGCCGCCACCGCCGATGACAGCCACTTCCTCTTCTGCGATGTGCCGCCATTCTCGCCCTCGTCGATCGGCGGCGGCGGAGGCGGCGGGGCGGTGGGCTGTGGCGGCGGCAAGCCGCGCAAGGATCCGTCCAGCGATCCAGTGTAAGTTCTTGCGATGGATCATCGCATTTGAGCTGATGGCTGGAAATATTTTCTTTTATGGCGCGGGCGCGAAGAACAGGTGGTTTGAATTTGGGGCTATTTGCGTGCCAATCGACGAGGGCGAGGGCAAAGAATTCCAGCTCCCGGGCTTCGATGTCGATGGCGGCGGCGGCGGCGATCACAACCCGCTGGATCTCATCCGGGGCCAGCACAAGGCGCTGCTCGACGAGCTCGCGTAAGGATCTC
This sequence comes from Selaginella moellendorffii, assembly GCF_000143415.4. NCBI lineage: Eukaryota > Viridiplantae > Streptophyta > Lycopodiopsida > Selaginellales > Selaginellaceae > Selaginella > Selaginella moellendorffii. The sequence goes on along the minus strand of NW_003314265.1, from coordinate 874,807 downwards.
TCGCGCCTTGGATTTTCTTCTTTTTCCCTCCCCTCCTCTTGATCCACCATGGCCCGATCCAGGCTCAACGAAGCGCAGGGGCAAATGGCGACCATCGCCACGGAGCTGAGCGACAGGGTGGAGGTCAAAGTGTTCTTGAAGAAAGAACGCGGCGAGGAGCCGCTCGTCCTCAACGAAACGCTCCAGAGGATGTTCCCGGGGGATCTTTACTTGCAGCAGAGCTTGGCCGAGGTGGAGGAGATGCGGCAGTGGGGGCGATCCAGCACCGACTGGATGTCCTTCTCGGGGCTCCTCCGCGACCTGGAGAACAACGTCTACTGCGAGGCGGAGCAGCCCAGCGGATTGACGGTGCCGCTGCGCCCCTACCAGCTCCAATCTTTGCAGTTCATGCTCGACGCGGAGCAGCGAGAAGGCGGGCTTTTGAGCGTCAACTATCAAGAGCTCCATTGCCCACAAGATGGAAGCCAGTTGATGTACTCGTCATCGCTCGCCCACCTAATGGACTTCAAGGAAGGGGAGATCCGTGGGGGGTTTCTTTGCGAGGAGATGGGGCTTGGCAAAACTATCGAGGTACTAGCATCGTTTTTTTTTTCTTTTTTTTTTCCGGAGTAACATTTGATTTAGTTTGACAGATTTTAGCGCTCATTCTTGCAAATCCTTGCCCTGCTGATCGGTGTGACACACCTCTAACATCGCGAGGAACTTTAGGTGACTTCCATGTCAGATCATTCGTCTCGTGTAGCTTTCTTGTATTTTATTTTGTGTTGCTTTTTTCTTCTCCAGTGGTTTGTCCGGTTTCGATTGTTGGACAATGGGCGAACGAGGTGAAAAGCAAATTGGATCCGGCATGCAATCGCAGCATTTACATGTACCATGGTTCGAAAAGGATTCGTGATCCTAAGAAACTTGCGAAGTTTGATCTTGTATGTATGATCTTGAGAAAGAGTTTGTTGATGAGCTTTGTTGTTTTACATTTCTCAGGTAATCACGACGTATGCAACACTGGGAAGCGACTTCAGTAAAGCAACGCAGGCAACGCGGCATGGCTCAGATTTTGCGGAACAATTCTGTCCTCTTCTCAGCGTGGATTGGTGGAGAGTCGTCCTAGATGAATCACACACAGTAAGTCTTGTAGTTCTTACAACTATACAGGCTTTCTCATCTTCGTTTTTGTTTTCTTTCTTTTTCGTTTTCCTTCTCTTTGTCTAACAAGGTGAAAGATCCAGCTCCATTGCACTCCCGCGCCTGCACTAGGCTGAAAGCGAACCGCCGCTGGTGCTGTACAGGAACACCGATCAACACCAGCATATACGATTTGTATGGCCAAGTAAGCAGCTACATTCGTGCAGTTACATGCGTTACTGAATTTACTGATTTTATGTTTCGTAGTTCTTGTTCTTGAAGCTGGAACCTCTTGACAATAAGAACGTTTTTAGGAAAAAGATCGGGCGTCCGTACGAGCGGCACTGTAAGAACGACGACCAGACCGCATTGTTGTGGACGCTAAACAAGGTACAAGATTCTTTAACGGTTGAGTTCTGAAGACGGGATTTATCATATAACAAAGGAACCAACACCAACATCTTCCATTAACGACACCCAAACCCCTGCCATCTTTCCTTCATAATCAGATTATGGTGAGGCACACCAAGCAGCAGAAGTTCAACGGGAGGGAGCTGCTGATGCTACCGCCCAAAACGGAGCAGGATCTCCCTGTCACGTTCACTCCCGAGGAGCGGGCTGTCTACGATGCGGTGTACCAGAAGGTGATCACAAAGTTCGAGCAATTTCGATGTTGGGGCCCGACAGTCGTGAGCAAGAACATCCTACAGATAATGTCGCTCCTGCTACCGCTTCGAAGGTGAGACTTTAAAGCTTGAAACCATGTCTGGTGTTGTTTACTAAGAACTTCTCCTCGTGACAGGCTCTGTAGCGGAGGCTTTGTGTCCAATGAAGAGCTTGTTCCCATGGAGAAAAAGGAGGCGGCTGGTGCTTTCGTTAATCCTAGCATAGGATCGCTGCCGGAGACGCATGGCATTGGAGAGTGTGGGATTTGCTCGGAATTGATGGAGTACCCCACTAAAACACCATGCGGTCACTGGTATGTTTGAATCATGAAAAAAACTTATCTTTATAGCTCTTCTCTAACAGGTTCTGCTCGGAGTGCGTGATCTCGGTTCTTGGTGTAGGGATCCAACCTTGTCCAACATGCTCCACTCCCATATCCGTGAACAACCTGAGGAATGCAGCTACTGTTTCTTCGCCTGCCACGGATATCCCTCCATTTGGAGCTGCTGGAGGAGAAGGTGGCGAAGAAGAACCCGCCCCTGTGAAAGGTGTCCGGATGGAGTCCAAGTTGAGGACGCTGCTTGCGGATCTGGCTGCGATTAGAGCCGACAACAGTGGCGCCAAGGTGAATTTAACTCAAACTAGAGAACCTTGGTTACCCGGTGGTACTATTGCAGGTGTTGATCTTCAGCCAGTTCATGCAAACAGTCGCGTGGCTCAAGTGTCAGTTCAAGAAGCAAGGAATCAACTATAGGTTCATCAGTGGGGACATGCCAATGAAGAAGCGAGCACAAGCCATCGAAGCTTTTCAAAAGGTTTGGATTGTTACGACAAGGAATTGGAACTGACTTAATGGAAACAGGAGTCTCCTACCACCGTCTTCTTGTTGTCGATACGAACCGGTGCCGTGGGCATAACACTCACGGCCGCTTCTCACGTTTACATGGTACGAGCATTCGATGTTCTTTGGATGACCCAACTAACGTTTCCTTGCTGCTTGCAGCTAGAACCATGCCTCAATCCAGCGGTAAGAGTTTTCATTCCTTCGCTGCCTCGCTCACGCATCCAGCGTTTTCGTTGCTTCAGCTCGAAGAGCAGGCTGTGGGGCGGTGCTGGCGGATGGGCCAAGAACGCCCCGTTGTAATCAAAAGGTATTTTGCCATATCCACGAGTCATTAGAAATCTAATCTCCTCGCAGGCTCTACGTTGAGAACTCCGTGGAAGCCAACATTCTAAAGCTCTTCCGGAGTAGAAATTTCGGGAGCTCGGCTCTATCACCGGATGGAGAGAACCGGTGAGTAGAACAAGGCAGGAAGAATCACGATCTCTAATGGATGATTTCCAGAGGCTCCAAGACGGGCAAGGCTGGACTGGATGTCGCGGGATGCATTCGGACGGACAAGCAAAACCTCCGGCTAAACGAGTTTGAGCTTCTCTTCTCGTAGAAGAAAAGTATTCTTTAGTGTCACTGGAAAAATTCTATGTTCATACTTGGAATATTCTCGGTATCAAATCATTCCAAGAACCCTAATGTTCTGTGATGCTCCTTTCCTCCTCTCCACAGCTCCAAAATCCAGAGCTCGGGCGCCAATTGGAGCACCGGCATCGCCAGCAACTACCACCAGCGCCAGCTGCGCCGCCGCTGCCGCTGCCAACGCGCCCCGCCAGCGCCGCCGAGTATGGGCGGCTCCTCCAGGCGTGCACCGCCGCCCGCGACGGCGCTACCGGTAAGAAGATCCACCGCCTCATCCTCCACGCGCGCCTGGAGCAGCACATCCACCTCCGCATCAATCTCCTCCACATGTATCTCAAATGCGGCTGCCTGGGCGAGGCGCGCGAGATCTTCGACAAGCTCTCCCGCCGCGTCACCAGCGTCACAATGTGGACCGCCATGATCGCCGCCTACACGCGCCACCACCGCCCCGCCGCCGCCCTCGCGCTCTTCCGTGCCATGCTCCTCGCCGGCGTCCGCCCCAACAGCATCACCTTCGTGGACGTCCTGTCGATGTGCTCCTCCGCCGGGGCGGAGTTCCTGGCGCACGGGCGCTGGATCCACGGGCTCATCCGCGAGCTGGGCTTCCAGGAATCCAACGTGATCGTCGCCACCGCGCTGCTCAAGATGTACTCGCGCTGCGGCAGCCTGGACGAGGCGAGGGCCGTCTTCTCCGCCATCGCAGCCAGGGACAAGGTGGCGTGGACGGCGATGATGGCGGTGCTGGCGCAGCACGCGCGCGCCGAGGACGCGCTCCGCCTGTGCCGCGCCATGCTCCTCGACGGCCAGGCGCTGGACGAGATCACCGCCATCACCGTGCTCTCGGCGTGCGCGGACGAGAGCGCGCTCCCGTACGGCGCCGCCATCGCCGCCGCCGTCATCCAGGCGGGCCTCGACGCCGATGTCCGCGTCGCCAACGCGCTCGTCCACATGTACGGCACCTGCGGGAGCCCCGCCGCCGCCGCCGCCACCTTCGCCGCCATGGCGGCGCCCAACGTCATCTCCTGGACGGCGATCATCTCCGCCTGGGCGCGCGCCGGGGACGTCGAGCGCTCCTTCGATCTCTTCCGGGCGATGCAGCAGCACGGCGTGGAGCCCGACTCGGTGAGCTTCGTGTCGCTGCTGGCGGCGTGCAGCCACGCCGGGCTCACCGCCCAGGCGCTCGACTACTTCGCGGCCATGACGCAGGACCACGGCATCGCCGCCACGCCCGAGTGCCACGGTTGCCTGCTGGATCTGCTGGGGCGGGCCGGGTGGCTGGACGCGGCGGAGGAGATGATCGCCACTCTCCCGGTGGAGCACCTCCAGTCGGACGCGCGGCTGTGGAGGGCGTACCTGGGAGCTTGCAAGACATTTGGCGATCGCGGGCGAGGGCAGCGCGCCGCTGGCCGGCTGCTGGATCTCCGCCCCGGCGATCCGGCGGGCTACGTCGAGCTCGCCAGCCTCTACAGGAAGAAATCATAGACCTTCGTTCAAACCGGTGATTATTCTTGGGTATATTCATTACGTGATTATACTAAGGTATATCCTTTACCGTACCTGGCTATGTTTATCCTTTACCGTCCGGTGATTATTCTTGGGTATATCCATCAGATAAATTAGAATACACACTTTGGAAACATCTTTCTCGCATTTCTTGGTTTCGGGATTACAAAACTTGCACAGTAGAAAGTGAGTGATCGATCAGAAGATGCGAACTGGCTTGCCCATTGTACTCTTCAAGTAAAGCACCCTCACCTGGAATCAATCGAAGTTAAGCCACGAGAAAAGAGAGAAGCGCTACTACTACTTACGTTTTGCCAGTTCTTCTTGAGCAGCGAGACGAGGAAGTTAACGCTGAGCTGAACGTTCTGGAAGACCTGCTTCTCCTCCATCTCGATGTTGCCCACCGCTACTCCCATGCACAAAACCTTTTTGAGCTGGAACTTGACCATGGCCTTGGTTTCGTTCAGCTTGCTCTCCAAGCTCTCCTGGTGCGACACCAGAGTGGGGAACTTGCCCGCCTTGTTGAGGCCCGGGCCGAGCAGCCGAGGGATGAGCTTGATCACCGCCTCCGAAGCCAGGAAAGCGTGGTACTTCTTTGCCAGCTTCTTCACGAGCTTCTTGTTCTTGTTCATCTTCTTCAGCCCCTCCAGATCCATGTAGTCCAGACCGATCTTCTCGGCCTGTGCAAAAAAAGCAACGGACCAGTGATTCAATCCGGCAACAAAAGGAGACAGGGCGCTCAATCTTACCTCCCCTACATGCTGCGCATCACCGAGCATGCACACTCTCATCTTGGGCCGGGCAATGTGAGGCAGCTTCACCGAGCCGCTGAAACGCTTGTCCTTCTGCGGGTCGTAGTTCTTGAGACCGATCTGGAGCTCGATCGTCTCGGGGAACTTGCGCTTCTTCTCCCGGCATTCCGTGAAGATCTGGGAGATGGCCTCCCGAAGAGAATCGGCCTGGAGCTTACTGCACACATCGACAAGAGCGAGAGTCAGGAGGGAAGAAACAGAGCGCACACACTACGCTCACCTCATCGCGCCCCCGCCTCCGCCTCCGCCGCTGCTAGGGTTTCCTAAGGAAAAGAAGATTTAGGGTTCTAGGCCGTCCAGGATTTAGGGCATATGGCCACCGTTGGATGCCCAAAATCTGACGGTAAGGGTTACAGTGATAGAAGCTTAAGATAATGACAACCCTTATAAAAGAAATGTGCCCTAGAACACCTTTTATCTTACACGTTACTTTAGTAGGAAGAAAACACTATCCATTAACGGTTTTTGTTTCCTTTCCCACAATGCGCGAACGATAGATCAGAAAAAAAATGCGTCTCCTTGCAGAGTTGCATGGCCACCTTTACACATTAATCACGTTAATCACACCTCGCGGGAGTTCTTGCCGGGATAGGGGGAATGTCCGTCCTGCGCTCCAGCAAGCGCGCCACGCCTTCCATCGCGGGCCTGGATCTCGGATCCGGATGAGAGCAAAGCAATCCAACTCCATAGAGGGTCATTGCCTGATCAAACACGAAGCTTCCCCCAAGCTTCGGATCGACCAGCTCTCCAATCCCACACCCCCGCTCGTGTAGCAGCCACGCTCGATCCACCAGAGACCCACCCTCCTCGGAACTTGGAGGACCCCCGGAGACGAGCTCCAGGCAAACGATCCCAAATCCATAGACGTCCATCTCTCGGGTCCACGGATCCGAGGAGGAGCTCGCCTCCGGAGGAAGATGATACTCTGGCTGAGGATGATGATCCGAAGAGCTTGGAGCTCGCGAGGAGCTCGAGCCGAGCAAGCCAAAGTCACCGAGCCGGGCCTGGAAGGTGATATCCATGAGAACGTTGCTCGACTTGACGCGGCCGTGGAGGAAGTTCGACATGTGGAGATGGAGGAGCGCCGCGGCTACGTCCCCTGCCAGCTTCCAGCGGTGGATCCACGGCAGCGCCAGGAGAGCTTCCGCGGGATGGAGCCACTTATCCAGGCTCGCGTTGGGCATGTACTCGTAAACCACCATGAGATCCGGGCCTGACTCGCACCAACCCCGGACTGGAACCAACCGGGGATGCCTGAGCTTGCTGAAAGCCGGGAGGATCTCCGAGATGAGCTGCTGCTTGCGCTTCCTGTTCTTGCTCATGTTCAAGCTCGGCACGCACAGCACACCTGAGGACGAGACCGGCCAGACGTTGCTGAGAACTTTGATCGCTACCAAGCTGCCATCCTGCAAGCTTCCCCTGTAAACTACTCCGAGCGGCCCCTGCCCGAGCTTCTGCTTCTCGGCGAAGTCCCCGGTTGCTACCACCAGCTCAGGAAGATCAAACTCTCGGGGCCTGTGGAGCGGCCTCGGCCTTGGGAGCATCACGACTGGCATGCTCCATGGATCACCACCACCGCCACTAATACTAGCACTAATGCTTTTGCTCGAGTGAGCTCTGTTCCTTCGCCAAGAAACGAGCACGATGAGAACCAGCGAGAGGACGGTAGCACTTACGCTGACGAACACGAAGAAGATGGCCGGGGGATGGCCCTTTCTGCCGCTGGCGTGGTCGAACTTGTCCTCCACGATGGCGTCTTCGCATTCCTCTCGGTGGGAGATGGTTTCCTTGCTGTTGCTGAGAGTCACCGGCGGGAACCTCTGGACGGCGTGGCTGGCACACGAGAAGGTCCACGAGAGGATGCTGTGGGAGAGAGCCTCGGCACCGGTGGAAGCCGTGAAGCCGACGAACATGTACTCCTTGAGAAAGCTGGAGAGATCGACCGGCGTGGAAATCAGTGGAAGAACCTGATCGTCGTCGAGTAAGCTGTCTTGCTTGGCCGGATCAAACTCGGGGTCGCGCGAGGAATGAGTGGAGCTCACTCGAACTTGGAGGTGCTGGATGGAGCTGTCGTAGCTGATCCTGGCAGTCACAGACGAGCCGTTCCTCAGGAACACTCCCGCGTTGGAGAGATCGGCCGTCTCGTTGGATATGACGCTTCCCAAGTTCAGGCCAACATGGTTGTCATTGGGATCGCCAAACTCGTCGTCTTTGAAAGTGTCAAACTCCACCGCGATCACGGGACGCCTACCCTCGCTGCTGTTGCCTCGCCGGTGGTGGACGCACGCATCGTTGAGCATTCCCAGATAGCCAGCGTCTCGACCAACCGTCATTTCATCCGGAGCTATGATAAAAGCCAGGCCTCCACCAGTTTCATGGCTTGTGGACGACGAAGAGCTCTGGATGACGAAGGAGAAGGTAGTGTCGAACGAGGCCGGGATGCTGGTGTTTGGATCCCACATCCGGACTGGCGATGCAAAGAGCGCTCGTCCCGCTTGGTTGGCTTGCGCATCCTGAGCTGGAATTCTTATCGATCCATCCCCCATCACTGCCGCATTCCCAATGAGCCTGATATCCTCCGTCCTCTCCCCGAATGCTCGAGATGGAAACTTGAAACTCCTCCTTATCTGGCTTCGGTGGTGAGCAACCTTGACAAACAAAGACGAAGAGTCCCGGGCTTGAGCAGCACATAGCCATAGCAGCAGCAGCAAGAGCAGTCCCATGACTCGATAAAAATCCTGTTTTAGCTTCTCATCCTTCTTGTTCTTGTCCTTCTTCTTCCGATGGAAAGGAAAGTCTCACCAGGAAAATCACCCCCTTCAACTGATCCCCAACTGTTTTCACTTCACACCAAGACTGTGAGCACCAAGTTGCCTAGCCATGCGATCGACGGGCCGGGAGGGAGCAAATTCGCGGAAGCGAGACTCTCACGATGGTCCAGAGGCCGTCCGCTGAGTGGTGAAGACGACGGAGTGCTAATGAAGGTGGAAATTGTTTTCTAGTGATCAATGGAACAGTTGTTGGACGGACATTAGCACAGCCGGTGCGGAATATTGATGAAACCAGGACCAACCAGCACCGCTCATCTGCTAGTACGTTCTCCACAATCTGCTCGGCAGCTTCGCCTCGTGGAATCCCAGCTGGCGAAAAATGAAAGAAAATTGTTACTGTCTCGTCCCAGCGACAGGCCACTCACCTGTGACCCAGGCGCTTTTGGTACCATCGCTACAAACGAATTTGGTGTTCTTTCAATGAAACTGTGGAGTAGTATGTTAGCAGTGCACTGCAAAAGGGTGAGATGTCAGGAAGCCAGCGAATTTTCTAATCGCAAGGATCCAAATGCGAATGCTTATTCAATTATACTGAAACCTGAGAGTTAAGAGGAAGAGTTCTGGATTGCGAGAATCGAGCTGCGGCGTCACTGGTCCATCATTAATCAACTGAACCTGTCAACTATCAGAAGTTTCCATCACGTCAACTTCATGAACAAGAGCGGGAGGAGGTCATACTTGCATCAGTGCGCCAAATATACGCACGGCTTAGCTTTTGGAGGGATTCATGGAGATCACACAATGCTTGCCTTTAACTTTGTCCGTAGAGTAGGAGTGAGCGACAGCCTCGACGAACTTGGAGTAGAAATCCTTAGCCTGGAGTGGTGGCATGGCCAAGTGGAAGTCCGGGTTGTTCCCCTTGAGAAATCCATAAAGCGTGAACTGACTCAATGGACAGTGGAAGAAGAAAAAAGATAAATGTTGCAATACATTCATACAATCCCGAGCAAAACGTCGGAGGTTCTTTTGCATGACCTGTTCGTAAAGAACACAAAAGAAAAACTTTTTTTTTTTCTGAGAATCTCGAGAGTGGGAAATAGAAAAAGAGGCACTTTCTTACACATGCTTTGGCGGTTTTGTCGTTCACAAATAAGCGCAATGCTTAGAATTTTCCTGCAGCTGCGAAGAACACACCAAAGAAAACTGCATCTCCTTGCCCATCCGAAGCTCAATTAGGACATCTGCAGGGAAAGCGTTTCAAGGAAGAAAGGAAAAAACGCACAAGCAAGCATCTGTGACACAATTTGGCCATCGACCTGATCGAAAGAAGCAATCAGAGCGATCAAAAGGGAAGGACTCTCGCGCTTACATCGACTCTGGCGGACAAGACTCGCTGCACCACTGCCCGCATTGCCCTCGAGTAGCAAGGACTTGATTTTTAGGGTTCTTGCTGGAAACGGCGCTCTCTCGTTCTTCTGGTCCTCCGAATCCGCGGCATTCGAGATGGCTCGTCGCCAGCGGCTTAAGGTGTGGAGAGAGCTTATTTTCTCGCATTTCTCTCATCTTTGTGACAGCACAGTGTCGATTCATCTCAAGGGCGTTGAATGTCACTGGTGAAGGACTGATTTCTTTTTCTCTGGATTGGTTCTTGCAGGAACATTGTCTCTTTCAGCGATGGCGCCGCGTTTAATTCCACTGGCACTCCATACTTCTACCTGACCGAGCTGGATCCAACAGCAAGGGATTTGGCCGCGGACGACCGCTGCTCGTTCACGACCTCGCTGGGAACTTGCGGCAAAGCGGACGCAGAGTGCCCAACTTGTTCCAAGATCACGCTCTCTGGAAAGGTGTGGAATTCTCCTTGTTCTCATCGCAAGATTTACTACACTCGGTACTCACTGCCCTCGGCTTTGTTCTCCAAGCACCATGAAATGCCCAATGAGTTTTTTGCTGTCATGCATTCTAATATTTGGATCCAATTAATAAAGGGCCAGCCCTAACCCTAAAAATTTCCATCGTGTTTTATTGAGTAACTTAACCCGTGCAAAATGATTAATTGTGTTCTTAACTGCTTTCGTTAAAAGCTGACCTATTCATCTTACATTGACAATAAAGACTGGTAACAATTTCCCGTTCCATCGTTCTCTCTAACTCGTTCATCAGAGCCCAATTCCTGGGAAGACACACACACGGGATGAAAAACACACCTCCCTGCCCAAGGCTCGGCACACACATCGCATTGATCAGTAGAGTAGCCTTCCCAAGTGCCCTTGGAAAGTAAGGACATTGTTAGGATTAAATCGTCACCCCTCCGGAAGGGGAGCCCTTAGATTTGGGTGCTGCTAATTTGTTATCTAGATTTTCTTGGCAATTGACAAATTAAATTTTGAAATACCTTCTTATTAGCGGGTCCAAATGAATATACATTTAGAGCTCCTTCCTAAGCTTGCTTGCATTACCAAACAGTGCTATGCTGTCATGCCCAAAATTTGTGATTGGGCAAGATTTGGACATGTGTATGTAGCAAGTATATGGTGGTCACAAGCACCTAATCTTTCAAGTCTTTTATATATACATGGAGTATAATACATATAAAATGTCTTGACCACAATTCATTTAACAGTGGCTTAAATCTCACACTCAATGTGATGTCGCCACCGCCATACTAGATCTACCAAAGACCAGGTTAGAATTTGAGGAGAAGAAGCTAGAATGTGATGAGACATTGCCAATCGTCAATTGATCTCAAGAGGAGTGAGACCAATCTCAAGATTGCCAAGTGTACTATTCATAGTTGTATGTCGAAGAGCTTTAGTATTTAAGAGCTCCTCACTACTTTCATCTCTACAATCATGTACCTTGACAAAATGTCACTTCCAACATGTCCTTTTGCCATACATTGGAGATAGATGTTTACAGCCTCATCAAATCACCGGAAGGTTCTTGCTGGATGGATACTAGGGAGAGTAATACTTTAGTAATTATTCATATGATTCAATCCAACGTAAGAATGATGATGTTCAATACTCCCTACCAAAGAAATAAAAAAATTCAATGTTGAACAATGCCATTTGTGAGATTTTTAAAGGCTTTTTCATTGGAATGTACTGGGAGTCATATTATCAGGCAGCTCATTTCAAATGTTGCGAGGTTGCTCAGGTCAATCCCACTGTGGAGCAAATAAATAAGAACATGCTGCATTCACACTTGTACAAGATTTGGAATAAACTAGTCACGAAAGTTTTACATTGTTTCTAGTAAAATAGAAAAAGCTTTAAACACATATAGCGTTTTTTAATAGGATAGTTAAAGGTTTTGTGATTCGCAACGTGAAGTTGCAACCTCCTGCCCAACAACTTTGAAAGCGGATAAGCTCTTGTGGGCCTAGAAGCAACAGCCTTGTGAGATTCATGAACAAGCAGACCAGGCCATCAGGAAAAGAACGCGTCAGAGTTACACTGCTGCGGATTATGTCAAGGCTGTGGCTACGAATGGAAACACTCAGAAAGTCTGTTCCCGTGTTTCAGGACTTGCTGAATTGTTTCACAAGGTGTGGAAAGAGACGGGTGTTTGATCGCCTCTGTTCTCATATCCCGCTAAAAGATCAGGCGAAGATGGCTGCATTTGCAGTAGCTCCCGGACAAGGAGATAGCCTGCTTGTCTTTCGTTCTCGACTTCTCAAATACTTCCTTCTGCCGGGCAGATTACATTGAAAAGAAGGCAGCGAGGAAGGGTCTGGCGAAAGTGTTTCTGCCACCACACGCGGTAAGATCTTTCGAAAAAACTAAAAAAGATTCAGAGAGCGTCAAGTTCTTAGCAGGTTTGTTCATCGCGGATTCTTCTGAGCCTGATATCCTCCGTCCTGTCCCCGAATGCAACTGGCTTCGGTGGCGAGCAACCTTGACGAACAAAGACGAAGAGTGAGCAGCAGCAGCAAGAGCAGTCCCATGACTCATAAAAATCCTGTGTTTAGCTTCTCATTCTTCTTCTTCTTCGATGGAAAGAAAAGTTTCACCCGGAAAATCACCCCCTTCCAACTGATCCCCAACTGATTTCACTTTCACACCAAGAATGTGACCACCAAGTTGCATAGCCATGCGATCGACGGGCCGGGAGGGAGCAAATTTGCGGAAGCGAGACTCTCACGATGGTCCAGACGCCATCCGCTGAGTGGTGAAGACGAAGAAAAGGTGGCCCAAGTTTTCTAGTGATCACTGGAACAGTTGTTGGACAGCTATATTGATGAAACCAGGACCAACCAGCACCGCTCATCTGCTAATACGTTCTCCACAAGCTTCGGCTTGTGAAATCCGCTGGCAAAAAAATGAAAGAAAGAAAAGAAAATTGTTACGGTCTCGTCCCAGCGACAGGCCACTCACCTGTGACCCAGGCACTTTTGGTACCATCGCTCCAAACGAATTTGGTTGTCTTTCTGTGGAGTAGTACGTTAGTAGTGCACTGCAAAAGGGAGAGAGGTCAGGGAGCCAAAGAATTTTCTATGCGAAAGGAGCCAATGTGATGATCGTTCAATTATAAACCTGGGAGTTAAGAAGAAGAATTGTGATTGTTCTCGTCGCCAGGCTTGCGAGAATCGAGCTGCAGCGTCACTGGTCCATCATTAACCAAATGAACCTGTCAACAATCCAGAAACCAGGAAAAAAAAGAGATAAAGGTTTCATCACGTCAATTTTATGAACAAGGGCTGGAGGAGATCATACTTGCATCAGTGCGCCAAATATACCATCTGTCAAGCTCGCACTACTTAGCTTTTGGAGGGATTCATGGAGATCACACAATGCTTGCCTTTAACTTTGTCCTTAGAGTAGGAGTGAGCGACAGCCTCGACGAACTTGGAGTAGAAATCCTTAGCCTGGAGTGGTGGCATGGCCAAGTGGAAGTCCGGCTTGTTCCCCTTGAGAAATCCATAAAGCGTGAACTGGCTCACTAGACAGTGGAAGGAAAAAAAAAAACAAATTAATGTTGCAATACATTCATCAATACCGAGCAAAACGTCGAAGTTCTTTTGCATGACCTGTTCGAGAAAGAGAAAAAAAACTTTTTTTTCCTGAGAATCTCGAGAGTGGGAAATAGAAAAAGAAGCACTTTCTTACATTCTGATCCCATGCTTTGCCGGTTTTGTCATTCACAAATAAGCGCATGTTTAGGATTTTCCTGCAGCTGCGAAGAACAGACAGGAATACTTCGATCGATCAAGCGTTTCAAAGCAAAAAAAAAAACAAAGAGGAAGAAGAATAAACGCACAGAAAATCTGCATCTTCTTTGGTGTCGGATTCCGAAATGCCGACGAGCACAAGCAAGCCTTGTCCGATCTGTGACACAACTTGGCCATCGACCTGATCGACAGAAGAGATCAGAGCGATCGAAAGAGCAGGAGCTTACTTCAACTCTGGCGGACAAGACTCGCTGCACCACCGCACGCATTGCCCTAAGGAATCGATTTTTAGGGTTCTTGCTGGAAATGGCGCTACGACACTGGCATTGGGCATTTGGATGCGCTCTCGTTCTTCTGGTGGTATCGATTCATGGCAGCAGGAGGCCAGATCCCTCAGAATCCGCGGCATTCGCGAGATGGCTCGTCGCCAGCGGCTTGTGGGGCGTTGTAAGGTGTGGAGAAAAATAGAAATTTCTCTACATTTCTATCATCTAAGTCCTAATCCCTACATGCAGCACAGTGTCGATTCATCTCAAGGGTGTTCCTTTCGGGTATGGTTTCCAGAATTTCACTGGAGAATTTTCTTTCGAGGATTCTTCTTTCTCTGGATTGGTTCTTGCAGGAACATTGTCTCTTTCAGCGATGGCCCCGCGTTTAATTCCACTGGCACTCCATACTTCTACTTGACCGAGCTGGATCCAACAGCGAGAGACTTGGCCGCGGACGACCGCTGCTCGTTCACGATCAGCGAGGCCTCGCTGGGAACTTGCGGCAAAGCGGATGCGGAGAGTCCAATTTGCTCCAAGATCACGCTCTCTGGAAAGGTATGGAATTCTCCTCTCTTTGATCTTGATGGGAAGATTTACTGCTCACTCGCTACTCATTCGCAGATGGTGAAACTGGTGAGCGATGGCGAGAAACGTTTCGCGGCCTCGGCTTTGTTCTCCAAGCACCATGAAATGCCCAGTGAGTTCTTTCCTATGATTTTAACAATGCATTCTCATCTTGGAGATTTCTAGATTGGCCAAAGAGTCACAACTTCCATTTCTACAAACTGGAAATCTTAGACATCTTTCTCATCGATTTCTTTGGTGGCCCAAAACCATTGACGATAGAAGACTATTACGCGCATGTTGTTCATAAATCCAATGGTCGCCATTATCAATGAAGAAAAAAAGGAAAAAGCTCGCGCCCTAACCCTAAAATTCCAAGGGCTCGCGGAGATGGAGGGCGCGAGCAAGGAATGTGGGGTGTGGAGCGAGGATGCGGTGCGCATTCTCATCGACAGCTACACCGCCAAGTTCGTGGAGCTCCAGAGGAGCAATCTGCGGCAGAAGGATTGGCAGGACATTCTCGCGCGCCTCTCGTCCTCGTGCGGCGAGGGCTACAGCTACGCGCGCTGCCGCAACAAGCTGGACGCGCTCAAGAAGAAATTCAAGATCATCAAGAGCAAGAGGGAGTTGGGCAGCGGCAGCAAAGGGGGAACGGGCGCAAAATGGAAGTGGTACGATCACATGGAGAAGCTCATGGATCGGAGCAGTGGCAGCGGCGGCGCCAGAGGGATCCCGGGAGGAATCGCGAGCGGGGAGAAGCTGGGGCCACTGGCAGCGGCGGACGATGCCACCGACGACGATGTTGAGGTGGGCGCTGCCAATTCCGGGGATGAAGAAGAAGTAGATGAAGGAGAAGAAGAAGAAGATGATGATGATGATGAAGAAGCTGAGGAAGCTCAAGAGGAAGACGAGGGAATGCCTCCTTCCAGCTTCCTGTTCGATCTTAGGCCGGGATTTCTCGACAGCGGCTTGAATCTCACGCTCAATGGGATCTGCGCCGCTGCCGCCACCGCTGCTGCTGGATCTGCCGACTTTCGATCGCCGCCCAGCCTGCCAAAGTTCTCGGACAAGACGATCAGGAAGCAGCACCACAGGGCATCGCCACTGAATCGACATGCGACAGAGGTGGTGGCGATGTTGATCCAGGCGGTGGAGAGGATCGAGAAGAACAGGCTAGAATTCGAGGAGAAGAAGCTAGAGCTGATGAGGGACATTGATCTCAAGAGGAACGAGACCAACCTTGAGATTGCCAAGTGCATCATTGATAGTTGCATGTCCAAGAGCTTTAGTTTCTAAGAGGAGGTCATTCCCTCACTACTTTCCATCTCTACAATCATGTATAAGGGTACCTCAAACCAAATGTAACCCCCAACATGTCCTCTTGCCATACATTGGAGATAGATGTTGTTTACAGCCTCATCAAAATCGCTGAGCATGATCACATCATCGTTCTTACGTTGAAGCATATGAATGTTAATTAAGATGTGGCCCTCCCTACCAAAGTATCCACCTGGCAAGAACCTTCCATTTGTAACAGCATTCCAAGCACGTTCTCTTGCGAGATTTATTTGCTCCACAGTGGGATTGACTTGAGCAACCTCGTAACATTTGAAATGAGCTTGATGAGAATATGATTCTGCACATAAGAATAAGTAGTATATCAAGTAAATGATAAACTCAATTTTGAATGATGCCATTGTATTGATTGTGCCAAAGCTGATGAGGTTTTTAAAGGAATTTAAGATCCAATAATTGAAAATGATTAATGTTTTTTATTCAATTATTGATTTGATTTTATACCTTTTTTTAAAAAAACATCTTCACTTATTGAGATAAAATAAATACTTTAGTACATCCTTTATTTTAATACGAATTTTAGATATACTATTAGTAGAAGCATAACATTAAACCCAATTATATAATACAGTGTAATTATATTTGTTCAAGTATTAGTAAACTTGGTTTAGCATCTATATTTAACTAGATAAATATAATCTTATATATTTTTTGTTGAGTATACTTGGCTTGACTTTTAATTCTTTTTTGCTCTATATTGCATTGGCTTTACAAAAACCATTATATATTGAGCATTAGTCCCTCAATATTGTTACATAATAACTTACCATGTCTACCAAACACCCTTATTATCATACCCTATATGTTGGTTTTATTTCAATTCTATTAACTATTTATAGAAAGTATCTATATTTACTAATGAAACATATCTACAAAATGTAGAAATTGTCTTAAATACAAAAGTGTTATTCTCCTGTCCAAATTTTCAATTTAACACTATTTTATATTTAGTAAGTTTTCATAATTGTCCCAAAGACTAACTTCTAGGATTGAGGTGAAAGCCTAAAATGTATACTGGTTGTGAGGGGTTCCAAATGTATAATAAGGATAGTAGAGTATGATGAACCAATTTGAGAAATAGTTTAACTATATATATATCCTTGTTTTGCATTTGATTTAGGTTTAAACATATACTATAGTAGTTAATTGAGTACCTATATCCTCTCATTAAGCCATTAGTATGCTAAAATAATGCAAAACTCTATTTGGCTCCATTTGACGTATTAGTGTTGGCGCTAGGATGATAGATGTTTTAGGAATGTTCTAATGTCACTTTGTGTTCCTGTCCCTTCACTCTTTATGATATACATTTATGAGTCATTTTGTATTTTAGTTTTTTCACTCCTTGTCTGCGAGTTTAGTTCCATCCCTTCGTTCAGTGACCTAAAGCTTTATTTAGCTTTGTTGCCTTTGGCCCATATGTCCAAGGGTTTAGATT
This sequence comes from Selaginella moellendorffii, assembly GCF_000143415.4. NCBI lineage: Eukaryota > Viridiplantae > Streptophyta > Lycopodiopsida > Selaginellales > Selaginellaceae > Selaginella > Selaginella moellendorffii. The sequence goes on along the minus strand of NW_003314265.1, from coordinate 857,659 downwards.
CTATTCCATGGTTATTCTATGTATAAAGTAAAAGGTGAAAATCACATATACTACAGAATTGTGCCTTATATATATTAGTTGCTCCAAAACTAGGGCTATTACATCAGGAACAAAGGTTTAATAATAATGCTTTAATTTTTATTCTTGCAATTAATTGTTATATTGAACAACAATATCAATAGTAATTGTGAGAGATGTTAGATCTAGATGAGAAAGCATGAGATCTTTGACATTATCACAAGCAGGACGTGCGGTGCTTTGCGGCCCTGAGACCCTATCTCCGGTAATGTTAATATTATTTTTCTAACAAAGATAATTGTGAAGGAAGGTAACAATACCATCGAGAGTTATATGCTAAGGCAAGGAAGTGTCTCCTAAACCCTAAAAACTAACGAATCCCTAGGTCATGGGGTCAAACATATTGGTGTTTTTTCTTTAGGGTTTAAGCAAAAAGATCAAATCTCAAAAAACGTAATCACTCTTTTTAAAAGAAGGTAAAGAACTAGAAAAGAGGTCAATTAGGCTGTATGATGATTCAAAGTTTAAATTTGTTAATGAAGCCATAGAATTACCTATATACCATCAAACTTTGCTAATATATCAAATTTTGGCTCTAAATTAAGAAGCCATTATTAGTGTGGAACAATTTACTAGAAATGTGAGTGAAGTGTTATATTGGAGTACTCCAATGTTTAATATACTTTCATAGAGTATTAAGATTTGATTAAAGTTAAAGAAGAGCATATGAAGAAGCCATTAATATTAGAGTGTTTAAACTGTTAGAGAAAATGAAAGATGATGAAATAATTAATAAAATACTAAAAAATTAGAGAAGAAAAGATGGATTTATGTCAAACACTTTAAATAAAATCCCTCAAAACCCTATTTTTGATGGGGTAATGGAATTAATTATCATATATATATAAAATATTAAATTCAAATCCCATGAGTAAAGGTTTAAGGTTTGGTTCCCACCAAAGCTAAACTAGCATCTTTGTGGAAAGCAATTTATGGATTGACACAAAAAGGATTGACACATGGCAAGTGTTAGGACTGAGTCCAAGATGGAGTCTAAGGAGTTCAAGGAGTTCGAAAAAGAGTCTGAGAAAGAGTCTAATATAGCAGATCGTAGCAGCAAGGCTACTCTGCCAAAATGGAGTTAAAACTAAAGTTTGAGATGGAGTCTAAGAAGGAGTCTAAGATGGAGTCTGAGAAGGAGTCCGTAATGGAGTTTAAGATAAAGTTTGAAATGGAGGTTGAGACCGAGACCGAGACTGAGACTAAATCTAAGTCCAAGTCAAAGTTCAAGTCTAAGTCCAAGTCAGAGTTTGAGTTTAAGTTCGAGTCCGAATACTAATACAAATTGAAGGGTGAAAGCTTAAAACAATTAGTTAGGGGGGCTGCAAGGGGTTCCAAAAGTATAGTAAAGAGAATGTGGGGGTTAAGACTCTAGTGGAATCATTTTGGCCAAAAAAGGCTAATGTGATCTAAGAAGGTTACACCTATATAGTGGGTGATGATATAACCACATGGCTAGAGTGAATATGGATGGACTAATGGGGTAGTTTGGTGTGAAGTATTCAAAAGTCAACTTTATCTCCCTTAAGAAATCAAATGGTCAATGTTCCCAATCCAAATATAGGTGGCATTACCTATTTAGATACTTAGTATAGCTTATTGGAACCCCACTTTAACTGCATGGCTAAGGCACCTAAAGGCAGAAGGTGGGGAAGTACCTATGAGGTTTGTGTTGGGCTGTAGTGTTTCGAAATATCATCCTAAAGTCCTAGATTGTAGAAAGAAAAAAGAATAGTTTTTTTGTATAGTGACCAAGGATATATTCACATAACTATAGGTTCTCCATGATCTTTAGAATAAAGATTAATTGGGATAGGATAACTTAAACAATTTGGATAAGAAATTTGGATGCATATGACAAAGTAAATATTCCTTCATTTTGGTATATTGGGAATCATCCTCACATATATATTTTTTCTTATAACAACCCCTTGGCAGTGATTAAGATCTCAAATGACTAGGAGGCATAATTTCAATCCCATGCATTTTTACATATCACATAGAGGTATATATATTTAGTAAATGCATTAAGGATATTAATTTTGGTTGATTAATCTTTTTTCATGATTATTTTCTAATGTATAATCTTCTCTCTTCTACTATAGGATGTTTTTTTGCTCTTGTTAAGAACATTTATTTCCCATTGGGAACTGCTAAACATATATTTATGGGAAGGTCCTTATTTATGCATGTTGTAAGGTAAAGATTTAGAGTAAGTCATTCCTTTCTCTCTCTTTAGTGTGTTATTTTTTATTTATTTATTTTGTTAAAGCTCTTGTTACATTTGCTTAGTGATTCTGATTAGTTTCACAAGTGTCTTGGACTTTGATTCCTTTGCCCAAAAAGCCCACTATATACTAATTGCATATATCACTTGCGAGGACAAGGTTTTTATTAAGGCCCTAGATTTATAAAAAATAATTTACCTTTTTTAGTATATTTAAAGAAAATTAAATAATACATTTCAACATAGGAGACCCCCCTAAAGGAAAAATATATCAGCTGGGAATTATTTTTTTCTTACAAGCAAGAAAACTTATCACTAATGCAAAGACAAACTTTCTATAAGTCTATCCCATAGAGAGAATTAATTTTCTGAGTGGAGATTCTTTCTTTTATCCCATAGGAATTTAAGGGTTCCTATAAAAAATTAATTTCCTTTTGGAAAATTATTTCTGCAATTGGAAAAAATTCTAATTTTTGTGAATAATATTTTCTTAGAGGTAAGAAGAATAAAATTTCCATTGATTTTTCACATTATCAAAATTTATCACTAATATGGCAGGTCAGACAAATGTTTTTACCCTTCAGAAAATTCTGATCCATTAGATAAGAATATTTGTTAGATCTCTAAATTTGTTCAAATGGTATGTAGTATAGTTGAATGTGTGTGAAATGGCTATCCATATTAAATTCTAATGCAAATATCATACAAAAATCATACCAGATGAACTATTCAAAAGCCATGTAAATGTTAAGTAACAAATAGATTGCCATAAACAAGCGCTACTAGTTGTTCAACTGTGTTGCAGCATCACCCTAACTAATAACTAAAATACCACATCAAACTAAATAAGTGATAAAGACTAAGAAAATTATCAAGTGATCCATCATTTCTACGTGCCATGGAAAACTTTCAAAGTCCAATGTAACTAGAAGAACTAAAAGCAAGCAAAACTTTGACTAGGTTTGTTCTATTTGCTTTTAATTCTTCTAAGGACTTTGAAAGTGTCCACGTTCTTCTAGACTTTGAAAGTTTTCACCACTTGCTTTTAGTTCTTCTAGCTACACTGGAGTTTGAAAGTTTCCAGTGGTTGTAGCTTGAAGGATTGATCGAGCTTGGCCAAGAAATCAATTGATCACTGGGGCACTGGGAAGAGATGGTCACCAATCGCCCAGATTCTACTATAGATTACATCCTCCTAGGCTTTGGCATTGCCGCCACAATACCCTTCACCATAGCAAATGGCGTGCTCTTTGTCCATCGCCAGCGCTCCTACTTTCTTGCCCAGGGTGGGATTCACTTCATACTCATTAGCTCCGTGGCTGGGCTGGCTTGGATAGCAACGGTGTTTGTTAACAATGGGCACTTCAGCACAGTCGGGCCATTGCAAAGCTGCAAGCTCTGGCTGTTTTGGCTGCAAGGATTCTGCTTCTGCTTCTGGTTCATGTTCACCGCTTTTCGGCTCCGCCGCATGTACGAGCTCAGCCACAACGTCAAGAGATGGCGCTGGGAGTACTACGCTTTTGCGGGCATCTGTCTTGTTCCCATCGTGGGCATGTCAACCGTTGCCATCTTCAGTAACTTCAATATGGAGAATGGAGGGTAAGCAAAAGCTTTTCTTGTTTCAGACTCTCCGACTTAACGCTTGTTGATTGAATTTGGAATATCTGGCTATAGCATACACTACTGCAGGATCAACAGGAACTGGCAGATCGTCAGATTTTTGGTTTACCTTCCATATTGGCTCTTTGCCACCGTCGTCATGTGGAGGTTGCAACACCAGCAGGATCCGTTGCTGGCTGCTGAGTACATGGACACCTTCGACTATCTGGCCTTGTTCATCGCCATACTCGTGGTGTATGTCTTTTCGTATCTGACGAGTGTGAGCCGTCTTGTTTCTGGCAGATGCCTCTTGACAGTCTCACAGGTCTGCCTCGTCTTCTTCCCCTTTTGGACGCGATTCGCATGGCCCGTCTATCTGTGCCTCTTGCGGCCCAAGGAGGAGATGGACGCGTTCGAGCAGCAGCTGACCAGCGCCGGTGCGCGAGCCTTGCTCATATCTCAAAGCCAGAGAGTCCACTTCCCTTCGTCCGAGGAAGCTGTGTGGGAGGCATTTGTAGAAGCGAACGAGGAGCTGGAGAAGTACAAGGTCAGATCAAGTTTTTGATTGCATTCTTGGAGAATATAAGGTTGTCGCTGCAGGATGAGATCCAGAAGCTCGAAGCCCAGAAGCTGTTTCTCCAGGAGAAGATCCGTGATCTACAAGACCAGGCAAAGTTCCAAGACCAAGAGGTGATAAAGGAGTAATAATCCCGCTTTGAGAAAGTCAAGAGCGAGGGCTGGAAGAATAGATAGTTTCCCTGGTCATGAGCCTTTTTTTACAAAATAGTTAGTTTCCGGTGGTCGGTGGGTGGTGGCGGCGTGGTGGGCGGCATGGGCGGTGGTGGCGCGGGCAGTGGTAGGTGGTGCAGTTCGGTGCTGGGTGGGCGTGCAGTGGTGGGTTGGGTGAGCACTGCGGTGCACTGAAGAAAAAAAACTAAGTGTGGTGATACTTGACAGAAAATTTACAGTGATAGTGTGTCCAGCAAGAAAAAGTGGAACACAGTGACACCAAGAGAGCCAGAGATCTTTGGAGTAGCAATTCACTCCAATGAGACCAACCTGTGAGTTTTCATGAAAATCCTATTAGTTCAGCTTTGAAAGAAAAATTCTCTTTGAAAGGAAACTCTCTTGATCTAGTTCGTTTCACTTGAGATCATCCCTGACAAATACTTACTCTGGCTAGAGACTTAAATTTTGTGGGAGTGTAAAATGTAGGACCATCCTTGTTAGCTTTGGTGCTACAATGTTGTATCATCTGTACGGACAAAAGAAGTAAAGAAATGAGAGTTTCTTTTGAGCTGAAGCTTACATGAAGAAGAAACTCCTGTGGGATGGCAGCCACAAATGGTGTTTTGGTACTCATTCGGACTCAATGATGTTCATGCCACAGTGCCTTGATGGACTTGTAAATGGGGCTCATGAGAAGGATAGATTGATGTACAATGTAAGCCTGAAAAGGATAGATTGAAGCATGAAAAGAGACTTATTGTGATCCTTAGTGACAGAAATCCTAGGAGATAGAGAAGAAGTTTGAGGGATTGTTGAGGTACTTTACAAGCAAGTGTAATCATCTGGATTTCAGCTCTTTGACTTTTTCTTTTTGAGCCTTTCACTGCCGCTTGTCTCAAGTAACGTGGCATTGACGGCCTCTCAACTCGTCTCTTTGCGGAAGAAGAGATTTCTATGCTGCCCACTAGATATCCAAGCTGCAAAGAGTGATTTAAAACATGAAAGAAGGTTCTGGCTTGCTCACCAAAATGCCAAGAATTATGAAGGCTTCCATCAAAGAGACTAGCGTGATGTCTTGGATATGTACATTGGTGCTCCATGTTTTGCCTGTGTGAAAGAGAAGAAAGATGATAAACTTCTCAGAACATTTCGAGAGAACTCATGTGTTTTTGCTCACCTCATGGCATTTAATCTCAAGCATCGCCTGTAAGAAAAAAAAAAAGCAGTATGAAAAGACCATCAGCTAGTTCACATAAATTAGAACAAAATGGTTTCAAAACGATGAAAGGACATAGACTTGATTTTCAAGAGAGTGTAGAGTCTTTGTGATTCTCAAAGAAGGCGCTGGCCGACAAGACTTTGGCCTCCACACTATTCCAAAGCTTTGTGTCTTCGCTGTGCTTTACTTTCAGCATGGCATTCTCGTTGGAGATCTTACATTCAATGCTACTGTAGCTGCTCCGCCTTGGCAAGCTTGGAATTCTACGAAACAAGATGCCGTTGTCGAGAATGGGAATCGGAAATACAAACCGCGATTTCCAGGTTACTCTTGACGCACGCTTATTCTTCGAGCGATCAAGGGACAAAGACTCGAAATATCACCTGCCGTGAACTTGAAATGCGTCATCCAGTGCCCCGCGATCGGCTTGCTAGCGCTCTCACGGCTCCATGACTCTAACCCTAGAAGAAATGTCTTCCTCCCACTGCGCTCCAAGGTAGGTGGCTAGAGGAAGAAGGTATGTCTGTTATCTTTGGAGTCGAGGATGTAAAATGTGTGTGATGATCTTTTGTTTGAGATCACCTTCTAGTTTAATTATAAAAATTTCATGACAAGGTATGCGTATGGTGAGGGAGAATATCTATCGTTTATTATTTCCTGACTTATTCACAGCATCGGAAAATCGAGGATACAAATCTGTGGGAAAGTAGAAATATCCCAAGATATACCTGAAATTTCAACATAGGGTTAGGGAGGGTATGGCAGGGCAGTATGAGCTGAGAGGTGACAGAGACAGGGTTTCGCGGCACAGAGAAGATCATCGTCATTCCGGGCACAGCCGTTCTCGCGGTGATCAGTATGGCGACGATTACGAGCATACACGTTATGCAAGTAGCAGTAGAAGTAGTGTGCGATCAGAAGGTTTTAGACCCCAGCATTCTCTTAAGAGAGAGAGGGCAGGTTCAGAAGAAGATTTCAGTAGAGAGCTCAAGAGGTCGCTGCCTAAGGGGACAAAATCGTTTGCTCCCGCAAATGGCTGTGACGAGATTCTCAATTACTATGTCAAGCCTGACGTGAGCACACTTGCCATCGATCTAGAGCAAGGCAAGTACTGTGTTCTCACCGGCGTGAGGCAGAGTGGAAAAACGACAACGGCTCTTTATGTACGGCGCCTTCTAGAAGAGAAGTTCTGCAGCATCTACGTGAGTTTTCCGCGGCAGATTGTAGATCCACAGTTTACTGATAGCGATCGCTGGGACATGGTTGTGGAGTTTCTGCGTTCGAGTGGGGACCTTGAGCCGGATCCAACTATGACTTTCGGCTCCAGTAAGTTTATGAGCATGTTCAGAAAGGGTCAAGGGAAAGACGACAGGCCGGTGATTCTCATCTTTGACGAGTTGAACGTTTTTTCGAAGCTGTCTGAAGATTTCAAGCAATCGTTTCTCGCCACAGTGCGGAACTTGAAGCAGGACCGGCACAAGAATCGGCTGCTCTCGGTCTTAGCTATTGGCACAGATTCGTTGCTGTTGGAGCTGAAACTTGCCCGTCGAAAGAGAATCCAAGGGGCTCCTCCCGGTTTCTATCTTCCCTCGCCGGGCGGTGAAAACTCTCCGTTTTCGGACGAGTTCCGAATGGCTTCCACCGGCTTTACACTGTCAGACATAGAGTTGTTGCTGTGGCAGTACGAGAAGGATACATTCATCTCAGTTGACAGGGAAGCTATAGCTGCATCGATGCTGGAATTGACGTCGGGACACAAGGGACTGGTAGGCGCATGCTGTGACTTGCTGCACCGAGAGTTCATCGACAAGAGCACGAGGACTCTTGAAATGTGGTTGCAACTGCGCAAGGACAAACTCATTGGCAAGATTTTCGTCAAGGCTACGTACTATGCTATTATCTCCACCTGCAAGGCTCTTGAGCCCCGTGGAAAGGAGCTGCTCTTGTTGCTATTGAGAGCCGGTGGCAACGTCAAAGTCCCCTACGATGAAACTGTGGAACTTCTGCTGTCTGAAGGTGTGGTGGTTGATACGAATCCGGATGGCGTGCTATGTGACTTGAAGTTCTCGTCTCTGCTTCTCATGTCGACTCTACTCTATGGTCTTTATGTTCGTCTAAGCCATAGCGTGGAAGCAGGTCCACGTCCACCAAGGTTGGATCACGCTTGGGTGATCAGCAGGACCATTGAAAGGCTGGACCGGAGCATTTTTGAAAGAGCGGAGTCACAGAATGAGGATTCGCTTGCTTCGGAGTACAGTATCCAGTTCGAAATGTTTGTCAAGCTGAAGGCAGTTTTGTTGGGAGCGTATCCCCATCAGAACTGGATTGTGATACCGGAGCCAAAAACGAAAGACAATAAGAGGAGTCGCTTGGATATATTTGTCAAAGACGGTGTCAGGAACAGATGGTTTGCGTTAGAGCTTCTGAGGCAAGGAACTCTAAAAAGCTTGGAAGAGCACTGGGAGAAATCCGAGATGTATGCGAAGATGCACTCCTGTGTGGTCTACATGCTCAACTTTATCCTGGACGGACGGCCTGCTGTCAAGGACTTCAAACCGTCGCATGCGAAGGAGGAAGTCATCTTCTACAATGTGTGGTTGTCCTCGGACGATGCAAAGATGGTCGGAAATTATGCTTGCGATGGTTGGCAGGACAGCCGGTCGCTGAACCTGACGGAGGGAGTGAACAGGAGTGAGCTCCTTTTCTCTCCATAAATCTGGCCGGGGAAGTTGGTGTCGCGGCGGCGTTGGAGCTCGACTCGGAACCGCGACAGCGTCGTCTTGGCGGCGAACACTGCACTATCGTGGGAGCTGGCGTTTGCGAGGACGTATGGCGATGCCCGGGGCTTCATTGGAGCCTCTTTCTCCTCAATACGGTTCTCGACAGGATCCTGTTCCACTGCCTCGCAAACCTGCTTAAAAGATCTTGAGAAACAGAAGCTCCAGCAGCGGAGATTTCGATGCGCAGAAGTGATGACACACCATACAGCCGTGGATAGTGCTCTCCAAACAAGCGACTGCTCCCAGTTTGTCATATAAGGCGCTAGCAGCTTGTTTGCACTTGTGAGATCTCTCGCAGCTTCATCCCGGACAGCCTGTGACATCCTCGGCCCAGCTCGTCGAGGGAATGACCTGCCAGAGACATGCTGGATTCACGGCATTGTCTCGGGGGCGCGCCACCGGCGACAAGAGCAGCTCCAGTGGGTCTCTCGCGGGATCAGCCTGGAAGCCGGAGAAAGGCTCCCAACGACCCTGCCACTCCTCGAAGGAAGAAAATGTGGTCAATGAGACGCTGACCAGGTCAAGCCCCGGCGGACGAGAGTCAACAATGGCTCCAGCGACCTCTGGAAGGTCGGAAGAAGTGGTCCGACTCATCTGAGCTCGTTCTTGGCGGTGATATTGTACACCGCCGAGAGGAAGCTCGGAATGGGTCTTGAGCGTCGCCGCCACCACCACTCCTCACCGGCCGCCCCGGAGTGCCCAGAAGAGATTCCGGCACTCGTTCGGCCGCGAGCTCTACCCCGTACTAGAGAAAGTTGTCCGCCGAGAGGCCGAAAGCCGGAGAGATTGGGCTGCGCCCCGCGGCTTGGGTGTATCCTCTAGCAGCTCCCACGTAGGAGGCCTTCCGCTCGAAGGTCTGAAGGTCTGCGAGTAGAGCTCCTCGAGGCATCGATCTGGAACGAAGCTGTCGTGGAAGGTGATGTTCTTGAGGTGGCCGTAGGCCCACTACAGCAAACAAGCCTGCAAGCAAGCGCAAGAGAAATGGAGCTTTCCCTTCTGCCTGCCACGAACTGGGAAGCAAGCGGAACCAGCGAGCGCTGCTTGATCGCCTCCCTGCTCGCAAGGCGCGGTTCCAATCTACGTAGCCAAAGTCACGACTCACTCCCACGTCCACCGTGAGCTTCGCCTCCAGGCACAAGCTGACGCTCGCGATCAGCACGACTATGATCATGGCAAGGTAGATTGCCGAGTTCCACGCTTGGGGATCTGGCCAGCACTTGTCAACAGCGGTATAGCAGCAATCGAGATGGAGTGATTGTGACGAGGTAGTGATCGCCACCATAACAGAAGCGTGGACATCTTTTGTGACTCGAGTAGTATAAAGTGTTATTGAAGCATGAGACTCTTAACATGCCACCTTCTAAGACGACTCGAGAACTTTTCTCCAATCCGTCCATCAAACCAAACCTTACAATCTAGAGGAGGTAACTTTGTCCTGGAATTTGTGTGCCACCAGAGCCGACCATGGGCATTTGAGATCCACCCGGCATCATCTGCGGAGGTTTGCTCTGTTGTGCGGTCACGAACACCTCACAGGCTTTGAGAAAGATGTGCTTACCTCTGGAAACAGCATTCCAATCATTCGCTGTGGTTTATCAGCGCTGGCAAGCAGCAACGTCTGCGAGGGGAGCTAAATGACAGCACACTGGAAGTAAAACAAGGAAAATCAGTTGCCCTGGAGAAGAATTTTTTTTCTATATGTACCAGTTTTTTATCTGCGAGCTGCTGGAGGAATCCATGTTGATTTAGTGGCCTGAAAACCAGAAGCTCGGCCTTTCCTTCCTGCTGAAAGGAAGGAAAAGAAAAATCAATAACAACAGATGAAAATAAAGTTCCCGTTCCATACTTGCTCATGTAGTCCCGTGTAATTAAACGCACTATCTGCATTGTCAGCGGCCAATCGGTAGCCAACCTGCAACGCATGGTCACATGTTAATTTCCATAAGTAAATACGTACGTTTCAGGAGACGAGGTTTGCCGGTATCCCTGCCATAAAAAAAATAGAGATGAAATTCATGTGCATTCGTATCCAGATATCGAGACTTTTCACCTCCAAGCTACAGATTTGAACTGGCTTTCCATGCCTCTGGCCTGCCAATGTCCCCTGTCACACCAATTTTGAGAAAGGAGAAGCAACACAAAGTCAAAACCAGCACCTGCCAGAGCTTCGTGTACTTTGTATTCGCAGGCTGCTGCGGTGGTGTAGTGGCAACACCATTCGAGACTAGATGAGATACTCCAGCGTTGCCAGTTGCTGGATTCTGACCAGGCTGAGACATCGGAAGCATCACACCAGCATTCGGAGCGCTCCCAACAGAGTTGCTCGGTGCTGCTATCGATCTATGCGGCATTCCAAGTCCGGCACCCTGGACGCTCTGGCAACCACGAGAGGATTTGCAGCTTGCAAACTCTGGGCCATTCCAACCGTGCTCGCCACCGGAGGTAAGCCACTTGGCATACTAGCTGGTTGCATCATCCCCGCAGGAGCATTCGACGGCAGAATGCTGCTAGTATTTGCATTTCCTTGTACTGGTCCCAGGGTTGCACTACCTGCATCGCCACTAAGTCCATGTGCCATGCTGGCTGGCTGACTAACTGGTTGTGTGATCCCCATACCAACTTGTCCCACTGCTAAAGATCCAGCAGAGAGAATGCTTGATACCGCTGCTGAGCCTGCTCCCTACCTGATTTGATTCAGCACGCTCGCAGCAGGAACCGGACGATGCGATTGCAAAGGGTTAGTGTTGATGCTCTTAAAGTCCTGAACAGCAGTCGATGCGTCTGAGGCGAGTGGGGGACGAAGAACGTCTTGGCTCATATCTGAAGTGGCCCCCGAGCTTTGTATCGGAAGAGAAACTGCTGCCATACTTGTGTTCACCATAGGCGGCGAGCCATATGAGAGCGGACCAGAGGTCGAGACGTGCTCCTGCAAGAAACGAAACATACAAAAAATTTCTTACAATCTTTACAGTTGACATGGGTATGCTACCATTTGACATGATCTGTGATTGCCTTCCATTGGTAGGCACTGCGAGACAAAAGAAAGAAGTTAGCCAAGCCTTCACGAAATTAAAATTAAGGAGACCTGTGCCAGTGGATACTGATGGCACCGCAGTTGCAGGTACTGGTTGTGTAGTCTGCACCGCCAAAGGAGCAGCAGCTTGCTGCTCAACTTTTACACTTGTAGGCGATGGTGGCATACTAACAGCAGCAAGTGCAGGAGCCTGAATGACACGACGCAAGCAATTCCTGGCCTCCAAAAAGCTCTCGGAGATTAAGACAAGGTGCTGCGTGTGCTTGGCAATCTCATTCGAAGGGTCAGAAGCTCGAGGATTTTGCTTGGCCTGATCTCAAAAGCCTTAAGGAAAGGCATATAAGAATTAGCAATAGCATACCACTGAGTACAGGTTCTTTAACGATGGTAACTGCCGCGGACAAACAACTGAAAGAGATATATGGCACTGAAGGAAAACACGATGTGAGAAAACAATCGTCTATGAGAAAATGCATAAAGCAACCTGAGAGAATGCCCTTGCAACGGTTTCAGCATCCGCAAGCCACCACTGGTCCGGCTTCGCGTCCGCGCCAGTGCTTAGAGGCGGATGAGGGACGGGAGCTTGAAGCCTGTGAGGATTTGAAGCTGGCACCAAAATACAATGTCTCTGGCATGCCTGGTTACTTGGCGGCTGAGTCGTGGGACAACACATCTGCAAGGCTCAAAATCCTCAGCTTCATTATTCAAAATGAAACTTATATATGCTTACCACAAGAGCTTCCGCTAATCCCTCCGCCACAGCAACTTCGCCAAATCCACCACCCGAGAAATCGATGGACGATAGCCATAGCTGGAACAGCTCCAAGCTCGGCGTCCAGCCACTTCTCTGGAGCAGGCAGCCTGTGATAGATGGATAAACCTCTCTAAAGTCTTTGCCTACCACTGTAGGAATCATGGCCTCGAAAGACCACGAGCGCCATCTCCAGAGTAGCCCCATTGTCCTTCTAGAAAGCCACGACCGTGAGAGAACCACCGAGAGAGAAAAAATAAATTCTCACCTGGACATTCCCATCTTGACCATAGAACGCTCTAAAATACCGATCAGGAAGGAGAATCCTCGCCAACAAACAAGAAATTACCTGGCGAGCTTGTCGAGATACTCGGATCGCAGCAGCGGCCACGACGGGCCTAGCGCCGCCGTCGCCTCGACCGCGAGCACCAGATACTGCGCCTGCGGCTGCTGCGCGGTCACGCCAGAGCCGCTTCTGAGAGGCCCCGCGCTGCTGCTCGTCACCATGTCCAGAAACCGAGCATTTGAAAGCCCAACGGCCTGGATGGGGCCAATTGGCAACGCTTTCAGCCGTCGGATGAGCGAGTCGTGTGTTGTAGCGGGATCCTTTTCCCTGGAAGTGGTAAAACTTAAGAAAAAAGGCTACATCCAACATTTAAAGGGCATAAGTTCATGCCGAGTAATCACTATCAAAATGAAAAAAATATCACTACATCGTCAGCTTTTATATTATTCCATGTCTTTTCAGTCCAATAGCGCCTCGAATATAATAGATTTAATTCTAGTGTTCTGTGACACTGAGATCAATTTTGCTGATGATACGAGCCCATGTTTACAGTCAAGATGGCGTGGGGCCGAAGACAAGATCGTGGCATTTGGGATTGACGTGACCGGGTGACGATCGCCAACATGCTTGGTCATTTCGTTGTCTTGAATGAAATTTTACATAGGTGCAGAATCAACCTTGGAATAGGGTTCAAAAAAACATCGCAAGGAAGTCATAACAACCACAAACTCCTCAATTTGTCAAGCCCCACGGACTTGAACACTTATAATTCCTGTACGGATAATGCTCATTCCCCCCACCATGCGGCCCAACGTGCTATTATAATTAGTGAGTAAAGCCGTATTCGAGTTGCACTCCCTTACGTAGTCGTAGGTCCCATGCTGACACAAATGGACTGTAAACACCATCTTATTTCGACTATAAGAACTTGCTATGGACTTCACCAAGACGAAGAAGCAAGCAACCATGAAGAACATCAGGGTCTTTGTGGGCTTCTTGGTTCTGACGAACGTTCTTGTTGCGGCAATCGCCCAGCAATGCGGTCCCAACGATCCATGCCCGGACAATATGTGCTGCAGCCAGTTCGGACGGTGCGGGTGCGATTCGGGTTGCGGAGCTGGATGCCAGAGCCAATGCAACTGGTGCCAAAGAGGAGGGGGTGGCGGAGACGGAGGAGCAAATGGTAGAAAGAACTTTCATCTTCTTTGAAGTTGGTTTGATCGCTGATGTTCGTTTCTTGTTCTTGCCAAGATATTGGGGTCAACTATGGGAGAGTTGCGAACAATCTTCCGCAGCCGGATCAAGTGGTGAATCTCATCAAGTCCCTGCAGTTCAAGAGGGTGAAGATCTTCGACACGGACCGAACAGTTTTGCGGGCTTTTGCGAATTCGGGGATCCGGCTCACAGTCGCGGTGACCAACCAGGAGTTCAGCTCCATCGCCAGGAGCTCCAACGCGGCGTCGGACTGGGTCCGGAATAGAATCGCGCCGATTTACCCCGCAACGAACGTCGAATTCATCGCGGTGGGGAACGAAGTCCTTTCGGATCCCGGGCTCCCCTGGCCCGATCTAGTCCCTTCAATGTGGAATCTCAGAAACGCGCTGAACTCGCTTGGCTTCAACCAGATCAAGATCACGACGCCAATCGCAACGGATATCCTGAAAGAATCATTCCCGCCATCCGCGGGAGAATTCAGATCGGACAACGGAAGGGACTCAGTCGTGAATTCGCTGCTGGGCTTCCTGTCCTCCACGAACTCGGTGTTCATGGCCAATGTGTACACCTTCTTCGCCTGGCAGGGGAATCCCCGCGACATAAGCCTGGAATACGCCCTCTTCCAAAGCAACGATGTCAAGGTCTGGGACGGCGGCAAGGGCTACACGAATCTTTTCGATGCCATGGTGGATGCGATCTACTCGGCCATGGAGAGGAAGGGCTACGGGAACCTGCCGCTGGCAATTGGGGAATCCGGCTGGCCCAGCGGGGGAGCCCCAGGCGCCACCGTGGAGAATGCCAAGGCGTTCAACAGCAGATTGATCCGACGCACCAGGAGCGGTGTCGGGACGCCCAGGAAGCCGGGAGGGCTCGCCGCTTGGGTGTTCGCTCTGTTCAACGAGAATCAGAAGGGCGGGCCTGAGCTGGAGAGGCACTTCGGGCTGCTCTATCCTAACGGATCCCCAGTCTACCCGTTGCAGCGGCCGCGCCATCCGATTGTCAGGGAAGATGCGGTCAATAATTCATCATCCCTTCTCCACTCGGCAGCATGAAACTTGTGAACAAGAGTGAGAGAACCCTAAGCTCCAGAGAAGAGCAGAGATACTGTATTTTGGCATGCCAGAGATTCTTGTCTAGATCGCAATCCTGAATGCGAGGGATCTTTTCTCGACGCAGGGCGAGTTCTCAGTTTGATCTGGGTCAATGATATTTGACTTTCTTTGAATCGGGGCGAAGCAATATTATTAGATTTTTGTTTTTCGAAATTTCACTGCTGCCGGTTCCAGAGTGGATCGCTCATGGTACCCGGACGCTGCTTACAAGTCGTCCCCTACGTGTGATAGGTGTGGTACGCCGTCGCTTAGGGATTAATGTTCTTCAATATCTTGAATTGATCGGCTTTTGCTCCATCCTTCGCTATTATATACTGGAAGAACAGGTTTGCTAGGTTTTAGGAATGTTTGCAACTATGGTACCTCGAACAGGAGCTCGTTTTTGTCGGCTGAGACCCGGCTATACCCAAATTCGGAGACTCGAACCATGCTCCATGAACTCCACTGAAGCAGCATATAGTTTCGAAGTTATGAACTATTGAAAACTTACGTTCGCTGGGAAGAGATCGAGGCTGAATCCAGCCATGCCAACCACGGCATGAATTGGAGCTGATCCATTACTGACATAAACATCGACCCCAGTATCGTCTTTGGCTGGGACCTGGACGCAGCGGCTTTGATTCACAGCACAGGTGCGCTCGTAGTTGTGAACATGTCCCCACAATGCCAAATCAACCTGGAGAGAAGAATTGAAAAGCTTGGACATATATATATATATTATATTTACCTTGCTACTCACTAGAAGAGGCTCTACAGCTTCTACAAAATCAGGATCGATTGCGGGTAAAATTTTGGAGAGAAGCCCGCCTTGCGTAGAGTACATTGGGCGATGCCTAATAATATGAAAATAATTAGGAATAATTTAGAAATAAATGGTGAGTTATGTACCCGACAAATACCAGCCATGGTGTGTGAGTTCTGTTTACAGAAGCAAGATTGTGTTCCATCCAAGAATACTATAGGAATGATAGAACAAAATATTATACCTAACTTAAAGCAAAACGGAACTTTCTTTTACCTGTTCACTGTTTGGAGTCCAGTCGTGCTCCGTGGAGATTACTGTGAGATGCACGGGACCGAGTTCTATAGAGTACCATGGTTTGTCGATGCCTTGGGCAGGCATCGGGAAGTAAGATCGATATGGAACTCCACACTCGCCTCCCGAGTCTGTGGAGTTGTATTTGGATCCTGAGCCAGGATGATCCCTGGGCGATCATAGTAAATCAAGAACTTGGAGCAAATGATATAGATTTCGGTACCTCTCGTGGTTTCCAATGGCCGTCATGTAAGGGATCCTGGAAGCCACAGGCTCAATCATCTCAAGGAAGTGATCCCATTCCGCGAGAAAGCCAGTGGCATAACTTATATCGCCTATGTGGAATATGGTGTCCACAGTCTGGTTGGCAAGAGAATCTATCACTTGCAATGCTCCAGGCTGCAATATATACTTGCTAAGGTAGAATTTCAAGAAGTCTATATTTACTTGTATGTAGTGTTCTAAGCTGTTGTCTCGTTCGGCCTTCCCCATGTCTCCAAAAACGATGAAGCTTGCACTGTTTGATCCTTCGCCTGGAGGAGTGGTAAAATTCTTGAGTTTGCTCCAGCCAACTTTCTCACTATGGATTTAACCAGACGTAGGCTAATGTTGCTGAAACCCACATAGTTTTCTTACCTTCCATATCTGTAAGAAAAACTCTTGCCAGGAGAAAGACTTGTCATTGTTGCATGATGCATATATCCAGGAGTGTGCCATCCAAAATCTGTAGCTGGCGAACCTAAAAGAATTACCCAAAATAAAAGTTAAAAAAAAAGAATGTTAACTTTTACCACACATATCTTCTTTTTGGAAAGTTGTGATTTCGCTTGTGGAGCTCCGACCATCATACTCGACGTTCTGAGTGGCATTATCGTTGCTGATCCAAGTTACCACCATCTTGAGTTAAAGAAATTAGTAGAGTAAAGTTGTGAAAAGATTTAAAAGCTTACAGAGGTGCCGGAGGAGTCCTTGAGAGACAAATGCCCGTATAAAGGGGCCCCAGGCCTCGCAAACGAAAGCGGTGGGGCGATCTTGAGAATGCAGGGAGTTACAAGCCCGCCGCCAAAGAACACAAAGGTGACGGCGGTTCTTATGTTGACAAGACGGAAAGCAAGTGATCCAGAGCAAGTCCTCACGCTACATGAATCAGTGACACACGTCTTGTTGGAGCAGTTAATGTAGCCAGGATCATCGCTGAGGAACTTGAACTGGAAGAAATCAAAATCGATCAAGAGCCAAGTTAAGATCAAGATCATTAGAGCTATCTTTCTTGCTTTTGTAGAACAACCTTGAGGGGATAGTCGCAAAGCAAAGGCAGGCTGGAAAAGTCTCCTGTCTGCAGATAAAGTGCTTTGTTTGCAAGGCAGTCAGAGTAGCTGTAGAACGAAAACGACCGATGTGAAGTGCGGGTTTTCGGAGCTTCCGCATTGAAGAATCACCAGATATCAAATGGAGCAAGCAGACAAACTAATATGGAGCAAGAGGGAATAAGGGAGAAAGAAGAATGGACAGAAGAAAATGGAAGAGAAAGATGGTTATTCGGAAAATTGGGAGCTTACTTGTGAGTTGCTTCCGAGAACACTCCAATCCAATCTCTGGAGCTCGGCCGAAGAACACCACTCACGGTCGCCACCACTGTCTGGACACTGGCGAGAGGGCCTGCGGTGTCAAGCATCAAGTTGAGGTATGGATTTGGATCCCGGCATTCCAGCAATGCCCGCCTTGTGATGGAACCAAAGGCAGACCTCCCCGAGACCCCCAAATTCGCACCGGTAGCATCACCAGCTCCAGCACAAGCACCAGCTTGTAAAATTGCGAGCAGAACCAGTTCCAGGATGATCACCCGCGGAACTGGAATTCCAGCCATTTGCAAAGGTCTCTGCTCAAGCCATTCGTGACTAAAATTGTGCGTAACAGCCGAGGTGTCTGGGCTGGCCGGAAAGAACGATGAGACGTGGTGCCACACAACCTCTCGAGGATATGCCCAAAAGAAGCTTCCACTCTCCCCATGGCTTTCAAAACGCTAAAGTCTAAAATCTTCAAAGAATTTTTTTTACACAGACGGGTCATACAACCCAACAAGTTAACAAATAATTAAATAAAAGTATTCCATCAAGTGTTTGAGCCAAACTACCTCTTTACAACCTGCTGCCCTTAAAGGACGGATTTAGGGCAAGTATAATTGACACATGATTCACACTATAATGCATGAGAACCATGATTTAACTACACAGGTAGCGCGTGACATGACGAGGGTATACAAGCGCACTTCCCTCTTGGTTTCTCTCGGCTTTGGCCATGACTTTGTTGTGGATGATGGTTTCTCTTTTCTCGTTCGCCCCGGCACTTTCGGTTCCTTCTCTGGATGCGAATCCCCTCGACGAGGACACGGCTCAGCATGTCCAGATAACGTATCTTGGAAACATGGCGCAGTCGTCTGGAGCTGGTAATTATACATGTTCCCGATTCTTGATTGAAACTACTTTCAAGATGCCTTGCAGTGTGCTTAGATGGGAGCGTTCCTGCTTACCATCTCCAGCAAGGAGATCCAAGCTCGTGGCACATTTCATTCGAGGTACAAGAAGAGAACAAACTGTGAACTGTATGAGAAATGCAGGGTGGCGGATGGTGCCAATCGCTGGAAGCTTGCGCTAACCGAGCCCAGAGCTTCTTTGGAAGCTCCAAGTACATGAAGCCCTTTGTAAAGTTTGATGGCCTGCTTAGCAGCTCGGTCCAAGTGAATCCCGAATTTTTCAACTGGACTCATGTTCTAGTGAGGTACTGCGACGGGGCATCCTTTAGCGCCAATGTTAGCGACACACTCGCAGCTCCTTCTGGAAAGGTGTTCCTCAAGCGGCATTTATGTTAATCCCACCATCTTTTTCTCTTACTCGAGCACGCAGGTTTTGTATTTTAGAGGGAAGAGGATTTTCGAGGCTGTGATTGAGGAACTCAAATTATATAGAGGGTTGAGCGACGCTAACCAGGTATTTATACATAAGTTCAGATTCTCACAATCTCCTGATTTCTCGTCGTAAATGTTATCAGGTTCTTCTGTCCGGTTGTTCTGCCGGAGGGCTGGCCGCGATCCATCGATGCAACGACATGGCAAGCTTTCTTGATCATGGTGTCAAGCTGAAATGCCTGAGTGATGGAGGCTTCTTCGTCAATGCGTGAGTAATCTATAAGTTGGATCTTAATGTTATCTTGGAGCTCAAAATGAAAAAAATTATCAGCTCGGACATCCAGGGAAGCAATTCCATTTTGAAATTTTACACAAACATCGTCAGCTTTCATAAGTTGCACGAGACACTTGACAAATCTTGTGTGTCCGATTCAAGCAACAATGGTACAGAGGTACTAATAGTAGATTTTATTCGGTGTTTCAGCTGAAACTTGTGTTCTGTGTAGTGTTATTTTCCACAAGTCATGAAAGATTACGTCAAGCCTCCGCTCTTCATTCTCAATGCTGCTTACGACTTCTGGCAAGTACGTAGATCTTCTTTATGCTGTCAAACAAAGTTAACTATTGCAGCTAGAGCATGTCAAGAAGCTGTCGAGAGAGATCTACAAACCTTGCATCATGAGCAACTCATCGTGCCCACCCATTCGAATACTTCAGCAGCTGCGGATGAGTATGATCGATGCGCTTCGAGTTGGATCGCTGTCCAACAGGGAATCCCTGAGCGTCTTCATAGACTCTTGCTTCACTCACTGCCACACTCGAAGCGATGATCAATGGAACATCCCAAAGATCAACAGCAAGGCAAGTAGATTATAATCTCTGGAAGTGCACTAACCAAGTTGATGCTGCTGCAGTCCCCAGCTCAGGCCGTGGGCGATTGGTACTTTCAGAGAAATGGTGAAGCTGGGCAACAAGCCATAGATTGCGCCTATCCTTGCAATCCAACTTGCGTATCTATCTTTGATTAGCAGAATAAATAGATCTTAATACAATGCAATTGAGAAACAATGGATCCCCTGCTAGTGGAGCTCTGAGTGCATGGCTGTTTCCATCAAACGTGTGGCCCGTGCCTGTGAAAAGCACCGCGAAAAAACAATCCAACATAAGTTACTCCAGTGGACAGATCTTTCTAGCGGAAAAAACTGATCACGGGTCATCCTGACACACTTTGTCTCATAATTGAGCAGCTCCCTCATTTCCAAATGTTCTTCCAAGTTCTCTCGCTTCATGCGTTTCCAGTTATTGTACATGCCGTTCTGGTTCCAATAACTTATCTAGCTGCGTCCAATTCGTCAGGAGCGGGTAGGACATTTGCGATCTATCCATGTTCTAAATTGTGTGTGACAATGCTATATAGTTTGCCTGGATGGAAGCGTTCCGGCTTATCATCTTCTACCGGGAGCCTCAAACTCATGGCATATTTCTTTGGAGGTAAAGATCGATCGCTCGGTCAAGTTATAGGATGATGATCCATAGCTTTGGTTTCTGGGAAATGCAAGGGTGGAGGATGGTGTGACTCCGTGGTATCCTGTGCTAACCGCGCCAAAGGTCACTGGGGAAGCTCCATTTACATGCAAAGCCCGACTGGATTCGCAGGCTCGCTCAGCAACGACGCTTCCGTAAACCCGGACTTTTTCAACTGGACACAAGTGTTCGTCAGGTACTGCGATGGAGCTTCTTTCACTGCTGATGTCGAGGAGCCCCTCGTTTCATCCTCCGGCCAGGTAAGAAACGCGGCAAAAAGCTGTGAGATCAATCGCGATATCGATCATTTATTTGTTCTTCCTGGAGTCCTCCAGGTTTTGTACTTTCGAGGGAAGAGGATTCTCAGAGCAGTCATTGATGACTTGAGAAGCAAAGGATTGAGCAACGCGACACAGGTTTGTCGAAAAGAAAGGCTACTCTAGAACTTATCTCTCGAATTTTTGATCAGGTTCTTCTATCGGGCTGCTCGGCTGGAGGGCTTTCGACTATACTCCATTGCAACGATGTCCAGAGCCTCCTCGATCCAGGCGTGACACTGAAATGCTTGAGTGATGCTGGGTTCTTCATAAACACGTAAGAACTTGCAAAGAATTTTTTAGACCGTTTAGAAATCTGGCTGGAGTACAGTTCCGATCCTGGTGGTCACTACCTCATGTCAAAGCTTTACAAGGACGTGGTCAGCTTACACAAGCTCGAAAACACGCTGGATCAATCCTGCATTGGTGACTCAAACGGTGATGCTACGAAGGTACTCTCGAAAAGAAGCGCTTTCTTTTGCTTGATTTGTTCTTTGTTTTTGCCAGTGTTTCTTTCCTGAGATCATGAAAGCTTACGTCAAACCACCATTGTTCTTGTTGAATGCTGCTTACGATTCCTGGCAAGTAAGCGCTCATCTTCGTGGTTTACAAACTCAGAATTTCGTGCTTTTGATAATTTACACAGCTCGAGCACGGCCTTAATCTTTCGAGGGACTCATACAACTCTTGCATCAGCTACTCGTCATGCCCACCAGTTGAACTCCTCCAAGGATTTCGAGCAAGCATGCTGGATGCTCTTTCAGGTGGATGGAGCTCGCTGGCTCTTTACATCAACGCATGCTTCACGCACTGCCAAGCAACCTGGGATGCGACTTGGAACATCCCCAAGATCAATGACAAGGCAAGTCTCCCCTGTCGCGTGACAAGATCTCCTCGAGTTTGGAGTTTACTGATGAGATCGGCTTCCTGGTTTTTGCAGTCTCCAGCGCAAAGTGTTGGCGACTGGTACTTCGAGAGGACTGCCCAGCCGGAACAAGCTATTGATTGTGCGTATCCCTGTAATCCAACTTGCATCCAGCAAGCTTAACCAAGGTGGTCATCAAAGATCTTGTCCGATCATCTGCTAGATGCGTAGATGTTGGAGAGCAAAACGTGAGAGGCCGAGCCGCCGAAGTCTAGTTTGGAAGAACCGAGGAGCTTAGCAACAGCAAACTTTGCACTGGGAGATATAGACCTGCGGTGGAACTGGCCGCTACCGAGCAACACGGTCCACGCGACGCTATCGGGCACGAATGGCATTGTGTCGATCAGCTCCTGGGCATCTTTCGCCTGTCCCGACCTCGCGAGAAGATCCACCATGGAGCAGTAGTGCTGCATCGTTCGCTCCAGTTTGTAATCAAGCTCCAAGCTGACGAACAGTCTCCGTCCCTCTCGGAAGAACGATCCGGCGTGGCTGTGCGCGCAGGCAACGAGAACGCACAAGACCGAGACGTCTGTGGGAGTGAGACCCTCCAAGAGCATCGCCCGGAAGAGATCTAGAAGGTCTTGGCAGTGGCCGAGCCGACAGTAGCCAGCAGCGAGGGTGTTCCAGGTAAAAACATCTCGTGCCAGTACCCGATCAAACAGCTCTTTGGCCTCCACCAGCTTGTCATTTTGAGCGTAGGCCCCGATGATGGTCGACCACGATGTCGTGTTACGCTCCGGCATGGAATCAAACACGAACTTTGCCGCTTCCACCTCACGGTTTCGAGCGTAAGCTTGAACCATGGCGCTCCAAGTTACCACGGTTCGTTGAGGCATCCCGTGATCGAACAAGATCTTCGCGGATGTGAGTTCGTTGTTCTCGGCGTAGGCCTGTAGCATTGTGTTCCAGATAACGTCGTCCCGTTCGTCCCGAGGAACGGAGTCGAAGAGATGCTTCGCAGCCTCAAGATGCCCGGAGTGGGAATATGCAGCCACCATTGAGGTGATTGCCACTAAATTCCACTCGGGCATTCTCTCATAAAACGATTTGGCATTGTCAATGCTACAAAGTTCCGCATAGACTTTGAACATGGCAGTCCAGGCCACTAGATTCCTTTCGTGCATTTCATCAAAGAGAGCCTTGGCTTCGTCAATTTGCCACGCTTCGGCATATGCCACGACCATGACAGTCCAGGACACAATATTCCTACAGGGCATAGTATCAAAGAGATTCCGGGCATCCTCAAGGCATCCGTGCTGTACGTACGCTTGTAACATAGCGGTCACCACAACCACATTGGGAGACTCCAGGCGATGGAAGATTCTCTTGGCCATATCAAGATGCCCATAATGGGCATATGCCCAGATAATTGTACTGTGCGTAAAATTGTTCTTTACAGGCGTTGCATCGTACAAGCTCTTGGCCTCCTCGAGATACCCGCACTGCGCAAAAGCTTGCATCATGACCGTCCATACCACCTCGCTCTTAACTGGAATTAGGTCAAAAAGTTCTTTCGCTTGCTCAAGATGCCCATTTGCGGCATATGCCGAGAGCATGGCGCTCCACGTCACGGCGTTCTTGACGGGCATCTGGCGGAAGCAATGCTCCGCTTTGCCGACATTGCCGCTCCGCCCATACGCTGCCAGCATCGTCGTCCACGACACAACGTTTCGATCGGCCATTCTATCGAAGAGCTCCTCCGCCTCGTCCAGATGCCCATTCTCGGCAAGAACCTGGAGCATGATCGTGTGCGTGACGACGTTGGGTTGCGGGACGCGATCGAATAGCCGCCTGGCGTGATCGACGAGACCGTTCTGGGCGTACGCCGAGATCATGAAATTCCAGGAGAAGACATTTGGATCGATGAGCTGCGCGAACACATCGGCCGCGTCGCTCGCGCTGCCGCATTTGCCGTAGGCCTGGATCAAGAGATTGGCGAGGTATCTGTCCTGCGATGCGAGAACTCGCGCGTGGAGCTGCCGCGTCGAGGAAAGATCGCCCGCATTGGCGCAGGATTGGATGAGGCACGCTAGCTGAGATCGAGACAAGAATCTCTCCTCCTGGCTTAGGGCTTGAGGAAGAAGCATGAACCCTAATATGGGTTTCTAGGAGAGCGCGAAAGCGCTATGGCGACAGAGCCGGCAGGCAAGTAGCTCCCATCGTTCATCTTTATCATCGTAGCTAGGCGCTGCTGGAACCTCTCGCTAGATCTCTCGCATTCTTCGCTCACGGGTGATCTTCTCACAGGAGTTAGGTCGGGGACGAAGGTGAAGAAGGTAGCTGGGAAGCGCGAAGAAGTGACCGGGCATTTTGCGTTTGGGCCTGCCGAGGACGATGCGATCATCCGGCAGCGGCTGCTCACTCGGACCACCACGACCCGGGGCGAGCCGCCGCTCAAGAAGTTGCTCAAGAAGTTCGTCGCCTTCGTGGCCGAGGTGGATAAGAGCTCCGACAATGTGGTGGAGTGCGAGAAGCTCTACAAATCCTTGCTGCAGGAGCTCAGCACTTTCGAGCTCCCGCTGCTCAAGACGAGGGCCGTGATCGATGCCAACAAGCGCGAGCAGCAGAGTTTCAAGGATTTGCAGCAGCAGCTCGACCAGCAAACCATCCAGGTATTCGATCGAGTTCGTGTTTTCTTTTGTTCTCCTCGAGCTCACTTTCGCACTGAGGCTGAAAAACCTTTTTTTTTTTTTTTTCTTTCAAAGACTAGGAATGACATCGAAGATTTGAAGATCCAACTCGAGCAAAGCAAGATCGAGAGGCAGCACAAAGAGGAGTGCGAAGCCATTCGTCGGCTGATAGCCGCTCAACCTCCGCGATCAGAGACCCAGAACGTGATCACCGAGCTCGAGAAAGAGATCGCGACGCTCGAGGCCGAGAACATGACCGCCACTCGGACACTGGAGCTCCGGAAGAAACAATTCGCCCTCTTGCTACACGCCGTAAGTTCCATTCCATCCATCCATCCTTTCATTTTTTTTTTGTCGCGATCAAACATCTTCCTAGTTGTTCTAACTTGGCCTTGTGTTTCACTCCAGGTTGATTCGCTACAGACCACGCTCGAGGACGAGCAGCAGAGCAGCGCGATCGAGCAGGACACGAGCAGCAGCGGCGCTTTTGTCTCGATGGAAGCTCCAGTGGCGGCTGCCGAGCCCATGGCCGTGGATCCTGTGTGAGCAGCGCCGACAATCAAACCAGACAGGCAAACATTCTTTGCTTTTCTTTTGCTCCTTGTTTCCAGCTAACTCGCGAACAAACCGAGAATCGAATGTCTCAAGCGTCGCTGACAAACTAAAATCCAATCAATCAGTACGGTGGAGGTGGCGGTAATTCGTAGTGGTATGAAGGTGGCGGCGGTGATTCGTAGTGGTACTCGGGTGGCGGCGGCGGCGGTGACGGTGGCGGCGGTGATGGTGGCGGCGGTGATGGAGGTGGCGGTGGTAGCACGGGCGGCGCCATTACCAGCGGCTCCGGTTGGCAGCTCGTCGGCTGCGAGAGGAAGTCCGCACACTGGTCGTGGGGTCTCTGGTTGGGCTGGTAAGGAATACAGTTCCGGTCCGTGTCCACGATCGTTCCGTTGGACGCGGGCAGCTCGAGGCACTGGTGGGCGATGTCCGTCAGGAAGTTATCCTCGAGCGTGAGGTTCTGGAGCTTGGGCAGCTCGCAGATCCCCTCAGGCAGCGTCCCCGAGAGGAGATTCCCCGCGAGGTTGAGCTGCTCGAGCGATTTCATGGCGGCGATGGCGTCCGGGACGTAGCCGCCGAGCTGGTTGCCGCTGAGGTCGAGCACGGTGACCTGCGTGAGGTTGGCGATGGAGTCGGGGATGCAGCCCGTGAGCATGTTGCCCAGGAGGATGATCTCCTCCACGCTGCCGTTGAGCGCGCCGATGGAGCTCGGGATCTCGCCCTGGATCATGTTGTTGGCGAGGACGAGCACCGAGGCGGTGGAGTTTGCGAGCGTGGCCGGGGCGGCGCACTGGAAATCGTTGTCGTTGACGAAGATGGCGTCGAGGCCGCGATCGAAGAGGCGGGGAGGGATGCCGCCGCGGAAGCGGTTGAAGCGCACGTCCAGGTAGCGGAGGCTGGGGAGATCGAGCGTGACGTTGGGGAAGGGGCCGGAGAAGCGATTGTTGGAGAGGTCGAGCTCGTAGAGGTGGGCGAGCTTGCAGAAGGAGGGCGGGACGGTGCCCGAGAAGAAATTGGTGTTGATGTGGAAGAGGACGAGGTAGGAGAGGAGGCCCAGCTCCTCGACGAGCTTGCCGCTGAGGTAGGCGTGGTTGAGATCGATGCCGGTGACCACCCTCTCGCAGGAATCGTCCGGGGCAGCCGAGCAGAAGACGCCCTTGTAGCTGCAAACCTCGTCGCCGATCCACGTCGCGGTGATGTTGAGTGGGTCCTTGGTGATTGCCGCCTTCCACGCCTGGAGCGCCGTGTAGGCGTCCCACAGGCTCCGGATCGATGCCTCGGACGCGCCCTCGAGCCGGCGCTGGCGCTGGAACCTCATGTGCGTGTGTGAATGCGCGGCGGCAGCATCGATCCTGCTGCTCGATGCCTGCTGGATCGCCGCCGCGATTATCAGCGAGAGAGAGAGGAGGAATCTGGAAATCCCGCGCATGATCGCTCGCTTCTTATCGAAATTCCCCGGCCAAGAACAACCAAGAACAAGAGAGAGAAAGAGACAGAGAGAAGAAAAAAGAGGGCAATTGCGAAGCCGATCGATCGATGGATTGCCCGCGCGCGCGCGCGCTATCGAATTCCCAATGCGGCTGCCAGATCCTGTGACTGGCGTGATGAATCCGCGGCCACTTTGGAGGAGATCGCAAGCAAAGTAGAAATGTAGTACCGCCTCCTCGGCGCGCACGGGACACGAAGAAGGTCTCTGCCTTGCGACGAGGAAAGGTGCGCGCGCTGGGAAGGAATCCTGTGAGCGCAGATTTTCATGCCATTCTCCTCCTCCTCCTCCTCCTCGCCCTCCTCCTCCTCCTCCTCTCTAGCTTTCCAAACGAAATATAAAAACACACAATGCCGCCCACACAGGAGAAAGAACTCGTCAGTGGCAGCCGTTAGATGGGGCGCATCTACGGCGGAAATAGAAACTTCAAACTGTAGCCGTTGGATGGGGGCTAGGGCGGCCGCGTGGCGCCATCCCAGCCGCTGTCCAGTTCGCGGGCGGATGTCTTTGAAAAAATGGCTTCCATTTGGCGGTCGTGGCACGACGTTTGTTCGTGTTTACTACTCTCTCAGGCTGTGGTCCATGACTTCGCTTGCTTGTTTTCTCGTGAGGATTGCGGCTTCTTATCTCTCGTCAGAGCTCCTCTCTAGACATGGGCACCACTCTTTGGTCCCAGCGTGTTGGTCGCCAGCGTTCCAAAAATCCTGTTGCGGGGGACGAATTCACTCTTGCTGGGATGATCATACATGACAGCGGCGGGCCTCCAAATCATGCTGGAAGAGGAGAAAACACGCTTAGATCCTCGTCCGGGTCGAGAGAAAAACCACGCACTTACTCGTTTGTTGCGTTGCAAGATACAGTCTTGCAGCACGGATGCTTGGAGCGACTCGAGACAGTTGCGAGAGCTGGTGCTTGTTACCGGGACGCTTTCGTTGTGCAGGGAAGAATCGTTGTTAGCCACAGCCATCGACAGTTCGGTCCCACGCCAAGTTGGATTTTCTTTTCGGCTTGGAAAGAGGCGGCTTCTTCTTGCTTCTTATCTTCGCTTTCTTTGCAGAAGACCGATTGATTGGAACTGCACAGGACCCAAGAAAAACTAGAGAGGTTAGTCCCTTTGTTTTTTCTTAGGACGGGTACAATGTCTAAATCTTACTGGGGAGTGACCTCTGCCACTTTGCCTGCTGCACGGTCGAAGAATAATTTTGTTTTCTCTGCAGATAAAATACCAATGTTAGGTGCTGCATCAGCGTACCGATGGAGAAGAGAGAAAAACGAAACAAAAAAGAGAAAAGCCGCCTTACAATACAGCCTACGGGTCGCAAGGCACCATGAGCTTTGGCGAGAGCTAAAAGATGATCCAAAGACCACGAGATGGAGATTCTTCGCCTTCCCTTGAATATTTTACGAGTTTTCGACACGTAATCCCGTTGACGTCAGGCTCGTCCGACAAAAATCGCACTGCAGCATAAACAAAACAAAGAAGTTACGAGTAAGAAAGCGAAGCAAGAACTCACCAGTGTGATTGACTGAATTACAACTCGTCCACTATAGCCGGACGCGGCTTCTCTTGATCCTGGCTGTCATATACACTCCAGACTTCATCATCGCTTTCCTCACCAGTGCTGTAAGCCGATTCCTCCTCGGCCTTCCTGTAGTTGGGAGCCGAGTTATCTGCATGATCCCTTCCAAAGTCAGCCTCGCCGCTGCAGAAGTCAGCTTCATCGCTGTAATCCTCTTCAGAGCTCTCGTCGTCACTACTAGATTCAAGCTCGGAAACTTCCCCTGCAGTCTCATCTCCACTATCATTTGCCAAGTCGCCTTCCATGTCCGTGTTTGATTCTTCGCGACTTTCATCCGCAAAAGCATAATCCGTTCCGTCTTCTTCTTTAACCGCTGCGACCAGATCGGCGGACAGATCCTCGTCCATGTACGCTGGGTGCTTCGTTCCTTCGGGCCACCCACGATAGAATATCAATTTATGCTTCTCTTGGCATACAAAGGCTGCTCCCGTACCATCCTGCAGAAAAAGAAGTGCTTAAAGATTGGCACAAGGATAAAGTTGTAGCTAGTTACCTCGATAAGCTTTACCAGCTCTTGGACAGATGTTCCTAAAGCACGACCTTTCATCCCAATCTTTACCAGCGCACGTTTCTTTAGGAAAATCCTGATTGATGTTATAAGGCCCCCAACGAGATTACACTTCCCTGTATCACGAAATTAATCAACCGAAATGTAGCTTTCAACGACCGTCCTTACCAATATGAAAATGCGAAGGCTTTCCCATCAGTAGCGCCCGCTTCCGCAGTATCAACCTCTCTCTGTTAGAGAGAGGTTCCGCCCGAAGAATCGGACCAAGATCAAGATGCCTCGACCTTTGGTATCGTTTTAATGGCGGCGCGACAGGCATTTCAGCCTGAGTGGCGCCTTTCGTCGACAAAAGCTGAACTGCCTTGTCATCACTGTTGTCGTCTTGGACGTCGGCGTCACTTGCATCTTCATCAGACCCAGCATCTTCATCAGACTCGCTTTCGTCAGCTTTAGCCTTTTCCTGTGAATGAAGCCATCGGTGACAACACTATGAGAGAAGCTAGATCATACCAGAATATAACCCAGTGATCGAATGTCATGCTCCAAGCTTAAAATGTAGCGAGACAAAGACTGTCGCAGTTACAAGAAAATCAGGATTAGCAAGCCAGTACAGCAGTTGACAACAAACCTCTCGTCGTTGAGTTTCCGTATATCTTGCTAAGGCCTTTCTTTTCGTGAGAAGATTGTGCGGCCTAAGCTCCTCTGGCCGTCTGTAATTTTTCCCACGATAGTACAAAAACACCTGTCCTTTGGAGACTGGATATATGCCAATAAGAATGCCTCCACTTTCGCATTCGATCATTTTCGCGGTATCCTCGATGTCCATTCTGTCCTTTCCCTTGTACACCACTTTCACGAGTTCTCTGTACTTCCAATGCAGATGCATGTTCTCAATAATGCCAGAGTAGACTCCTCGCCGTCCTGCTTACGCACTGAATCAGCGAACACAGAAGATAATTCCAGAAGACTTACCTAGCAAAAGAAATGCTTTCATCTTAAGCCCAACTCTTTGCAGGGTGTAGCGTTCTTCTTCCGTAATCGTTTCGCGGTCTTCTGAAGGCTCACGCGGCTTCATAAGCTTCTCAACTTTAGACAGTGCTTCCTCTGCCTTTTCCTTCTTGCGAACGGCCTACAACAAATACCGCACTATGACCAAAAAACATAAAGAAAAAGAAGCTACTTACAATGTCGAGCCGCCTCTCTATCCGTCTTGCTCTGGCTGCTCTGGCAGCTTTCATAACGATCGCTCTGCGTTTCTCCTCTTCTTGGTTCTTAATCCACTCCTTGAGCTTAATATCTGCTTCTGTTTCCTGTGGCCTTTGTTCAACGTGGACTATCTTCTCGGTAACTTTTCCCGTAGGCAGCATTCTTGCTTTGTCTTCAACGTCTTTGTTTGCAAAAGACATGGCTTCACGCTCTTCAAATGCAGCAGCAATTGGAGCAGGAAGAAAATCCTTTCCTCTGTAAAATATCATGTGGGTTTTCTCTCTTCCAAGAAGTACACACCCTGTAAGCCGCTGCATCAACCAAACAAAAGTGTAAGATGAGACTTCAGGAACTCTACCGTGCTGACTTACAAAAACGAATTGACAACCTTAAGTTCGTCAGCCATTTTTGCGTTGTCTGTACTTTGAACGCTTTGCTTGATCGCAACCTTGGTGATTTCAGTCTTTTCCCACAACTTCACCATTGCCTTGGCCAGACCCTGGAGCCCCTTATTTCTTGCTGCAAAAACAAAAAAAAACCATCAGAGAGAGGGAGAGAGAGAAGAAAACAAAAGAGCTTACAAATAACAAACTGCGGTGGCATTTGTCTTGCAAGCCGCACCAGATTCGTAAACTCCCTATCGCTAAGCTTGGGTTCCATTCCATATGGCAAAAGTCGATATGGTGACTTGAAGTTATGATCGATTGCAGGCAACTTATCCCCATCAACTGGCACGGGTCTATCACCTTTCCAGTCTGCATATCTCGGACCAAGCTCGGCCAACAATCGATCCATCTGCATCTCGTACTCCGCCTCGATGAACGGAATGTGATTCACGAACTCCTTGAACTGTGTATCAATGCCTAGCAACTCTCCCGATACGTGTGACTTTTCTGGTTTCTCCACACTTTCTTTCGGTTTCGACACGCTTTCGGTTGGAATCCATCGTTCCTTAGGAGGACCAGCGTAGTCTTTCCCACGATAGATCACGAGCGCAGCTCCAGCTCGCCAGATTACCAAGCCTCCTGTTCTTTTCTGTAATAAAGGAAAAAATAATTCAGGCCAATTGTGAGGATAAAAGAAAGGTACTTACCTCCAACTCCTCATGTACTTTCCTCATGTTCATGGCCACCTCTTGGTCACACTTCAGCTTGACAATCTCACTGGTTCTCCATTTCTGGTGAATCGCTTGCACAACGTTGCGGGTGATGCCGAGCTTCTTCACTTTAATCCGCTCCTTTGTGTGGATAATCATCGTTCTCAACCTCCTAAGCTCGGCATCCGGAAGCACGAGCTCGGCAAGCGATGGTGGTCTCACTCTTCGCTGCGGCTGTTCTTCTTCTCCAGACGGAGCCTTCGAAAAATCCTCCATTTCCCACGGAAACTTTGGAGCAGGCTTTGGCGGCTCCTCCAAAAGCATTGCTGGCAAGTTGGCGTTCCATGTCTGTGATGGAAACGTAGACAACATGGAGCTTTCGCCAGGAGGAGTGATTGCTGGACCAACTAGCCGGTTCACTAGATTCCCAATCCTGGATTCATTCCTCTGCGGAACGATGTCTCTCTGGGGAGCTTTTATCCTGCGTAAGTTGTCAGCGATCTGCGACACTGCGGAAGAGTCTCTCGTGGATTCGGCTACCTCGTGCTGTTGAAACTGCTCGTAAGAAGTTACCAGCGGGGGATTCGTGCTGGTTTGGTTGTATCCAAGCGGATACCCAGAGATCGTCGAGAGAACCGGATCCTTCCTCCGCCAGGTTCTCTCGTCCACTCGCGGCTGCTGCTCATCGGCATGCGTCCATGGAGCCTTGTACTTGAGAGGATTCCACGATGCATCAATTCGGTCCTTCTCATCCTTCCTCCTGTCATAGCTGCCCTGCTGCTCCTCCTCGTATTCCAGACCATCTAGGGCGGCTATCCAAGCGGATTCTTGCGAGCTATCAGCTACATTGCTCCCGTTTTGCAATGCCGGGATGCAAGAACTCGATCCTGCGAGCCTGCTGAATCGTCAGGAAATGCCGATCAGAGCCGAGAGACTTCTACCTCGCAGAGTGCTGGCAGCTCGCGCCCGACGATCGCCGCGGCCTGGGGCGTCCAATGCGGCATGGACTCGGCGCCAGCCCCCACGACAGTGTCGCCATGGCGGATAAACCCTAAAATATCACAGAGTCCCTCCTGCCCTAATTTTCTGGGCGATGGCGTCGTGATCCACCGGCAAGGGGCAAAGATGTTCTCGGCGCACAAGATGTTTCGGCTGGCTCGATTTGGATCCGCCCATCTCCTAATGCGTGGCCGCAGCTTGTTCTTGGGCTTGGACAGGCACAGCCTCTTGTCGTGGATTCACTCCTTCGTCAGGGTATGTTGCCTGGGCATTGTTTGTATGAATCCAGCGTCTGCCTCGCTGCTGAGCCAGTGAAGAACACGCAAGAACAAGATCATTTGTAAATAGGCTGGAAGAAGAGGGATAGCATGGCAAAATGGGGGCACAAATGGATGCCGTCACAAAGATTTTGCGTTGCCGATCGTCCCGCATTGTAATTTGATCCTCAATCACACCATAAGTTTCTTCTTTCATTTCTCTCTCGTTTCAAGAAAAATCGAATAGAAAGATTCGCGCTAAGATTCTCGTTTTGACTGGCTGGTCAATCTGGTCGGTTTCCTTGTACGGAGAATATTTCCCAAGTGGGAAAGGAAAGTTTTATTACTCAACTAGAACACGACATTCTTTCACCCCTGTTTTTAGGGTTTTAGAATGCGCGCTCTTGTATTGCCGCCTTCTCAGGGGCCATCGCCATTCTTTCCCTCGACACGGCGCGCCGATCGCATTGGCGATGGAAGGCTGTCATGCGCCAGAATCGGATTCTCGGAGTACGCCGACAAGGTAATCTTCTCGCGTTCTTTGGAATTTCACGCGTGGATCAATGCCTCGCCAGGAGGAATGCAAGCTGCCTGGCGAGCTCGTGGCGCAGCTCAAAGCGGAGCGAGCGGAAACTCTCAATGGTGCTTCGCTTCCAAGGTACTCCGGGTAAATGGATTGATCTGGTAGTGACGATTATGATGGCAGGAACTTTAAAGCGACAGAAGGCGTTTTTCAGCAAGGACGTCCACAGGAACCGGATAACAAATTATCACGGTCGCTTAGAACTTTGATACTAGACAACTACGATAGCTACACTTACAATCTCTTTCAGTTGCTTTCGATAGTGAACGGAGGTAAGAACTTGGAACTTGAAAGTGCTCTCATTCACGAAAGATTGTCTATCTTTGCAGTGGCTCCCGTCGTGCTGAAAAACGATGAGTTAACATTCCGTGAGCTCCAGCGCCTCCTATACGAGTTTGACAACGTTGTCATATCACCTGGTCCTGGATCGCCGGATCGTTCTTCTGATATAGGTTCTTTTGTTTTGTGACTTTCTTGCTCGGCTTTAGCTTTCTTATGGTCCAGGTGTTTGTGTGCGGCTTTTGCAAGAATGTCATGACATTCCCATTTTGGGAGTTTGCATGGGACATCAGGTTTTTATTCTTTCTTCTGCTGGTTTCGCTCTCTTGGTAAACAGACTTATCTTCAGGCTTTGGGATATGCACACGGAATGAGAATTATACACGCACCAGAGCCAGTTCATGGGCGTTTGAGGTTTTTCTTATTCATTTATAGAGTTTCGGTATCGTTATTTGTTTGGCTTGCTTTGTAGTGCTATTCAACATACACACCATCCACTTTTCAGAAACATTCCTTCCGGTTCCGGTTTTAAGGTAGCTCGCGAAGTTTTCTGCGTTTTTATGTTGTACAGTCTTCTGGCAGGTCGTAAGGTACCATTCGTTGATATTAGAGAGTGCTTCTCTTCCTTCGAGTTTGATCCCAACTGCGTGGACATTGTCTGAGAAGCCTGTTCCGTGTGGCCGAACAGTAGAGGAACGTAGGAGCTTGTTGGAAACAGATGAAACTTTTGAGGCTACTTATCACTCAAATAGTTTGCTGATGGGCGTTTCACATAAAAAATGGCCGCATCATGGAGTCCAGGTAAATTTTATTATCCTGTTCTCTTTATTGACCACATTGTTGTTTTAGTTCCATCCAGAGAGTATTGCTACTGTACATGGAAGGCAACTCTTGGAGAACTTCGCTGAAATCACACGCTGCTTTTTGAGAGCAAATTCACGGGTATGTGTTTGTGTTTCTAGACGAGCTTAATCCGGTTCAAGTGGCAGACTTTTTGTGTAGGTTCGAGCAACCACCGGTGCCTTGGGAAGGATCGCGGAGACGTTCAAGCCAGTTGCGCGTGTCCCTTTAAGGCTTTGTTTTAAAAAACTTCGAAGCCTTGAAACTGCTGTTGGCGGATCCGAGAATATCTTTCGTGTAGTTTATGGCCGGAACTCAGTTGAGAACACTTTCTGGCTGGACAGCGCCACTGCGGACAAGGTTGCTTATGGTTCGACGTCTTTCTTCCACTAAAAGACTCTTTTATCATTCCAGAATAGATGCAGATTTTCTTACATGGGCGGGAAGGGTGGTTGTTTGTGGCAAAAGATCACATATTGCCTGTCAAACGACTCGTAAGTTTCTTACTTTTTAACTGCATGAATTTTTCATGGTGTGTTTACAGAAGCCGAGGTGTTCTACGAGTTGAAGATGTAAATGGTGATGTGTTTCAGAAAGCGCTGTGCGACGGCTTCTTTGAGTTTATGAACAAGGTGTGACGATTTCTATGTATAACTTCATCTCTCTCTTTTTTTCTCTCCAGGAAACACAACGCTACAGCTGCAGAAAAGAGGATTACCAGCAGCTGCCTTTTGAATTTGTTGGTGGTTTCGTTGGCTATCTTGGGTAAGCAAAATATTCTTCTTTCCATTTCGAAAAGATTACATAGGCCTTCAACAGATACGAGTTGAAATGTGAATGTGGTCCGTTATCCAATCGTCACAAATCCTCTGTTCCGGATGCTGCATTTTTTAAGGCCGATCGTTTCATTTCTATAGACCACTTGACTGGCGATGTTTATACAGTTGCTGTACATGAAGAAACCAGAGAATCCACTGAAGCTGCGGTATCTTGGGTCGAACAAACAGCCGAGAAAATTGCTGGTCTAAGTTCCATAAGAGATAACTCGAAGTGTGAGAAAAAATATCCGGAGCACTCGAACAACCTAACAATCACAGAAAACTTCACTCTGTCGAGAACCAAAGACGAGTACATGGACGACGTTGAAAGGTGTCTCAAGTACATTGCCGATGGGGAAAGCTACGAGGTTTGCTTGACGGCGCAAATGAAGAGAAGAGCACTCTTCCGAGATCCACTCGAGCTGTACTCCGTGTTACGCAGAACAAATCCGGCACCTTATGCTTCGTGGCTACACTTTGGCAACGAAGGCCCGTGTGTTTGCTCGTCATCGCCGGAGAGGTTCCTCCAACTCGACAGGACTGGGACTCTAGAAGCAAAGCCGATCAAAGGAACAGTTCCTCGCGGGAAGTCATCTCTGGAAGACGAGATGCTACGATCGCAACTCCGAGAAAGGTACATACTCTTTGACGATCTCTACGTGAACTTTGGGTCGTTGTGCAGCGAGAAGGACCAGGCCGAGAATCTCATGATCGTGGACCTCCTACGCAATGATCTCGGTCGCGTTTGCACCGCGGGCTCGGTCCACGTCCCACATCTGATGGCGGTGGAAACATACTCCACGGTTCACACCCTCGTGAGCACCGTGCGAGGCAAGAAGAGGGCCGACGTGACACCGATCGACTGCGTAAAGGCTGCGTTTCCAGGCGGCTCCATGACGGGAGCCCCGAAACTGAGAACGATGGAGATCCTGGACGCCGTGGAGACTTGCCCGAGGGGAGTTTACTCGGGCGCCATTGGGTTCTTCTCGTTCAGCTCCTCGTTTGATCTCAGCATTGTCATCCGGACGCTGGTGATCCAGGGGGGAGAGATCTCTCTGGGCGCTGGAGGAGCCATCGTCGCGCTCTCGGATCCGGAGAGCGAGTACGAGGAGATGCTGCTCAAGGCGAGAGCGCCCACCAGAGCAGCGGAGATCGCGAGCGAGGGAATGGGAGAAAATTGAATTTGAATTTATTCCTGGATATAGGGTGAATCTAATCTGATTCTCCTTCTTCTAGGGCTTTAGGCTCAATGGCGTACGAGCTCCTGGCGCAGGCTCGCGGCGACGTCGAGGATGCGCTCGCTAGGATGCTGCACGCCAAGAAAGCCGGCACGGCGAGAGTGGAGCTTCCGGAGCTCACGACGGCGGCATCGATTCTCCTGCTCAACTTGCGCCAGGTGAGAATTTGCCTTCTCCTTCTCTTGATAAGTCGCAATGTGGATTCTTGTAGATTAATCGAGTGATTCTTCAAGAGGAGGACAGAGTCAAGGTCGAGACCGAGGCCGCCAAGAGTCCGCTGGATCGGACCACGCTCCAGCTCCACAATCTGCTCTACGAGAAGAACCATTACCTCAAGGCGATTAAGACGTGTAAGGATTTCAAGTCGAAATATCCCGACATAGAGCTCGTTCCCGAGGAAGAGTTCTTCCGGGATGCGCCGGAGGAGCTCCAGTCTGATCCTGCCATCAAGAATGATCCACACAAGCTTATGCTGCAGCGTCTCAACTTTGAGATGCATCAGGTAAGGAAGTTTTTACATTGTTTTCTTTCTCTTTAACTCGGTGCTCTTTCCAGAGAAAGCAACTATGCAAGCAGCGGGAACTACTAGAAGCTCGCAAGAAAATGCTGCAAGAGAACATTGCAAACCGGAAGAAATTCCTCTCGAGCTTGCCATCCCAACTCAAGGCTCTCAAAAAGGCTTCTTTGCCTGTCCAACAACACCTTGGGATCTTGCATACCAAGCGCTTGAAGCAGCATCAGCTTGCGGACTTGCTTCCTTCTCCTCTTTATATACTTTACGTGCAGCTCATGTCGTATAAAGAGGCCTTTGGAGAGCCGATTGACGTCGAGATCATCGGAAGCGCTAAAGAAGCTCAAGCATTCTTGAAGCAAAGTACAAACCGAGAATCAGGTTATTTTTAACGTCTTCTGTTTTCTTTCAGAAGCTAATGACTTGTAACTACAGGTCCTGGGTCTTTCGATGAGCAACACAAAGCAGACGATGAAGTACTGGATGATGATGACGAGTCTCAACGCCGGAGGAAAAGAACTAAGAGAACACATGATGTGGAAGCTGCTGCTGATGCGGGCGTACTGCACGCCCATCCCCTGTCAGTCATTCTCCAGATCTATGACGATGACGATCGAGGAGGGGAGAAAGCCGCTAAGCTACTTACTCTCAAATTCGAGTATCTGCCCAGGTTAAACGTCGTTTGTGCTGGAGTTGAAGGACATCAAGATAGTGATGTTCATCTCCTTGCCAACCTTTTCCCCGACGATGCAGGAGTCACCTTGCCGAACCAGGTAGAAGTTTTGTTTTGATAAGTTTATTCTGGCTGACCATTGCTCTTTCTCTCAGGCCGGAAAAATTCTTGCTGAAAATAAGCTGGTGGAGGACCCAAAACGAACATCAAGATGGTATAAGTGGGCTCAACATTTGGCAGGCATTGACTTCCTCTCTGAGACGCCACAATATCTATGTCATCAGGAGACAGCAGAGGTTATCAAGACGTCCATATCCTCTGGGCTAGCCGTCTACAGGCAACAGCATCGCGTGCAAACTGTTTTGCAGCAACTTCGGAACAGAAAGAAGTCCCAGCTGGCCTTAAAGTGAGTTCTAGAAGGTGTGTGTCGCGTTTTCTTTTGTGATCTCTAAAACTCTTTGTTTGTATGCAGGGGCCAACTTGACTCGTTGGAAAAATTGGCTATTCCGCCTCTCAAGTTCAAGGCCGTGCATTGGGCAACTCATGTACCAAAATGCCTGCTCAAGCGCTGGACGCAAGCGTCCGTCGTGGAGACACTGGCACTGGAAAGTGAAGCTGGTAGAGAGGATGGCGAGCTTCCTCCAGCCGCTATATCGAAGCCGGCGTCTTCAAACGAAAAAGGAGCCAGCTCAAAAAAGACCGCTCGCTTTGAGGCTCCGGAAGCTCAGCTCCCGGCCCCAAGGCAAGATGCACTACAACCACGGCAAATCGATCTCGAGCTGTCGATCTTTTCTTCGGCCGAGTTTGCGGACGAAGAAATGGAGGAGTGTGAGCCGGATGTCCCGGAAGGAAAGGACGTAGATCTGAGCTGCTCCAAGCAGAGCTGGAAGGATTATGGCTCTCGTGCTTTCAATGCTGTACTAAGGAGAGACGACGATGCTTCAGGACGGGCGTTTGAGCTCGAAGCACAGGTAGACGTTTTTCCTTTTGTTTCGTTTCTTTCTTATGACTGATTATTTTTTCCCTTAGGTGACGATAGCTATGGACTACCCCGCGCGTCCTCCACTCTTCCAGCTGAGGCTCTTGTCCGGAAGCACTCAATGCTTTCATCATCCACCTTCCGCAGGGGTAGTGGACGTGACGGAAGCACGCATTCAAGGCTCGGACTGGTTCAATGAGCTACGCGCAATGGAAGCCAAGGTAGCTCTCGTTTTCTTTTCTTGCTCCATCGCCAATGTGATCCCTGGATTTGTTTCGCAGATAAACTGCCAGGTTTTGGAGAAGCTCCCAGAGTGGGAAGAAGACAGCGTCCTAGCGCATCAAATGGCACTCTTGGCCTATCTCTTTGACACCGAGGTTGATGGAGAGCTGGCGAGCAGCCTAAGAAGGATGGATAGCACGACGCGATTGCATCGAGGTAGAGACAGGAGAATCGATCTCAATCTGTAATCCTTTCGAGACAACAACAACAACAGCTATTTGCTCGAGGGTGGCAAGGAGCTCATCGCGGAGGTTTGTCGTTGCGATGAGGTACTCGCCTAGTCGTAAATGTTGCCGTTGCTGGAGAAAGAGCTCAAAGCGTTTTTTGGTCAAAGCTTTCGAGGTCAATCTTCGCCAAGGAGAATCGACAGTATTGTCAAGTCAAAAAATATTCACAACTATTTAACGTAGATTAGGTTTGTTTAATTAAAGGTAATTGAGTTAAAGCTCATACAATTTTTACTTGGAGCTGAGGAGAGGGAGATGTGATAGTGAAAGTGAGGGTGATGGGGAAATAGATCTAGAGTGGTGATTGGTGCTTGAGAAGGTACTCAAACTTTTGGTGATTGAGATGGTGATTATTTGAGTGGTTTCCATTCCTCCATTTCTTCGTCCGCAAACTCGGCTGAAGAAAAGATCGACAGCTCGAGATCGATTTGCCGTGGCTGTAGTGCATCTACTAAGGAGAGACGCACGATGCTTCAGCGCGTTTGAGCTGGAAGCACCTTTTCTCATGTTTCGTTTTTTCTGTACAATGATTTGTTTTTCTTCCCTTAGGTGTCCGAGCTCTTTTCCAGCTGAGGCTCTTGTCCAAAAGCACTGAATGGTTTCATCCTCCGTCCGCAGGAGTAGTGGACGTGACGCAGGCACGCATTTAAGGCTCGGACACTCTACCTCCTACTGTATGCCGACGAGGTGAACTTGGAAAAGACTAGGTCTTTGGATCAACTCACCACCTTTCCCGATGATAAAGGTCATCAAGTACAAATACCTGGGAGTTCAGCTCCACCATCAACCCACGTGGATGGACCCAAAGGCATCGCAACCGCAATCGAACCCATGCAGACTTGGCGCATTTTCCAACGTCCGATCGCAGCATCCGACGGCTGAGAGCCGCGCATTGGCCTTGTGGCTGGTATCCATGGGACCCAAACATGTGGCGCGTGTTTGCGGCACAAAAATCTTACCATGCTATGCTCATCCTTTTATCAATGGGACGTCATTACTTGATGCGGATCTCCACAGTCCATCTTGATATCTCCTTGGTTTGGCGAGCAGCCTAAAAAGGATGCTTTGCACGACGTGATTTCATTGCTAGAGACAGAAGAATCGATCTCGATCAATCTTTGCCAGGCATGAATCTACAATAATCGAAAAATAATGTTCTTGAGTAGATTGGGCTGGTTGGCGAGGAGGAGTTTTGACAGGTGCCAGACGCGCTGCTGAGAAACGCGGCTTACTTTCACTAGCCCTCAATATATCACCGTCGCCTTCCAAAAGAACTGTTGCGCCCACCTGTAGTGAGGAGACTAATAAGAAAAATGGCAGAATTTAGTATGGTTTGCATCTGTTCCGGACTGCCTCAGGCGTAGATGGCTGTAGGCGAGAGTGATGGACGAGCCTCAGTGCAGACGCTGCGATAGAATCAATCAGTCAAGAAAAATCGTCAGCACCAAAGTTTTTCTAGCCAACCAAGATCTTCCAGGAATGCATACTGTCAGATTCGAATGGACGCAATGGCGAATTAGATGCTGGCAAGGTGATGCGCCAAGTGATAAAGATGGATTAGCATTGTGCTTCAACATATGGAACTTGGCTAGAAGGAGCAATTACCGGTGCTTCAGAAGGAGGGCATAGGTGCCTTCAAAAACACTAAGTGCTTTAATGGAGAAGGTCCCTTAGTCAAGGCAATGGAAAAGGTATGGATGTTATCTATGAGGGTTTTAATGGCGATGATGGATTTGGAAGGGTGTTTATGGTGGTGGCAAAACTTTTATTTCATCTGGAAATTGATATAAAAGACTTATACTCAATATAAAATGTTTACAATCACATGTCAAGCACTTCAATAGAATTATAGCCTTTTATACCCAGCCAAGCCTCAGTCTCTCTCCCTGGCAATGATGTGATCTCCTCTTCCACTGTATATTTGATTCCATTACCATGTTCTTTTGGTTGGTTCTCCGCATTGCTGCCAACACACCATCAAGGCGGCGATCTCATCTTGTAGATACAATTTTGAAAGGTTTAGGGCAAAGTTTATATTAAACCAAAAAACAAAGCATATTCCTCTGTTACACGCTTCGTTTCTTGAGCGACTTGAGGTGCACATTGAGCTCGGTGGTGTTGATGAACGAATCCTTGGTGATCTCGAACGAATCGTACCTGAGGAACATCTCCGCCACGAACTGCATCGTGATGAGCTCCGCGACATCCTTGGCGGGGCACTGCTTGTTGCTCGAGGAGGGCGATTCGGTCTCCCGCCCGTTGGACCAGACGAGGTAAGGCAACACCGCCTTGCCGCGCTCCCCCAGGAACCTATCGGCCACGAACTTGTGCGGCTCCTCGAAGACCTCTGGATCGCGCATCACGAAGTACTGGTGCCCGCCCAGGAGCTCGCCCTTCTTGATCTGGAACGCGGCGTCGTGGGACTCGATCACCATGTCCTCGCGCGCGCGGCCATAGATGTAGAAGATCGAGGGCGTGAGCCGCAGGGTCTCGAGCACGGTGGATCGCAGCAGCGGCATCTCCAGGAGCGCCTGGGTGGTGATATTCACGCCCTCTTCTCCCTGGGCGCGGTTCTTGTGCACAGCCGATCGCACCTCCGCAGCGATCTTGGCCTGGAAATCCTCGCCCAGCAAGCCCAGGTAGTAGATGAGCGCCGGGATCATCTTGTGCAGGCCGAGGCGCGCATTGATCCCCAGGATGAGGATGAGCTGGTGGACAGTCTCCTCGCGATCCAGCCCATACTTCTTCTCCGCGAGATCCAGCACCTCGGTGGCGTGCGTCCGGTAGAAATTCGCAAGCGCCTTGTACTGCTTCTTCACGAGAAACGGTGGCAGCCGGAAGGTGTGGAACAGCAGCTCCTCCAAGAAGTGTGGAAGCGGTGTGTGAGCGATCCCGGCGAAGTTGACCCCCGTCCATAGCTGGTATGTGTCCCGGAACTTCGGTCCCAGGCTCGCCGGCCCCGGCTCCGCGGGATCTTTGTGGACGATGGTGCGCAGCAAGAACTTGGTGATCATCGAGTCCGACGAGGCGAACACCTCCGCTTTGCCCGACTTGGCGATGCGCTCCTCCCAGGATCCGGCGGTCTCGGCGAAGACTTTGTTATACTCCGGGATGATCCGCGAGGAGTTTACGTGCAGGAGCTCGAAGATGAGGTCCTTGTAGGCGGTGTGCTTGGCCTCGGAGGTGTCCAGGTATGGGAGGACCCGGTAGCCGCCGGTGAAGGCCAGGTTGGGGATGTAGGGGCCGAGCAGGGTGTCCGACTTGTCCACCTTGGAGTTGTCCAGGAGGACCGAGAAGCTCTTCTGGTCGAGCAGGATGATCCCGCGGGAGTCCGGGTAGCCGGGAGGCCCCGGGGAGTAGTTCACGCGGAAGACGGTGCTCTTGTGCTGCTCCATCCGGATGCGGAAGAACTCGGTGTCTCCCTGGAACCAGTAGAAGTCGAGGCGGTCCTTGACGGCTCCCAGGACCGGCAAGCCATAGCTTCCAGGTACTTCTTTCAGTGGCTTGCTTGGCTTCGATGGATCTGATGGCGCTGCTGCTGCTGGCTTAGACATCGACATTGGTAGCGGGGAGACCGAGCAGAGGTTGCTGCAATGCATTTTTTCGCTTGTCAACGGATCGAGAGATCTAAAGAGATTAAGTGCTTACCTGTGGAGGCGATATTTTTTGGGGCGAAATCAAGGTAGTGGAGTGATTTAATATATAGTCGTCTTTCTTGACTGTAGCCTGTAGCTCTTATGGCACATTTTGTGACGTAGTCAAGTTTACCTCCTCGCAATTGTTTAACAAGCTACTGTTTCCTCGGGAAGCGAACAGACAATCTTACAGTGAGGAGTTAACTTCTTGTTTTGTCGCAAGCTTTGTACTAACAAGAGTGCTGCCGAGTTTCCAGGATCCAGATCCAGCAGCCGTGCCGCCGCCGCTCGCCCTCTTTGCGCGTCTCCGTAGCTCACCCAAGCACCCAGCAAGCACGTCCAGTCCACAACGTCGGCCGCGAAAGGCATGGTTTCCACGAGCTCCTGGCAGGAATCGAGGTAGCCGGACCGGGCGAGCGCGTCCACCATGCAGGAGTAGTGCTGCTTCGACGCTCCCAGGCCAAAGTCGGCTCTCATCGAGACCAAGTGACGCCTCCCCTCGGCGGGCTTGCCGTGGTGGCTGCAAGCGATCAGGACCGACACGAAACAAGCGGGGTCTGGTTTCAGAGCCGCTGCCTTCATGGCGTCGAATGTTTGGAAAGGTAACGAGCTTCGGGGGTCGTCGTTGCTGCTGCAGCTGTTGTGAGCGGCGAGCATTGCGCTCCAGAGCACTAGATCTTGGTCCGGGCTCGTGTCAAACATCCTCTTGGATCGCCCGAAATCTCCTTTCTGGGCAAATGCCGCAAGCATTACGGTCCGTGAGACGACGTCGTGCTCTGGCATTCCTTTGTAGAAAGTGTTGGCCATGGCTGAAAGAGACTGG
Source organism: Selaginella moellendorffii (assembly GCF_000143415.4). Classification (NCBI taxonomy): domain Eukaryota; kingdom Viridiplantae; phylum Streptophyta; class Lycopodiopsida; order Selaginellales; family Selaginellaceae; genus Selaginella; species Selaginella moellendorffii. The sequence continues at coordinate 814,717 of NW_003314265.1, read as the reverse complement.
GATTTTTGCGCCGCTAACAACGATGTCCATGAGACGAGATCCCTCTCAGGCATATTATCAAACGTTTGTTTGGCATCCTCCACATGCCCATCCTGGGCATACAGAGAAAGCATAGAGTTCCAAGTTAGGAGATTCTTCAGTGGCATCTCCTCAAAAATCTGTCGAGCTCTTTGCATAAACCTGTGCCTTGTAAAAGCTGATATCATGGTATTACAAGTGATGAGATCTAACTCTGGAATAGAATCAAACAACTTCGTTGCATCGTTAATATGCCCCAACTGGTTGTATACTCCTAAGAGTGTGTTCCATGACACCAGATCACACACGGGCATGTTGTTGAGGATGGTTTTAGCGTATTCGAGATTCCCTGCTTCTACACAAGCCGAAAGCATTGCGTTACATGAGCAAAGATTCCTTTCAGGCATGCTATCAAACAAAACTCTGGCTTCTCTGAAATGACCAGCTTGGGCATATGCAGTGAGCATCAGAGAGTACGTGACAAGATCCCATTGAGGCATACGCAAAAACATTCTGTTGATTTCTGTCACAAGAAAATGACTCGAAATTCCGTTTAAGAAAGCATTCCAGACCGTAATAGTTCTCTCCGGCATGCTCTCGAATGCGTGCTTCGCCATTGCAATGTACCCTGCTTTGGCATATCCAGACATAAGTGACGTCCACGAGAGAAGATTCCACTCGGGCATCCCATAGAACACACCCTCTGCTTCAAAAACCTTTCCTGATTCTATTAACATTTCAACCATGGCAGCCGAAGAACTCAAGTCTAATTCCGGCATGCTCTCCAGCATTTGTTTTGCCTCTAAAATATGCCCTGATTGGGCATATGCTACTAAAACAGCAGATGCCAGTTTTAGATCTACGTGAGACACATTTTGAAGCAAAGTTTGAGCGTCCTCAAACAGATCTACTTGAAACAGCATTGTGATCATAACCGTGTACAAAACGAGGTTGTGCTCCGGCACCATATCAAAAATCTTCTTTGCACCGTCGACATGCCGGGCTTGAGCATATGCTGTTAAGATTGACATCCAAGAGAACAAATCCCTCTCTGGCATGGCATAAAACGCGTCTTTAGCACATTCAAGAGAGGCAGAACATACACACACGCCAAGAAAAATGTTGTAAGACAACCAGTTCCGCTGCGGCATTTCTAGGAAAAACTCTCTTGCGAGTTGTAAGTCCCCAGCACGCGCGATGGCGGTAAGTGCTGTAGTCCAAGACAGCAAATCCCTTTCCGGCATCTCGTTGAAAAGAAGCATAAACCCATCAAGGGGAGTGTTTTGAGCAAAAGCAGCGAGCGCGGAGTTCCAGCATACGAGATCTCGGAGTGGCACGCCATCAAACATTACTTTCGCTTGCTCCAAATCCCTCATTTTGGCAAATGCCGTGATCATCCTTGTCCACAGCACGAGATCTGGCTCAGGATGTTTGTCAAACAGTGCCTTGGCGTGATCGGTGTGGCCTGATTGAATGTAGGCGTTGATCATGAAATCCCACGTAAAGATCGAACATCTTGAGTGGATCGTGTCGAAAATCTCTCGCGCGGCATCGATGCCGCCACAATTGACGTGCATTTCCACAAGCTTTTCCTGCAAGAAGACGTCCTTGGCTGCCGCAGCTGGCGATCGGAGACTCTGGTCGATGATCTTCGCCTCAGAGAAGCTTGTGCATCGAGAAATCGTCTCCAGCCACTGCCCTCTACTGATCATCAATCAATCAAAATGCCCAAGAAATACTTCGATTAGGTCAAAGTCTTTGGGACAAAATGTTTTCTCTCAGGGTTTTCCTGGAGGGAGAGGAGAAGCCGCGCTGCGATGGCGAGGAGGAGATCGAGCAGCGCGTAGCAATCTTTCGAGGCGCTGTGCATCTCTTTCGCGATGTTTTCGAGAGACCTGGCATTTCCTTTGGCAGCCTGCCGGTACGCTCCTATCTTGTGTTCCCTGCCTTAAAAACCACCCTAGTTCGTTTGGCAGGACGAGCGCAGCGAGAATCTGTGCGTCCTTGGCGTCCCCAGCGCGATCGAGCCCGCTGAATTCTTCCAGATTGCGAGCTCTTTCTCGGACAAGATCGAAAAACTCCAATGCATCAGGTTTGAGAGAAAATGAATGCCTTCTTTTGTGAAGTTTAGTGTTTCCAATCTTCCAGGAATGATACAAGCCAGATTATGGTGCTCCAATTCGACTCTCAAAGCTCCGCTGATGCGTTCTATCATTGTTTCGATGTGGATCTTCTTCCATTGAAGGTGATACATGTAGTTTGCTTGAGTTCACGCTTGCTGACCTTTCCTCCTTGTTTGATAGAATGCCATTTGCCACGTACTGTACACAAGGGATGTCTACTTCACAAATTCCTTACAAGACGCATGCGAAGCTCCTCCTGGATTGACAGAAATCCCGACTTGCACATTTTGTCTCCGTGAGTGTTTCAAAAACTAGAAAGAATTTGACACTGTTTTGATTGCAGAGCGGCTTGACGAGCACATAAGCGGCGTTCCTGCGAGAAAAGTCGACTCTTTTGATCCGCGAAACTCCTCTTGCTTAGTTCGTATGCTACTCGTTTTCAGTGTGTGCTTATACACCGCTAAGTTCTTGGCAGGTCTGTTGGTACAGTCTTCAATCGGAGAATACGACGTGCTCCGTTTGTCCCACGAGTGAGAACCTTTGGGTCTGTGTGATATGCGGCTTCGTAGGCTGCGGAAGGTATTCGATCATACGCTTCAAACCAATGAATCTCTTCTTTTTCGTTCTTCCTTTCACTAGGTACAAGGAAGGCCACGCTATAAGGCACTGGAAGGAGACCAGGCACTGCTGTTCGCTAGAGCTCGAGAGCCAGAGAGTGTGGGACTACGTGGGGGACAACTACGTACACCGCTTTATCCTTTCTAAAACAGATGGAAACTTGATGGAGCTAATGGCTCCCTCGAGCGATGAATGCAGCGGCTGTGAGTGTAGCGGTGGTTCTGACGCGTTTGAACGTTCGTGCGACACCAAGCTCGACAGTGTACGTCATGTTTCGTTTCGTGTTTTGCTCGTCATGTGAAAACGCAACCGGTTGACTTGCAGCTAAAGAAGGAATACGAAATCCTCCAGGCCAAACAGTTGGAAAGCCAGAGCAAAGTAAGTGTTCTCGCGGAATCTTAAAAAGCTAACACTCCCGCTCGCCTTTTTTCTTCCAGTACTATGAGGGACGACTCGTCCAGATTGTGGAGGAGCAAGAACATGAAATAGCCTCCGCGATTGAGAGGCAAGCGTCGGCTCGGCTGCACAAGCTCCAGCTGAGGCTGGATAAAGCGGAAAAGGAGAAGAACTTCCTTACTCAGGTTACGTTTTTGTCATACCACACTCCGCCTTGATCTTAACACTCGCCGTGTTCTACAGCTGAACCAGTGCCTCGCTGATAACCAAAAGAAATGGGAGAACAAGTGCCATGACTTGGAGGAAAGGTGAGTTTTTATTTCCATGTTCCAGCAAGCTATAATCCAGGGACACCCTCGCAGGGGATCAGCAACATTGAAACTTAAGGATCAAAGAATTGCAGAGCTTGAGGAACAGGTCGGTAGCTCTTGTGAAAATGTGGTAAAAAAAAAAAAAATCGCGTTAATCAACTCTTGTTCCTGCAGATGCAAAGCCTGATAAAGCAATTGGAGTAGCATGCTTTGTTAATCAATGTATAAACGTTCCAAGGATTAAGATAATAGTAGGGTGTTATTGTCTTTAAACATGACCTAAACTAAGTTTATCTACAAAAACTGTTGTCCCGGGCATGGCGACAAAGTTTTTGGTATTTCTTTTTTTCCTTCTTTCCCTAGGCTATAGGCAATACATTCGCGGCGATGGAAGGAAATGGGGGCGAGATGAATGCCAAGCCCGTGGAGGTGATCCAGCTATGGACGGGGCCGAGATCGCTGAGTACAAGCCTCATGTACTCCTTCGCGCAGGTGGAGATCTAGATTTCTTGAGCTTGCTTTGCTCCTGTGAGTAATTTCGCGATATCTATCATCGCTGTGATGCCAGCGAGACGATACCGAGGTGCTGGATGAGCCGCTCTATGCGCATTACCTGCGCGTCAGCGGCGCGGAGAGGCCATATCGGGACGAGCTCTTGACGCAAATGGTGAGAATTTCGCCTCTTCCTTCTTCTTGGAGCCCCTTATTCCAAAGTTTGGTGTGAGTAGGAGCCGGATGGGAGCAAAGTCGTGGAGGCGATCTTCGGTCCATGCAAGATGAAGTATCGCTTCTGCAAGGTACGAGAAAGCTCACTCCTTGTGAGCATCCACCGATCCAGTTCGCTCGAGTTTCTTGCAGCAAATGGCCAAATTCCGGACACCTTGTCTCACAGATGACATTCTCAAGGGGAAGCATGTCATTCTCATCAGAGATCCGCTGGCGATTCTCGTTAAGTTCCTCATAGAATGAATGTTTGAGGTCGGTGTCTCACGCTTCGTGTTTGCGTACAGCCTTCTTTCGATGACGTTGTTCCCGCGACTCTCAAGGATCTCCAATGGTCGTCGCTTCTCAGTATGTACAGTGACCTCGAAAGCATTGGAAAAAGTCCACCCGTGATTGACGCGTCAGACCTTCAAAAGGATCCCGAGGTATGACTTCCACGTTTCTCACAGATTATCATTGGTGCTCTCTTTTTCTTTTCTATCTTCCACGCTTCTCACAGATTACCATTGGTGCTCTCTTTTTCTTTTCTATCTTCCACGCTTCTCACAGATTACTATTGGTGCTCTCTTTTTCTTTTCTATCTACAGGGCGTTCTACGAGCTTTGTGCGCGGCACTTGGCATGGACTTCCAACATGCCATGCTCAAGTAAGCTGGATCTTAGTTTTTTCTTTTGGTTGACTCAAACTGTGAAACTTTTAGGTGGAATGCTGGTCCCAAACCAGAGGATGGGATGTGGGCAAAGTGGTGGTATAGCTCTGTTCACAGGTCTACGGAATTCTCGCCATTGCCGCTCCATCCACGAAAGGTCTGTATTTACCTTTGAGAGATCCTGTCTAAGTATACTGGATATTTCTTCGTTCTTTTGCAGCCTTTCCCAAAGGCTTTATATACACTCTTGGAGGAATGCCGACCAATTTATAAGATGCTTAAGCGGCATGCTTTGCAGCCACAGGCACCCGAGGCTCCACCATTGCCGGTGCCGTCCAACAAGAATATCTTTGCCTGGGTCGGAGACGAGATAGTTCCCCGAGATGACGCTAAGGTACAAACCTCTTTTCTAACCTGGAGCTTCTTTTGTTTAGATTCTCGTCCTATCAGGTTTCTGTGTTTGATTCTATCGTGCAAGGTGGAGACGGTGTCTGGGAAGGGCTCCGCATTTACAAAGGGAAGGTTTTCAAGCTGGGGGAGCATTTAGACAGGTTGGAGAACTTCTTTTTCTTTCGAATTTGACATGCATGCTTGAACAGGTTGTTTGATTCGGCCAAGGCGATGGCATTCACAAACCTTCCGAGCCGTGACTTTGTAAGAAACCTTGTTCGAGACTCGGATTACTAACGCGTGAGTTTGCAGGTGAAACGAGCCCTGTTTTCGACATTGATTATAAATGGGATGTTTGACAACGCTCACGTTCGTCTCACACTGACAAGAGGAATGAAGGTTTTTTTTCTTACTTTTGAAATATTAGAAGGCTGTAAACACGTACGCAGTGCTTTTGTATAGGTTACGTCTGGAATGAGTCCTGCATTCAACTTGTATGGCTGCACACTTCTAGGTACGACTTTTCTCGACATACAAATACTTAATTGACAGGAGATTCTTCCAGTTGTCGCTGAATGGAAGCCACCGGTGTATGACAATAATGGAGGCATTCGATTAATTACTGCTTCAACCCGTAGAAACTCTCCAAACGTAAGTAAGGTCGTCGGGTTTTGGTTTTTTTAACTTATGTTGCGTCCCTTGTTGTAAACAGTGCCTAGATTCCAAGATTCACCATAACAATCTCATCAACAACATACTTGCGAAGGTCTGTTTTTCTGTGATGTCCTTTTCGAAGATTCACGCATAGCGTTTTTCATAGGTGGAGGGAAACACTGCTGGTGTGGACGATGCTATAATGCTCGACTGCGACGGCTTTGTGTCTGAAACAAATGCTACAAACATAGTTAAGCTGGGAAAACGATTTGCGATTCTAGATTCTTATCGTTTCTTCTGTTTGACAGTTCATGGTGAAAAAGGGACGTGTTTTGACGCCGTCGGCGGATTACTGCTTACCAGGAATCACACGAGAAACCGTAACAACTTTCCAACTGAGCTTCTCATCTCATTAACTCCTTGACTCTCCTTGTCCAGGTTATTGAGCTCGTGAAACAAGAAAATATCGCAATGATCGAGAGAAGGATTTCATTGACAGAGTTTCACACAGCAGACGAGGTAACCCGTCATCATCTAGATGGACTTAAGAGTTGTGTTCTTCCAACGCTATAGGTGTGGACAACGGGAACAATGGGAGAGCTCACACCGGTATTTACTAGCTTTCCATATCCTTTCATGTGTGAATTTGCAAAACTCCTGATGATCCAGGTCATAGAGATCGATGGCCGACGAATTGGAAGCTCACGTCGCATTACCTCGAGGATCCAAGCCGCTTATAAAGCTCTCACAGACAAAGAAGGCGAGCCCATCCCTTGCAAGTGAGAGATAGCCAAGTACCATGTATTTCTTTTCTCAAGCCACCTTCTCGGTGACTTTAGTCTCGCTTCTCACCGTCTGAAAAGGCCACTTCCTCGGTGGCTTTGGTTTGTTAATCTAAGCTTAAACTGTGGGTTTAATTGCCTTTTCTTGTTCCATATAAATAGACCCTTTAAGCCTCAGTGTTTGACTGAAAAGATTGGCAGCGATGGAGAGCGTACCCAAGAAGGCTAAAGGTAACAGTAACGTGATAAGAAGGGAAAGAACACGAAGAGGCAGTGAGAGGAGGAGGGACAAGCAGGAAGTAATGGCCATCCCAAAGAAAAGTCTGAGCAGCGTAAAATTGATGAGTTAGATATCACTTAGCATCAAGATTTCTATAACTTCTGGCCGCGACCGACATCCAAGCTATTAATACCGGACTACCTCCACTGCGCTAGAAGAGCTTTACAGGCTCACCCAAGAGCTCTACTGCATCCAGGAAAGAAGAGATTGCTACGATCATGATGAGAGGAACGCCCAGCTCTTGGTGGTGATTGGCAGGACAAAATGCCACATGATAACGTAACTCAAGGACCTTTGCAACTCTAGAAGATGCACAGGAGACAAGGTCTGGTATAAGGTTCAAATCAAAGAAGGCAAAAACTTTTGCATGCTATTCAAATACAAGTTTGATAAGATGAGAGTGAGCATGATCTGGGAGATATCCAAGGAAATCCATGCCCAAAATTGCATGAAGAAGACAAATAACATGATTCAAGAGATCCTCTCCTATATATCACTGGGAATGGTTACTTCTCTCCAATCCTTCTGAAGAGCATTCACTATTGATCTAAATTAGTGTATTTATTGATTGTAAGAACATTAAAACCTTTGTAATACAAACTTTTCAATGTATCAAAATGGAGAGCATGAAATTTCCTCATCTCTCTTTCTGTGTTTCGCTTTTTAATCTTACCTTCAACTAAAAGGACCATGCTATAACAAATGGCTCCTTTGAGCAATGTAAGCCGTTTCCTGCTTTATCATTAATTAAAAGTTATAATTGTTTCTAATTAGCTAGTGTAGCTAATTGTTAACTATAATCCTTTTGGTCAATATAATAGACATTTAGTCTAGTGCTATGATTCTTGCTTTAGTTGCCAGAGGTTACAAGTTTGATTCTTTGGAGTTCTCCTATCTTCTATTCTAAAATGATGTGATCCTCTTGCATGCCCAAATGAAAGAAAATATGAGGTTTCTTATGTCAAAAGTGAAGGCTAGTGAATGCCAATCCATTGTAAGGAAAGTGTCCCTAGATTAAAGCTAGATTAAAACATGGAAAAAAAGCTCACCTAATCACACCTCTATTTTCCCATTTATTCTGTTCTTCCTGGCTAAGTCAAACAGTTACAAAGGTAAGATTGTCAAGTGTATAGATTTTGCTAGAGCTCATTTTAGATATCTTTGTATAGGAGCTCAAACTTGAAATTCTATCTGCCAGTAATGGACAATTGATGATGAGCTTTCTGTGCATGGCACCTTTGTAAATGGTCTGGTAATTATAATACCTTTATAATGTCAATGAAATCTTGTTTGCTGTGGAAGGCAATCAATTTGGTATGATCAGGTGTTCCAGGCAAATAAACAATTGGTAAACAAATTGAGTATAATTGGCAATGACCCTTCTCAAAAAAGTGATTACTTTGAACTTTATAATTTTTTTTCATGGATAATTAAAAAATTATTTTTCTAATGAGAATATATTTCATTATTATTTTATATAATACCGTTTTATAATTAATTGAAAAAAGGATAAATTTTTTAAAGAGAAAATTTATAAATTTTATAGAAGTTATTCTTGCCTACCCAATGTTAGTATTAATATGAACTCTAGCAAGAGATCCATTGGGATTAAAACAAGTTGAAAGGGTGTCACTTGAGGATGTAGTGTCCAAAGCTAAGTTGGTGGATATAGTGACTAGGTATTCCAAAAGTGTTTACCATTGATTGTAAAAACATAACAATCCTATAATTGAAACCAACATAGCAAAATGTATCAAAATAGAGAATAAAAAATAGTGTAAATAACAAAAGATTTTTTAGTTGCTGAATGGTTTACAATAATAATGGAGGCATTCAATTAATCACTACTCCAACTTATAGAAACTCTTTAAATGTAAGTAAAGTTGTCAAGTTTTTATAGTGTATATGGTTTTCACTCTTTATTCTATAATGATTTACTATAGGATAACCATAGAATGGAACTGTAAGTGACTAATTTTTCCATTTTACTTTAGTCACTTAACTGCACCTCCGACCACTTGGAGGAGTCTCATTCACAACCTCCATAAGTCCCAGTTAGGACTTGGGGTTTGCCAGCCCTGAGAATGGCATCCATGCCACTCAACCTTTGCACTTGGTCCAAGTGTTCCATGTGTCTGATCCCATGACCGACACCCTAAGGTACCACCGACATATCAGCCCGTTACACTAGGCCATGCCCATTCACCTTGGTCACACCAGTGGTCTAACGCCACTTGCATCATAATCCCGTCTCTCAAAAACTGGGCCGTCCGTCCATGAGCGATCATCCCAGATCTACTCCTTAGCATCCTTAGGATGCCCGCAGACATGGGGAATAGCCTTCCCCGACAACTCTTTTCCAGTCCCCACCAAGTCCCTTTTAGTTTATGGCCGTGTTCGCCAACACTGCCACTGGATCAAGGCCCGCAGGCCTGACCGCTAAGTCCCACTATCCTTTGGGACTTCCTCACCATGTGACCGTATCCTTGGTCACTGCATTAGAGGCCTACTCCTCTTCCCTTTCACCGTTTGGGACTTTGGGACAACATTTCGGAACACCGTGGCCTTACGCAAGCCTCATGGGTACTCTCCTCGCCTTTCGCCTTTAGGTGCTCTAGCCATGGGCTTAGAGCGAGGTTCTGTTGAGCCACGATAGGTATCCAAGTAGGTAGTGCCACCCACACTTGGACTGGGAGCATCGGCCAGTCGATCTCCCGGGGGAACTAGAGCCGGCTCTTGAACACTTCACCAAGTTACCCCGCTTGTCGGTCCGTGTTCACTCTAGTCTTGGACTTCCCAGTGGGCAGCTCATCACCCAACACTGGGTCCGGCCTTCCTGGGCCAAACTGGCCTTTCCTGGCCAAACTGGCTCCACTGCAGTCCTCCCCCCCACTATACTTTTGGAGCTCACCAAACCCCCCAGGGTCTGGGAAACGAACGCTTTGGGCTTTCACCCTCGCAGACTCAAACTCGGACTCGGACTCGGACTCGGACTCGGACTCGGACTCGGGCTCGGACTCGGTCTCGGCCTCGGCCTTGGTCTTGGTCTCGGTCCCGATCTCGGTCTCGGTCTCGGTCCCGGTCTTGGTCCCGGTCTCGGTCTCGACTTCGGACTCCATCTCGGGTCCATCTCGGACTCCATCTCGGGTCCATCTCGGACTCCATCTCGGACTCCATCTTGGGTCCATCTCGGACTCTATCTCGGGTCCATCTCGGGTCCATCTCGGACTCCATCTCGGGTCCATCTCGGGTCCATCTCGGGTCCATCTCGGACTCCATTTTGGACTCCATCTCGGACTCCATCTTGGGTCCATCTCGAACTCCATCTCGGACTCCATCTCGGGTCCATCTTGGGTCCATCTCGGGTCCTTCTCGGACTCCACTTCGGACTCCACTTCAGACTCCAACTCGGGTCCATCTCGGACACTTCCACGTGTCATGTGTTAGTCCTTTTTGGGTCCCTTTTTGGAGCCTCGCTTATGGCTCGCTTCGTGTTCATTCCTCAAGCACTTTGTTAGGGGTTCCACTCCCGCTCTCGACCTTTCAAGGCAGAGCTTTTAGTCCAAACGTGTTACGCTCGTTTGGCTTTCACTTCGGCCACTACCACGTGGCGCCCCTCCGGCTCTACTTTGGGGCCTAGGGATTTTGTGTCTCACAACTCCACCACCCATAGACGAAGTTTGATGTCCTCATCGAATGGTAAACCCTTTCATAAAGTAACACCCGCATGTGTTACCATTTCCATCCTTGGCACCCAGCCAATATCTGTCTATGGTTTGACACCAAAGGCTCACTATGCCTTGTCCATCCTCTAAGGAGCATAGCCTCTCCAACTTAGAGGCTCATTTGACCACTTGTGGTGGTTCTCTCCTTTTATTGGTTTAGTTCTCACTAAACCTGTTAGAGACACCTTCTCTAACTCAATCCCACTACACGTTCTCAAGTGGTCTCACTTTCCAACACTATAACCCTTGCACTTTGGAACTTTCAATTCTGACTTCTCGAAGTCAATTTCCTAGGTGTCTCCGACACCTTGCATTGCACATATTGTGCAACTCCACTTCCTCATCCTAGGAAGTTCTCCACTTGAGGGCACCATCATCCTCTGTTCGATTTCATGCCACCTTTGGGCACTGAGTTCCAGTTATCATATTGTGTGCTAGGGCTGTCCATGGCCCTATCTTTTGGCTACTTTGCCGCTCCCTCACCGTGAGCTTTTACTTCACCAAATTGGAACACTTAGGAATCCATCCTTGGAAGTCCACTTCCTTTCCCACAAGCTGTTAGCAACAAACACATTAGTGTTCCTTGGCTAACTTTGCCATTTGGATCCCTTCCATTAAATTTCATGGCCCAAATTTGGCCACTAGTCCTTTGCTCCTATCCTTAATTGTTGCACCCAGCAACATAGGATCGCTACCTCCATTTTTGAGGTATCCTTTCGGTTCCATAGCAAAGGCTCTTCTTTGCCAAGTCCGGAGGATGTTCACCCCTAGTACGTCTCTTTAGCATCTTCTGCTATGGGCTTTATCCACGGCCTAACTTCGTGACCCTCCCATGGGTCTTTTATAGAGATTACTTTCCTTGGACTCACTATGCCATCGCACGGACATAGTTTATTTCCCTCAGGTGCTCTTCCCACTTGGTCATCATGACCAAGCCACACCACCTTAAAGAGTTCAATTTCAACATTTTGAACTAGGAACTTCATTCCTTAGCCAACCAAGGACCTTGTCCTTATTTGGCCATACGATCACCTAGTGATCTCACCTTGGCACCTTAACAGAGTTGCCAAGAGGTACTTAGTCTTCTAGACCTTCTAATTGTTAACTATAACCCCGGGGGCATCCCCCACACTTGGCGGTGCACCCAAGCCAGCCCTTATGGCCAAGGGTTCATAGCAATTGAGATTAGGTGTCCCCATCTCACTCACCACATCCTTGGTGCCACTTGCACCAAAGCGTTCAAGTTAGATATGCCAAGCTTTCACACTAAGCAATCTAACCGTGCATCACGACTCCGAGGCATCCCTCGCTTGGCAGTGTGCCCAAACCAGTCTCCACACTGAGAGTCCATGACCACCGAAATATAAGTGTCCTCATATTCCAAACCATCACCACGCCCTAGTGATTTGGGATTCGAACCCAAGCACTAGAGGGTCGGGACTCGAACCCAACCTCCGTATATGCATCTACGGACGGCATCACCCAGGATGCCTGGCGTGACTTCTCACGCCGGTGCACCAACTTATACTCAAAGCGCGCTATAGATCATAGCTTAGGAACTTAGTTCCTCCCCACTGCCAAGTCCTCTCACTTGACAAGCCCGTGATCATGCATGGACTCCTCCATGCTTGGCCCCATGGCCCACCCTTTTTGAAGTTATCACCTTCAACTAGGGTATTTGTTCCCCTGACTTGCCAATCTCGCTTTGGCAAGTCCTCTGACCACTGTAACATGGTTCTTGCACAAGCGTGAAAGCCCTTGATCATCGACTTTCGTTCAAAGCCCTCTCTTTGAACACTCGGGAACTACTTCCCTAACCTTGATAGCCTTGCCTCATGGCAAGCTTCAAGACTATGCTTCTGCTGCGCCACTCTAATTTCGCGCGTTCCTTGAACCATTTACGCTTGGCCTTTCTAGGTACTAAGCTACCTAGAATCCTCTTTGGGAACCTTGAAGGAACTCTGTCTTTTAGCTTGCTAAGGCCTCCCTTTTTGCAAGCTTCCCAATTACCATATAGTCTAACATGGACAATTCCATATTTTAGACTCTCCATGGCATCACGGTTGCTAGCGGCAACACCCTCGAGCCCCCACTTGATTCTCCTCTCTCAACTGGCATAACCAACCTTGGTTATGCCCTCCGATTCCTATGGTTCGGTTCTATCCCCTTACTTCTTGCTTTTGGCTTCATACTTTTCCTTCGGTCATTCTCCTCCAGACCAGGAGGATAGCTCTGCACTTTCTACCATGCCTTAGCAAGTATTCTTAGGGATGAACCTACCCGATAGCCTAGGGAGTGGTTCCTCAATCCAGGTATGCTCACCCTATAATCCCACCCACCGGGATTACGTTGTTGCTTACGGGCCTTTGCATGCCCATTACTAGCCTTGCCAAAATTTCATTTTTGGCTTTGTCCAATTCGAGTAGACAGTCTTCTCCTGTCTCCACCACTTTGGACATTTGGATAGCACCTATTATCCATTATTCGCTAGGGACTTAGTCCCTTGGGCCTTATTTACTGCCCTCGCGACATCAAACACCACCTCCTGGTGTTCTAGAGTGTTTGGGGGTCCCAATGATGGCTTCCTTGACAATAAATATTTCCTTTTATGGCATTGACTTACTATATCGCAACATAAGCAACTTATCCCCCGTAAGGGTATATCCACTTCCCTATGCCATTAAGAAGGCTTGGGTAGCTACCTTCTACCCGTTTAACCAATTATTTTGCACCTCTTGCTTAGTTGCCTTGTAGTTGTCAAGTCCTACAACTCATTGCTGGTGCTTCCACACCTCCATCATTATCTGGGTCACCACACTCCAATTGCATGCTCTGCAGCTTAGGCTATGCCATTCCCATTTCTATTGGGATTCCTTTGGCAAGGGGTTCTCATGAACCCAACATAGCCTCAAGGTATCACACCTTGGCACATTTGGTGTCTCCACACCATCAGCTCCACGAGCCTACCTTTAGGACACTTCTTCTTTGTGTCTAAGTCTTTGCCAAGACCAATACCACTCTTTCTCATGCCAACCATCCGTTAGCACTGCACCATAGAGGTCACACACAACTTTGTGTCAAAGTTGTTTTCTTTTTGGGAACACCTTTCCCACAACTTTAGCATGGCACATTTTGCCATCGATGAGATACCCTCTGTTCTTATCCTTGGATCCTATGATCCCCCCCCATCCTTCGTGGGGTACAACACACTTCAGTCCAAATGCTTCCATCAGTCCTTTTAGGACCATCCCTTGACTCTACTTGAGTCATCCAACAGTTTTAGACTTGGTTAATCCACAGACCTGTAAGGTCTTACTTGTGAGGCACTAGCTCACTAGAATACACTTCTTGCATTCCTGTCCTACTCAAAAGGACTATTTTCACAAGTGTTACTCTGACACTTGATTTTGTTCTCTGGGGGCAACCTTTGCCCCTTATGACTACTTGTCCATGTGATGAGAATACCAACTCATCTCTAAGTACACCCCCCAACTCCTTGGGTTGTTCCAGCATTTATTAAAGGTAGCCCCGGCTACCATTTCAAGGACTTGAGTCCTCTTCCGTATTTGACCTGCCACGGTCATTACCTCTGGTCTCACATTCAGGAGCACCAACCTTAACTATATGAGGATAATCTTGTGACTCCTTTATTGTTTTGGAGTCTACATATTTCCCGTGATCCCAACTATAGTTATTTATCACAACTACGTTAGCCCGTTTGCTGCGTCAAACGCTCATTTGGATCACATCCTCAACTCTCTGAGGAGACCTTATACTGTTCTCAAGATCCCAAAGTCGTTCCATTATTGACCCTTTTCTATCCACCACATTGTGCCCAAGTTCACGCATGAACTTGAGTGGAGAGCCATGTCCTCTCGACATGCTACTTCTCCAGGATAGACCCACTCCTAGGACCTTCCGATGCCAACATCAATGGTGATATACTTGAGCACCAATAAAAGTCGGACTAAAGAACAGCTCCGATACCAAATTGTAAGCGACTAATTTTTCCATTTTACTTTAGTCACTTAACTGCACCTTCGACCACTTGGAGGAGTCTCATTCACAACCTCCATAAGTCCCAGTTAGGACTTGGGGTTTGCCAGCCCTGAGAATGGCATCCATGCCACTCAACCTTTGCACTTGGTCCAAGTGCTCCATGTGTCCGATCCCATGACCGACACCCTAAGGTACCACCGACATACCAGCCCATTATGCTAGGCCATGCCCATTCACCTTGGTCACACCGGTGGTCTAACACCACCTGCATCATAATCCCGTCTCTCAAAAACTGGGCCGTCCGTCCATGAGCGATCATCCCAGATCTACTCCTTAGCATCCTTAGGATGCCCGCAGACATGGGGAATAGCCTTCCCCGACAACTCTTTTCCAGTCCCCACCAAGTCCCTTTTAGTTTATGGCCGTGTTCGCCAACACTGCCACTGGATCAAGGCCCGCAGGCCTGACCGCTAAGTCCCACTATCCTTTGGGACTTCCTCACCATGTGACCGTATCCTTGGTCACTGCATTAGAGGCCTACTCCTCTTCCCTTTCACCGTTTGGGACTTTGGGACAACATTTCGGAACACCGTGGCCTTACGCAAGCCTCATGGGTACTCTCCCCGCCTTTCGCCTTTAGGTGCTCTAGCCATGGGCTTAGAGCGAGGTTTTGTTGAGCCACGACAGGTATCCAAGTAGGTAGTGCCACCCACACTTGGACTGGGAGCATCGGCCAGTCGATCTCCCGGGGGAACTAGAGCCGGCTCTTGAACACTTCACCAAGTTACCCCGCTTGTCGGTCCGTGTTCACTCTAGTCTTGGACTTCCCAGTGGGCAGCTCATCACCCAACACTGGGTCCGGCCTTCCTGGGCCAAACTGGCCTTTCCTGGCCAAACTGGCTCCACTGCAGTCCTCCCCCCCACTATACTTTTGGAGCTCACCAAACCCCCCAGGGTCTGGGAAACGAACGCTTTGGGCTTTCACCCTCGCAGACTCAAACTCGGACTCGGACTCGGACTCGGACTCGGACTCGGGCTCGGACTCGGTCTCGGCCTCGGCCTTGGTCTTGGTCTCGGTCCCGATCTCGGTCTCGGTCTCGGTCCCGGTCTTGGTCCCGGTCTCGGTCTCGACTTCGGACTCCATCTCGGGTCCATCTCGGACTCCATCTCAGGTCCATCTCGGACTCCATCTCGGGTCCATCTCGGACTCCATCTCGGACTCCATCTTGGACTCCATCTCGGGTCCATCTCAGACTCCATCTCGGACTCCATCTTGGGTCCATCTCGGACTCCATCTCGGGTCCATCTCGGGTCCATCTCGGACTCCATCTCGGGTCCATCTCGGACTCCATTTCGGAATCCATCTCGGACTCCATCTCGGGTCCATCTCGAACTCCATCTCGGACTCCATCTCGGGTTCATCTTGGGTTCATCTCGGGTCCTTCTCAGACTCCACTTCGGACTCCAACTCGGGTCCATCTCGGACACTTCCACGTGTCATGTGTTAGTCCTTTTTGGGTCCCTTTTTGGAGCCTCGCTTATGGTTCGCTTTGTGCTCATTCCTCAAGCACTTTGTTAGGGGTTCCACTCCCGCTCTCGACCTTTCAAGGCAGAGCTTTTAGTCCAAACGTGTTACGCTCGTTTGGTTTTCACTTCGGCCACTACCACGTGGCACCCCTCCGGCTCTACTTTGGGGCCTAGGGATTTTGTGTCTCACAGGAACCAAAGTTTAAGGCTTTAGGTTATTAAATAAAGAAATGGAGCCCAAATCTCAAATATACAGCTAATGAGTAAAAAAGTTAAAATGACTCCTAAATGTTCAACCCAAAGATGAATCAATAAAGTGGCTTACTGTCTCAAACTTTCTTATGAGATAGAGAAGATGCATTATATGTTTCACGTCAACTTACTCAGAAGAATAGAAGCACAAAGTGATATTAGAATAGTTTTAAAGTATCTAACATTTTAATGCCAAGACAAAACAAAACTAAATGAAATTTAGTGTTATTTTGGTATATTGGTGGGTTATTGTGAGGATACATACATTTTATCAGTTAATATGGTATGGAGTTTAGGGTTAAATTTAAGTCAGACTCAAAACGAGGACAAACATAAGCAGAAGCTAGACTATGCTTCAAGTTGGTCGAGTATATTTAATTTACCTACTATCTCTATTATATATTTAGAACCCCTGCACGTTTTGGGCTTCCAATTCAATCATGAAAACTTATTAAATATGAAATGATATTAATTTATAAATTTAGATGTGAGAACAACTCTACCATGTTTAATCTCTACATTCCACCTAACTAACAAATCTAGATCTTTTCCATAAATAACTAATAAGACTGAGATGAACTAACATATAAAGGAATTATAGTAAAAGTGTCTTTAGTTATTATTGAGAGATCACACTTAATATCATAAAGGTTCCCAACACTAGCAAGTGCAAATTAAAATATGAATTCTTCTAACCAAATTAAATATGCTTGACTAATAGCATTTAAGAATTTTATTCTTATACTCTTCTAACCAAATGCA
Organism: Selaginella moellendorffii; assembly: GCF_000143415.4. Lineage (NCBI taxonomy): Eukaryota > Viridiplantae > Streptophyta > Lycopodiopsida > Selaginellales > Selaginellaceae > Selaginella > Selaginella moellendorffii. The sequence continues at coordinate 797,508 of NW_003314265.1, read as the reverse complement.
CATGAAGACCAGTTTAAAACTAGTTTAGGCAGAAAATAATAAAGGGTTAAATAATATTGATCTTTTGCCATTGTAACAGTAAAAAAAAAAAATCTAAAAAAGGCTTTATATACAATTAACCTTTGATACCCATAATCACATTTGTGTCATTTTTGGTTTTTAACTTATATTGTGTCCCTTGTTGTAAACAATTCATAAATTTGAAAATTCACCATAACAATTTGATTTGATTGCTGTTTTCAAGGGGAAGTTCCCAACAGGTTGCATGGCCAACGACTGGATCAATGCAACATTGGGACAGGGAATCCTCATGCTGCCACACGGGAAGGGGATGGAATGGAGCTCTTGTTGGCGATGCCGCTGCCCGAGAGATGGCAATTTCGTTTACGACCAAGTCGTGGTACTGGCGGCCCGGATCAAGGCCTCGACGCGAATTTCCAGCATCCAGGAACTCCATGCTCCAGTGCTGGGCAGCGGCAGCACCAGAAATATTTACCCCTGATTCTCTTCGGCTGAAAGCTATTAGCCCATAAACAAGATACTTCAGAAACTTAAGCAAAGCTGTTTTCTCTGTGATGTCCTTTTCAATGATTTGTCTTTCAGCATAGCAGACTCAAGGGCTGCCAAAGTGGCAAAGAAGGACAAAGACAAAAATATTTAAGATGGCAAACCGATTTGTGAATCTAGATTTATATCATTTCTCCTGTTTGACAGTTCATGGTGAAAAAGGGACGTGTTTTGACACCCTCTGCCAGATTACTGCTGACCATAACATCTTCATTAACAGAGTTTCACACAGCAGATGAGGTATCATCTAGATGGAACATTCTTCCAATGCTATAGGTGTGGACAACGGGAACAATGGGAGAGCTCACACTGGTATTTACTAGCTTTCCATATCATTTTCATCTGTGAATTTGCAAAATTCCTGATGATCCAGGTCATAGAGATCAATGGCCAACAAATTAGAAGGTCATGTCTCATAACCTCGAGGATCCAAGCTGCTTATGAAGCTCTCACAGACAAGGAAGGCAAGCCCTTGCAAGTGCTGCTGTCTTTCTTTTCTCAAGGCCACCTTCTTGGTGAGTTTTATCTCATAATTTCTTGAAAAGGCTTAAACCGTGGGTTCCGTGAATTGCCTTTTCTTGTTCCATATAAATAGACCCTTAGGTTTGACGAAAAGGATTATCAGCGATGGAGAGCGTGGACAAGAAGGCCAAAGCTTATAGCGTGGCAGCGATGGAGAGCGCCAAAGGTAACAGCGACGCGATCAGGAAGGGAAAGAACACGAAGAGGCAGCGAGAGGAGGAGGGACAAGCGGCCGGGGCCCCAAAGAGAAAGCGCCTCCAGGAAGTAGTGGGCATCCCGAAGAAAAATCAGGTAGCATGTAACATTGATGGGTTAGATATCACTTGGCATCAAGATTTCCATGACTTCTGGCCGCGACCGACATCCAAGCTACTGACACCGGACTACCTCCACTGCGCTGGAGCTCAAGAGCTTTACACGCTCCTCACCCAGGAGCTCTACTGCGTCCAGGAGAGAAGAGATTGCGACGATCATGACAAGAGGAACGCCCAGCTCTTGGTGGTGATTGGCGGAACGCGATGCCACATGATGAGGCGCCTTGAGGATCTGTGCAATTCTAGAAGATCTAGGGGAGATAAAGTCTGGTATGGGGTTCAAATCAAAGAAGGCGGAAACTTTTGCACGCTATTCAAGTACAAGTTTGATGGGATGAAAGTGCGCATGATCCGGGAGATGTCCAAGGAAATCCATACCCAGAACTGCGTGAAGAAGACAAACAACACGATCCAAGAGATCCTCTCCCATATCACTGGGAATGGTTACTTCTCTCCAATCCGTGTGGAGAGCGTCCACCATTGATCTAAAACAGTGTATTTAATGACTCTATAAAAATGGAGAACAAAAAATAGTGTGTTATTTCTCGTGTCTCTGTCTCTCTCTCTCTCGATCGACATTGTCAAAGCATGTTTCGCTTCTTAAATTCCTGGTGCATCGCTTCACCAATCTTGGCTGGTGATTCTACAACCGTGACTCCCGCAGCTTTCAGTGTTTTGATTTTGTCCTGGGCCGTGCCTTTGCCTCCCGAGATTATAGCTGCAAGGAACACACCATTTATCTTTTATGCTTGAAATTTCAAGCTTACCTCCAGCGTGACCCATTCGACGCCCGGGCGGGGCTGTCAATCCTGCAATGAAGGACACTACAGGCTTTTCCGTCCCACTCTCCTGCAAGAGTGTCCTCCTCAAGTTATGTCCAAGGCGTTATACAAATTAAGAGATCGAGTTTCACCTTGATAAATTGCGCAGCATCCTCTTCCGCGGTTCCACCAATCTCTCCAATCAAAACAATGCCTGGCAAAGCGGAAAGGACTTGAACCGACACTCGCAGCGTAAATAAGAGAGCGTCATACCTTCCGTTTGTGAGTCCTGGACAAAACGCTCCAAACAGTCCACGAAATTCGTTCCGTTGAATGGATCGCCTCCGATCCCAACGCAGGTCGACTGGCCCAGACCAACAGCAGTCGTTTGAAAAACCTGCAAAAGAAGAAAAGAGAAAAGCAAAGGATGTCACATAAGCTAACTCTGATAAAACGAGAAAATGTTTCAGTACCGCTTCGTAAGTCAGTGTACCGGACCGAGAAACAATGCCAATGCGACCCGGCTTGTGGATGTATCCCGGCATGATTCCGATCTTACACTCTCCAGGCTTGATGATCCCAGGGCAGTTTGGTCCGATCAAGCGCGTCTTGCTCTGGGATTTCATGGCAGACTTCACCTTAACCTGTCAAAAGAAAGTATATTCAGAACTTAGAAAAGATAAACTTTCAAAGTCATATCTAGATCTAGAGAAGAAACTTAGAAGTCCTAGAGAACAAAACTTAGAGCTTTAAGTCAATCATAGCACACAAACCAAGCTCTAGAAGCAAAACTACTAGTCAGTCACGACTCCAGGAAAAAAATGATTCCAAGTAGAACAGCACAACTCTAAAGAAGAAGAAGAAAAAAAAAACTCTCGTACCATGTCGTGCTGTGGGATGCCTTCCGTGATGCAAACCACCAGATCGAGCTCGGCTTCCACGGCCTCCATGATCGCGGCAGCTGCGAACTTGGGCGGAACGTAGATGACGGTCGCATTGGCCTTGGTCTCGGCCTTGGCCTCGTGCACCGAGTTAAACACCGGGAGCCCTAGGTGCTCTGTGCCTCCCTTTTTGGGAGTGACGCCCCCGACCTGGACCACCAAAGTATACACGAATCCATCGATCCCAATTCCAATCCCAGATCTTCCCTCTTTGACCTAGAAATCGCGAAAAGGCTTACCATTTTGGTGCCGTACTCGATCGCCTGCTCGGTGTGGAAGGTCCCATTCTTGCCCGTGATGCCCTGGCAGAGGACGCGCGTGTTCTTGTCGACGAACACGGCGGGCGTGGACGCCGAGCTCCCGAAACCCCGGCGCTGCGATCCAGCGCTGCTGCTGCGCTCCACGAATGCCGCGATCCTCCTCGCCGCCGATCTCATCGCCCCGCCCTCCCTGTGGCTCCTCCTCTCAAAGCATATTTCCTAGAGAATATTCCAAATCCCTAATTTATCGCCAAGAACCCTAAAAGCGTCGTCTTCTACCTCGGGTACTGGAGAGTCTTGCGAGTCCTTCAATCCTACACGCGCTAGTGCCCAAACTGCGTCGTCCTTGTAGGATGAGTGGCCAATCAATCGATCCGACACGCCACAGAGGACAATGTTGGTGTGATACACGATTTAATCGGAACAAGGCAACAAACGGTCCGTGCTAAGATTCTTTCCCCTGGCCCATTTGTGATCGAGCGACACACTGCCAAAACCCTCAATCGCTGGATCGTTCTCCATTTGGTCTCTAGCGATTAGCGTGTTACCGTGTGTGTGGCTTCCAATGGCGCTAACAAGTGTTTTTGTCCACGAGGGCATCCACGTCACAGGACGTGTCCACGCGGCAACGCCGGCGGCGGTACACGTGGCAGTCGCATTTATAATTCTTCTTTCCCCTTTCTCACAAACCATTCTCGTAGAGGGCTCTTTCTCCTCCTCCTTCCTCGAGCAAGCAATCAGCAACTTGGCTATGGCCACTGGCGCTTGCTCGATCTCATCCAGTCGCATAGGATAAAGGGTCTCTCGGGTTTGGGTCTCCTCGTCTTCTTCGCTACTCGCTCGATTCCTTCCGTGTCTTGTTGCGTGAGAGCACGCATTCCCAGCTCCCACTTTATGCCAGGATCCAATCCCCAAGCTCTCGGGCTGATGATCACACCAGCGGCCAGTCTCCCAGGACTCTGCTCGTCGCTGCACTCTCCACTCCGTCGAGCAGTGACCCTCTTGCTCGCGGCGGCGGCGGCGGCCAAGAATGGAGCAGCTTATGCCCCGTAAGTTACCCAAGTCGTCCATGTCGCCGTCTTCCTCACGCTCGCAATCCACCTCGCGCTGTCCGAGCAAGAGGAAGAAGAGCCCACCACACAAGGATGGCTCCTCGCATACTCCCAGATCTTCCAAGCTGCCACCTCCACGGCCACACCATCCTGTGCATCCGCCTTACGGCTCCTCCTACTCGTGGGACTCCGCCCAAGGCCAAGCTTTCATGGACAAGGTCGCCACTCGGACCCAGTCCGCTGCGTCGATCCATGACGCATCCCAGCAGCAGCAGCAGCAGCAGCAGCGGCAGGACGGCACCAAGGATACTCCATATCTCGCACTCGTTCAGCTCTTCAATCAGTTCCAGGTACCTTTCTTCTTCTGGTTCTTCTTCCATTCTTTCTTCCGGTTCTTCGTCGCTCAAAGCTTCTCCTTCTTCTCCTTCCAGGGGATGCCGATTGATACCAAGAAGACCCTTGTAACTGTGACTGTTCTCGGCAGCACGGGCCCTCTGAGGATGGTTGTCACCAGCGACGCCACCGTCAAGGAGGTGATCAAGATGGCGCTTCTCAAGTACGCACACGAAGGCCGTGTTCCAGCTCTCGGTCGTAGCACGCGGGAGTTCGAGCTGTATGATTCTCAGTTCAGTTCCCAAGGTTCGCTCCATCTCTCCTGCTCGTGGAAGTGTCAGTCTTACCAAACGTTTCCTGCCGCTTGGTTTTGTCAGCACTCAAGCCAGATGATCGGATCGCCAACATGGGAACCCGGAACTTCGTCCTGTGCCCTGTTACCCTCAAGAACAGCTGCGGCGAAGAGTCCAAGACTTCTTCCACCTCCAAATCCTGGTGGAGTTACGTCACTGGCATCAAGTCGTTGGTTTAGCTCAACCGCAACGCAAGGCAAAGCCAGAAGAAGATATTTGCCGTGAATGGTTGGTCTATAGCGTAAGGCATCTCCGCGCATTGTTTATCATTGTTTCTCCATCTAATCCACACGAAACCATTTCTTGTGTGCATAAGTCTCCAACGTCATGCCTGGTGATAAATCCCATCTGATCATCTGATCGTGCCGAGCCTTTTTTTATATTCTCGTGTCTTTGCATGATCCCAGACCGGAAACGGTCCCACGCCTGCTTTCCAGAAGCTGCCAGGAATCAAATTCTTGAATGTACCTGTGACCACCACTGCGGTCAAACTTGTCGGTCGATCATCCTCCCACTGCACCGTCCACCAATCCATCTCTATCTCTGTCCCTGTCTCTTATGTCCTTGTCTCCTCCACTGCCTCCACCACCCGTCTACAAGCTGAAGGAGAAATCCTCGTTTTCGTAACGGACGGAACAGTGATTGCCCGAGTCGCCGCTGTCCTGCCACTTCACCACCCTTGACGAGCTCGAGCTCGTTCTTGTCCTGGAAACTCGCTGGCTGTCGCTGCTGAAGTCGCTGGACGAGAGTGCCGACTCGACGCCGTCGGCTCCACGCGGCAGTAGGACGACGCCGTTCCACAGCATGACGAACATCTGGATCGGCTCCAGTGACTGCTTGTGCAAGGAGAGGATCTCGCTGATCAGTAGCGTGTCGAAGCAGCGAATGGCGCCGGAGGACTGCACCATCCAGGGGGCGACTTTTCTTCCAGTAATCCGGGAAATCACTAGTAGCTTTCCGGCTGCACGCCCGGAATCATGCAGTTGCTTTAGTCCAGCACGGTCGGCTGCAGTTCCAGATTCGACCGATGATACGTAGAGAAACCCCTGGAAGTTCTAGACGTATAAACAAAGAGCAGTAAAAACAAATAAATCCAACATACCTCCTCAGTGTGACTGATGCCGACGCCTAGTCTTTCGCTTTCATGTGGAACAAGATTCAATGCCAACTCTGATGCAGCAGGAGCGAACCACAGACGAACTCCTCTCAGCACCCCTATATCGCTTCCAGCCTCATCGTGAACAGTATAGCTTCCCGAGTTTGCAACACTCGATGCCTCTTCTTGACCAGCCACGCCAAATCCTCTGGCACTCGAGCCCTGCAAACAGAATTTTGTTAAGAAACTTTAACTTGCTACTAAAGGCAGTTACCTGTCTGAGAATTGGTTCTGTTTGGATGTTCACAAAAATGATAGGTACTCCTACCTTTTGTGAAGCCGACAGCCACGCCATTGCTCTTGCTGAAGTGTCATCGACATCGTTGTAACCTGCTCCCAGTTGAGCTTGCTTAAACGGCATAACGAGCAGTGAGAAAACAATTGACGAATTTGGAGGAGGAAGAAAATGCTGCATCTTTTGTTGCCACGCGTACGAAATAACGCAGCCTCTCATCTGTGTGTTGGAAGTTCTGGACTTGCCTCTGCCTTCTAAAACCTTCTGCGTCTGGTCTAAAAGTCAAGAAAAAAAAAAAAAAAAAAAACTGGCGAGTTGAAAATTCGACGCAACTGCTAAAAACGCAAAGGCCTTACCTTGAATAAGAGCGCATTCCTCTTCAGTAGCATCCATAAAGGTGGCCGTGTAGCTCTTATCTTCATAATCTGCCAGTGCATAATGCTTTCGAAGCACAGACTCCTCAGCAACCACAGACGCAGTGATTTCTAGCCTCCTCCCTTGCCGAGAAATTCTCACATAGATCCTTTCTTTTGCAGAGGCAAGTTTCCGGAGCTCTCGACCAAAGCCAGTCTTCCCTCCCGAAAAAGGAGATTTTACAGCAGCAACCACCTGGCTTCCGGTTCTGAGCTGCTCGATCACGTCTCCCGGAAGAAACTTATCCTCGCTCCAGGCCTCTGATCCCGCAGAAACGCTTTTCACAGCCAGCACAGTCTTCTGGCCGACGCCCATTTTACCCAACCTGTCGGAGATCAGAATCATGGACCCGGGAAGAGCATGGACCCGAAAACTGTCTCCAAACTACTCCGAATCCAGCTATGTGATGTCAAATACTGATCTGCAAGTTACAAATCAAAATGCTATCTGCCATACAGCGTTTTGCACTAGAAATCTTTCACCTTGCCAAGAACGCCCAACTCCTGCTGGAAGTAGCCGGCAGCAGCACTACTGAAACGTAGAAAAGCACATCATTAGGGCTCTCCTCCTTTCCCAGGTTAAAGAAACTCACTTTAACAGCTGAGCAGTGCGTCCTTTCGAAAATTCTCCTATTGTTTTGCAATCACAATCGCAGAGATAAGTCAGCTACGAGACACCGAAGGAAAAGAAAAGAGGAGCCTCACCTTTAGTCTTATGTTGTTGACATGGACAGTAGAACCGTGTCCCCCTATCGTTGACTTAGAGCAGTATTTCGGTCTGAGCCCGGGCTCCGAGTAGCTCGCCGTCTGGATCGTAGTCTCTCTCAATCACCAGATTCGTTTTCTCTTCCAATCTCCAGCCAGCACCGATTCTCAGGACGCCTGCTGTGGTCAAATGGACGTATGTGTAGATGTCACCTGGCAGCCACAGCACGGCCGGTTCTTGCTCGCTGCTGGCCGCTGGTATCCTCCTGCGCCTCTTGAACTCTGTGCAAGTGAATACTCCGCTATCCTGCTGTTGAGTGACTGAAGAATATATCTCAAACACCTTCCAAGTTCCGACCAAGTCCTTTGATTGGAGGCGTGAGCGCTGTGATAGCAACTTGAGCTCGGGGTTGCTCGATGACCTTTTCAAGTTAACCAGCCATCAGTGCCAGGCATGTACTGCGAACTTGATTTACCTGAAGCTTTGCTCATTTACAGGTCCTAGCCATTCTTCCTCGTACGCAGCGACGCGCAAGACTTCCACTTCGTCTGTTTCGTCATTCACTGAGATCGTGTGACATATCCGCACCCGCTTATGCCCAGCTCGAACTAGACACTTGAAAACACCGGCTTTCAAAACATGGAACCAAGAGAAAATGTCTACTCACCTGCTCTACTTTGTGCGTTGGTGAGTAAAAGTAGCCCCTTGCAATGGTTGTGTCATCTTTCGCTCTGAGCAGGCGTGTTGGTCCCCGAGAAAAAGCTCCGTCCTGATGTAGAAAGAAAAAAAATAGCAGAGGGAGTAAAAAGGAAACTGTTACTTGACACAAACCACAGGCGGGCTTTACCTCAAAGAACACAAGACCCGGCTCCATGCCGATTGTTTCCTTCTCCATCACATCCTTCATGCCTTCGTATGAGTGCTTGGCCTTGAGTTCACATAAAGTAAACGGTTCGACACTTCCTTCCTGAGACGTACTACCTTCAGTTTCAGAAGAGCTTCCTTCAGGATCTTCGACCCCTGCAACATCGTCCGAATCTAGTTCTTCTTCGTCATCTTCATCAAAGTCATCCTCATCGTCATCAAAGTCATCATCAAGTTCCTGTTCGTTATCATCAAATTCTCCATCACCGTCCGTCAACTCTTCTTCACCACTAGTCCCATCGGCCTCTCTCTCCACATCGTCTTCGTCGGAGGCTCCATCTTCTACAGAACCTTCTTCGCCACCACTATCAGTCTCCAAATCTAATCCTGCCTCTTCTATCGCCAAATCTTGCTCAATTAATTCGTCTTGTGATTGGACCTTCTCCTGTGTTTTGCTAGCGTAAGGATTCTGCAAATTCCACAGCACTTCCCTGTCGATGCTTCTCTTCTCGGGAACAGACTCCACGAAACTGACGATCCGGCAGTCGTAGAGATACTCGTTTCTACCACCCAGACCCACTGGCTCCACCGCTGCTGTGTCCGGAGAAAAAACTGCTCCGACTCCTCTCCAAACACCATGGCTGTTGCTAGCAAACGTATTCCAAGCCGGTGTTGGCACTATTTCCTGCCAGGAAAACGAGAGTCACAAGAATTCTAAGGAGGTTGGGATGGAGAAACTTACTTCTTCTTGAAGAACTTCCTCTCGATCGATTATAAACATTCCCGACACATCCTTGGACACAGGTTTCTTCTTCTTCCATTCTGTCTTCTGTTTAGGACGAGGAGAGCTTCCATTCCTCTTCTTAGCCTCGTTCTGGAGCGCTTGGTTCCAGGCATTGTCGCTTTTCCTAGCAAAATTCCTGTGCTTGGGAGCCGCGGCGCAAATCCTCAGCGCCGGCATTCTTACCGAAAATCCAGCTGCATTTCGATGCCGCGGACTCGGCCAGCGATCGAAATCCACGCCGCCGCAGCGGAGGAGCGGCAATCCAACCAGCGCTGCCATGCATAAACCCTAAAAAAGAAAATAGGGTTTATAATGCCGATGGAACATCATGAGCACCAATTTTCCGGTATGCGGCATTCCTCTTCTCCTCCCCAGCTAGGGTTCTTCTAGATGCGGCTATGATGAATCCAACAGCGCTTTCAATAGCATGCGCGCCTCCAGGATGCCGGCCGATCGCCAGATCTCTCCGCAGGCTCTCGAGCAGTTTCGATCCGCTGACAATCCTCCGCAAGCACAGATTCCAGCGGCGGATTATCAGAGCGAGCAATTCGGAGCCGCGGGCCGTGAATCCGTCGCCGCCGCCGCAGCGCAAATCCAAGAGCAGCCTCAAGGCGCTGCTGGATTTTCCCCGGTCGATGTGGAACCAAATCTCGCATCCTCTGAGTAACTTTGGATTTGGAAAGAAGAGCCTGTGGGAGGCCGGGCTCGGATTGTTTCTTCTGGGTGGAATCGTGCTGCTTGGGCTCACGCTGGCTTGGGTCAAAGGCACACAGCTGAGAGCTCGCTCTCGCAAATACTTTGCCACATTCGAGTTTGCCAAGGCTTGGGGGATCACTGTCGGGACTCCCGTGCGAATTCGCGGTGTCGACGTCGGGACTGTGATTCGTGTCAAGCCAACTTTGGAGAAGCTCGACGTGGAAGTCCAGGTATTTCTCTTCCTCGTTTTTTTTCCCTTGGTGTTTTCTTTGGTTCTTATCTTTTCTCTTTAGATTGTCGATGCAAACCTGGTGATCCCTCGCAACGCGCTCGTGGAAGTGAACCAGTCGGGCTTGGTGAGCGAGACGCTGATTGATATCACGCCGCAACATCCCATTCCCAGTCCGACAGTCGGTCCCCTTCATCCAGACTGCAAAGGCGAGGGCCTCATTGTTTGCGACCGGGAAAGCATTCGAGGCGAGCAAGGTGTCAGTCTGGATGAACTCGTCGGGATATGCACTAAACTCGCGAAGCAGATTGATGCACAAGGAGTAAAGAGGCTTTACGACGTTGGCGAGCGCATGAGTCTGGCGGTAGAAGAAGCCAAGCCTCTTCTCGCCAAGGTAGGCATTGGTTTCCCAGTTTTCCTAGTCCCAAGTGTGGATTTTTGTCTAACAAAGTGATGCTGGCCCAGGTTCAATCAATGGCTGGCGACATGGAACCTCTGATCAAGGAAATCAGAGATGGTGGGCTTCTTAAAGAATTCGAGAAGCTGACAAAAGTTGCAGCGGAGGCCGGGGAAGATTTAAGGTGCCAAAGTGGTTTTTTCTCTTTCTCCTCTGCCACCACTAAAGCTTATCCAGTTTTTTCTTGTAGAAAGCTCAACAGCTCAGTTTTGACGCCAGAGAACACGGAGCTGCTTCGCCAGTCGGTCTCCACATTAACAAAAACTTTGAAGCACATCGAGGTAAAGAAAAAGCTCTGTATTTCTAGAACAGTACAGGGATCTCATCTCTGTCGCCTTTGGAATCTTGTCCAGAGCATTAGCGAGGACATAAGTGGGTTGACAGGAGACGCTGGAACACGCTACAACCTCAAGCAGCTCATCCAATCGCTGAGCCGGCTTGTCGCAGACTAGAAAACCCAAGTAAGAAGAATCTACGGTTTTTTTTTTTGCAACAGCAAAGATGAAAACAATTCTTGGTTCTTTGCTTGCGAGAGGTTTTAACAAAATTCCAGAGCTAAAAACCTCTACTGCGCTCTCGGCGCCACAGGTTCCAGAGCTTCGATCATGGCGACGCTGTTTCCCCTGATCACCTGCGAGAGTAAAAAGAAAAAGGTGTGACGAAAGCTCGAGCGCAGAGTTTTGCTACTACTTACCACCATGCCAATCTCCGTTCTCTCGTTGCCACTGATCTCCATGGTGTTGTCCAGGACGAGGTTCATGAACTGATCGAATCCTCTCAGCACGCCCACCACAACTCGGTTTGCGTTGAGCTTGACTGTTAGAAACAAAGGAAACGAAAAGAACCATAACGAAAGACTGGGAAGAAGAGAATACTCACTCATAAGCTTCAAATCCATGTACCTAGCGCCGGCGAAAGAAAGAAATCAGTCAAGCAGTGGCCCGAGGAAAACTTCTACACTTACTTCTTGAGATCCGGCGGCTGCCCAGACTTGCTCATGGTGCTTTGGCGCTCGCTTCCCTCGCCAGGAACCCTAAAAAATGATCTTGGCTACGTGGCAGCATCCCAGCCGTTAGAGTACCCAAAAACGGCCCTAGGGCTTAGGGTTTTTAGCTTGCATTCTGTGCTGACCACTTTCGATGGATCAATGCACTTTTGTAGAAAGAGCTCTCGTTTTTGGTGATCAAAATGGCTCCAAAGGGCCTTTGACTATTAAAATTCTTCGTGAATTTTCTCTGACCATGCTTGGTTGCTCATCCATCAAGTCATTGACCGGGAACCTTCTCTCGCCATTGTTTAGGAGCGTCCCATGGGAGAAGTCCAAGCGGTGCCTGTTTTATAAGCCTGGGGCGTCTCACTCCACAAGCTCTCCCCCACAGCCGGGATACGAATCTAAATCCCCTCGCTCGAGCCATGCAAGCTTGATCTTGCAAATCTCCACAAAACCTAGAAAAATGAAGAGTCGGTTAGGGTTCTTACGTGCCACCGTTGTACACGCCAGCGTTTGCAGGGGCGGTGGCATGCAAGGCTCGTGCTTGTGTTTGCATGTTGTGTCCTCTCACCCAGAAAACCCAATGTAGCCCCGTTCTAGCTCCCGCCAACTTTTTCTTCTTGTGGTCCTGGAGAAGGATCATAGGGCAGAGAGCCTATAGAAATCTCGACCTTTTACCGTGAAATCTACCATTGTTAATCACGAAGCTTGAGGGGCGAAGGGTCCGTCCAAAAGATTTGTACTTCGTTCTGGGATTTTAGTATATAGGCTATGCGCACTGGTCTCTCTATTGACAAGAAAGAAACGTATGTATGATCAGTCCACCACGGGTCACTCATCTCGCTGTGTCGGCTTTTTCTCCGTGCTAACAAGCAAGCCCCAATTCCCTACACATTGATTGAGTGGGGAGAGAAAGAGTGAATAAAGGGACGTGGTGGCTATGGCGACCTAATTGGATCCGTCGTTTAGTCCCAGTCGTATGTTAGCACTCTTCTTGCTTCTTATCCCTCGCATTCGTCTTTATCTCCTCCACTGAAAGAAAAAGAGAGAGAGTGAAATGTTCGTGTTCTTCCGGAATTCCCGATCCAATCGTCTCGGCATCACACACAACAACACCACTTTGGTTGGTGGATCGACATTTTCCTTCCCTCGCTCTTTCTTTCCTGCGAGCCCCAAACTTTGCTTTCGTCACAGGAAACATGCCGGTATTTGTATTGTCGCGATAGAAAGTTAGCGCAAAATCGATCGTGATCAATCACTCTCCCCACCTTTTCCCCCTGCTCTTTAAGATCCCACTTCCTTTCACCATAGAAAACATTTTGCTTTACAGCCCCCCGTGTGTGAGTGGTCCTTGTTACGCATTTCATGATCGACCATTCAAAGCTTGTGGTGGTCTAGAGAAGATTTGTAAAATCTCTTTACAGCCTTTAAAAATCTCTCGCTCACAGAGATTTCCTCACAGTCCAGCGCCAACAAAGAGGCCAGAGAGCTCAGGAGTGTAGAAGAATAGCAGTAGAGCAAGAGCATCCCCAGCCCCGGCCCCAGCTCAAGGGCCAGGCAGCCAACAAAGCTCTGTGGCCTCTTTGGACACTGTGAAGGCTGGTGGTGTGTGCATGGTTTTAATTGCAAGTTTGTCCTTCTTCTTGGAAGAAAGAAAACAAAGGAGAAAAAAAGAAACAAAGAAGAAGCAAAGATCTCCCCAGCCAGCAGTAGTGGAGGAGTGATTTGAGTGAGTGTAGTGAATGGTGGTATTGCTTTCTTCTCCAGGAATCCAATTCAATTCAAAGTCAGACAGGAGACTTTAGTCCACCGCATCAGTGAGCAGTGTCTCAAAAGGGTGCAGTAGCAGAGCTCCCCAGTTCTTGCCCCCCACAAGGAGAAAAGGAAAGAGGGGGAAAAAAAATCCCAAGAGACAAGAGGCATTTAACGCACACTGTCCCTTCTTCTTTCTTCGTTTGCTCTTCTTTCTTGTGAGTCGGATCGCATCTTTCTATAAAAATGGGGAGAGGAGCAGCGCAAGCAGCAGCAGCAGCAGCAGCAGCAGCAGACGTGCCTTCCATTCCAAGCAGCGCCAGCAGCGGTCTCGCTAGCGGCAGAAGATTCATCAGCAAGATCAAGCTCACGCGGCTGCCATACCATCGCCTGGACGAGATCCACGAGGAGGAGGAGATCGGGGGCGACGATCCGGTAGATTTGTTCCAGAGCTACATCGAAGAGGAGGAGGAGGAGGAGGAGGAGGAGGAGCAGGAAGAAGAACAAAAAGGAGAGGAAGTTTCAAGAGCTCAAGAACAGCAGCAGCACCAGCGGTCGAAAACGAGGAGGATGTTCACTCGATCGTCCAGCAGCAATTCATGGCGTGTGCCTCTCCGGGTGGGATCGGCGGGCTACCACGCGCGAAGGAGGAGCCGGTGGCGGCGGATGAGGCTCCGGATTTGCAGCCGCGTACGATGGAGCTGGCTCTCGCCGCTCGAGTTCCTCAAGAAGCTGCGAAGGGCTTACATCCAGGCCATGATCGGCCTGTCCACCAAGGAGAGCCAGTGTGGGATCGTCTTGCTGAGCAGTCCCTGGAGCTTCCCTGTCGTCGTCCCATTCCGTAGTGGAATGTGTTGATCGATCCACCCAGCGATCGCAAAGCTTGTTCCTTCTCGGTGTCTTCTCTTTTCTCTCTCGTGTTCTTCGTGCTTGTGGGTCTTTCCAAAAGGGTGCTGGCAATTCATTTAGATAGGATTTGATTAATTTGCAAGAGCTCCGCGCTCGCTGTAAATACCCAGAGAAAGCAATAGCCAGATCGAGTGATCCATCGCTCCATCGATTGACAAAGCTGTCGTTTGACTCTGGATGGGTGGAAACGACGAGCAAGCGATCCTGGAGGAGGATCGGTGCCACCCAAAAAGATATACGGGCTGCGTGACAGTGCTCAGCGGTGGCAGATCATCAGGATTCAGGACAGTGGTGGCAGTGGAGCAATTTGCAGGAGAGAGAAGAAAATGCGCCGATCTCCTAGGTAGGACTCCGAGGGAGCACGGTAAGATAGAAAAAGCGTATGGATCGAAGAAGCACACTGTTCTTCCTGTGAGGAGAAGCGTGAAAGAGAGAGTGCTGCCTGTGACTGTGTCAATTCCCAGTCAGAGAGATCCTTGGGAAGAAACAGGGGTATAGCGCCATGCCATACCGTAGCTAGAGAGTAGATCGTACCGTCTCGAAATGCGATTTGCCGACGTGGAAGCATCGCAGCGGGCATCATCCGTCGCCATAGAACGGGAGGCGCGCTAGCGCCGCTGCGACGATACCCATGGAAGCCGCCGCCAGCAGCATGAGCTCCAAAATCATGCGCCAGTTCGCCATTCCCGCTCCTGGCGATCGATAGAAGAACCCTAGAGATTGGATCCAGAGGCAAACGATCACTCCTTGCTTCCAATCGTTCTTGACATTTGAAATTCACGCGCGGGCTCGAATCCTGCCAAGCGCAACGAATGTATTACTCCATAAACCGGGAAAATTCTTTTTTATTCCACTGTCAGGAAATCTGGGCCGTTAATCGGGTGGCATTTTCCGGGTCGAAATAGTCAAACCTGCGCGTTTTCTTTTCAACCCCAAACCCTACAAACGAGTTGTTGGGATGGATCGTCGTTTTGATGCGCTCTAGCTCGGTGTCGCGCGCGTGATCTTTCCAAATCGCGGCGAGGATCGTTTCGCGCGGATCTGGTATGATATTTTGATGCTTGGCCGGGGCTTTCACCGTGATTCTCCTCACAGATCGCAATGAATCGTCTCACCACGAATGTGGAAGAGCAGCTCATAGTCAAGGCTATCCAAGAGGAAGTGACATGGGAAAATCTTCCCAAGCGTCTCAAGCTCTTCATGGCTTCCAAGGATGACTGGCACAGAAAGTAAGCGATCGATTCTATTTTCCAGTTTTAGGCTTTAAGCTTGGGCTCGCAGGATCAAAGAGTACTGCATCAAGAAGCGATTGAAGTGGAGCGAATGCCACGCTCGGAATGCCTGTAGAGAAGGCGAGTACTACGACGATCTAATGCGCTACCTACGTAAGAACCTTGCGGTGTGCATTCCAACCTTCACGTTATCATTTGAGAGACTCTTTTCTCACACAATGTTGCTTTCTCTGGACAGCTTTTCCCGTATCACCTCTCCGAGAACATATGCCGACTCATGCGAGTTTCTCCATTTCGATACTACTGCGATATGCTTTACGAGGTGATGAGAAACGGTAAGGATTTTCTTCTTTCGTAGTGGCAGTGGTTTTACCTCTCTTTTTTTGCGATCATCAGAGAAACCATACGATAGTATTCCCAATTTTAGTGCGGCTGATGCTCTGAGATTGACCGGGATAGGAAGAAACGAGTTTATAGATACCATGAATAAGTCTAGAGGAAAGGTATTTTAGTGATTACGTTCCTCACTTTCTTCGAAAGATATTTCACGTTGCTACTTTTGCAGAAGTTTATGTGGAAGATGAACAAGTCTATTGTGAAAGATATGCTGCCGACCGTGCCGGTGGATATTGCTATAGAACCATGGTGGACTGTTTGCGTGGTTAATCTTTCTCTGGAGGAGTATCGGGTATGGTTTCTTTATTAGCTGCTTTCTTAGAGAGCTTACTGTTGTTTTTAGAAATTGTCTCCAGAGGAGCTGTACGTGATCGACAAGATTTGTAAGGAGGACATAAAACTGTACTGCGAGTTTGATCCGAAGGTCGTGCGGAGTTTGTATCGCAGGGGACTCGTCTACTTCGACATTCTGGTGCTTCCAGATGACCGTTTTCAAGGTTATTGTTTTCTTCATTTGCAGCCTCTTGTCCTAAGAATTATTTTTCTTCAGTATCGAACTTGGAAGGATTTGTCTCCAATCGAGAACAGTCATACGAGGATCCTATTGAGGAGTAAGTTATAAGGATTCTTGTGGTCTTGAGTCTAGTTTTGTGTTGTACAGAGTTTTGTATGCCGTTTTCGTTGCCTCAAGTGAACACGCAACTATTTCCGAACTGGCAGCCACATTACAGGTCGATCTGGATCAGCTAGAAGCTGCCGTTTCGGTTGCCTGTCGCCTTGGATGGGCGACTAAAATGCTCGATCCAGCAGCACTATTGAATGACTCCAATCAACCCGGATCACCTGGAAGCGAAGGCGAAGGTCTTTCTTTCTTTACAAGTCCAGGAGGTCAGAGTCCGTCACACGACGGAGGTGGAGGAGACCAACCCCGTTCCAAGTCCGGAATTCGAGTTGCATTTTTAATAGACGCAAACATGACATCGTACCTCATGATGGGATCTTTTTCACCAGGTATTCTCCTTGCTAGTGTATCTCCGATTTACTCGGCTTCTGAACGTGTGCAGGGCTGAAAAATCATGCGGTGACTCTATATGAGGCTGGTAAGCTCGGTGACAGCAATATTGCTGAATTCTGCAGCGACTTGAAATCTTTAGAAAGTACAAAGCTTGAGGGGGAGCTTCAGCAGTTCGTCGACCATGCTTTAAGCCTTCGTTACGCATTGGAATGTCTAAGGTCCGGAGGAACAGCTACAGACACTGACGACGAGCTAGAGGAGGCAGGTCCTGGGGTTGTTAATGGAGAGCTAGAGAACGCTTCAGACTTTGAGTCAGAGTTTTCCTTCATCAACGGGCAAGGGACGACCGCCAACAGGCTTAGCTTGTCAAGTGACACGGGGCTGGCAGGAATTGTCCGGGGGAAAAGGAAGAAATACTACAGAGTGGATGTTCTTCGATGTGAAAGCCTGGCAAGTCTGGCCTCAGCCACGCTTCAACGTCTCTTCCAGCGAGACTACAGCTTCGTCGTTTCTATGATCCCGCTGGCTTGTCCACCTCTAGTTGCCTCGTATAACGCGGCGGGTCCAGTGCACTTCGGTCCTCCATCTCGAGCTGCCGTGACGCCGTGGATGAAGCTGCTTCTGTACACTGTCTTCGAGTGTGGCCCCGTGTCTGTCGTTCTTCTAAGAGGCCTACGACTGCGATTGCTTCCACCACCTTTGGCAGGCTGCAGCAAGGCTTTAGTGTGGACGTGGGACGGGTCTACTTTTGCTGGGATAGGTGGCCGCTTGGAGGGGACCATGATTCCGGGAGCAGTTCTCTTGCATGGCTTGAATTCGGTGCTGAGGCATTCAGCAGTCCTCGTGCAGCCTTTTCAAGAAGGGCCGGACTCCTCTCCTGTCACGGTGGACGTTCCACTTCCGCTGAGCGAAGACAGGTTTAAGAGTCACCTTAGCGGCAGCGACGACGAGACACTCCAGTCGTATATGGAGTCTGCAGACGAGCTCAGCTTGAAGACTGTTGGATACATTCGTTTTCTGCGGGTGGGAAGCCTCGAAGACAGTGTGCGCTGGGTCCCTCAGGCTGTGGAGTTCGGAGTGCCTCTTTCCGACACCGAGCTGTGCAAGGCTGTCTGCGAGGGTGCCGTTTCTTGCGAGCTGTTCCACTTGTTTTCGCTTCCGAAGCACCAGGATGCAATGCAGCAGCTGAAGAAGATGCTTCATGACTTTATTGGAGAGTACCAGGCAAATGGACTAGTGGCGAAGCTTGCTTATACGGCAGAAAAGACTGAGACGGGCAGGAGGCCAGAGCTTACTGTCAACTTTAGCAGCCGGTGGAACCCGTTTGCGGAGCCTGATAGCCCGTCGCCCAAGAAGAACCCACGCAGCAGGAGGAGGCATTCCAGCATGATGAGCTTCGACGGAGATATCTTGAGGTAGTGTAAAACTATAGCCTGTGTTTCAGGCACGACTAAATTCTGTCATGCAGAGCTTTCTCGCTTGCTCCAATCGATCAATCACCAAGCGAGCCGTCCTCTGCAAACAAGTCAGACCCTCTCGACGATCTGGACGTAGGAGACGTCCCTCTTCCGGGCGTAAACTTGGTGTTCGACGGCACCAGTCTCGTGCCTCTGGACATCGCCCCGTGCTTGCAAGGCAGCCTTGCTCCGAGTCTCGTCGCTCGGGCGAGCGCTCCAACACCGTCGCACAGATAAGTCTAGTTTTCCGTTTCTCTGGTCAATTTTTTTCTTCCGGGGGTCAACACCGGGTCAGCGATCGTATATATATATATATATCTTCGACTTCTGGGGTCCAGACAGCAGCAGCAGCTATGGGGGAGGTTGTCAATCCCGCTGTGAAGCTCGGCATCCTGGGATGCGCAAGCATTGCCAGAAAGGTTTCCAGAGCAATTCTACTAGCAGGGTCCGGGGTTGAGCTCTACGCGATTGCCAGCCGGTCCCTGGAAAAGGCACAGGAGTTCGCCAAAGCCAACGGATTCCCCTCTTCGGCTAAAGTCTATGGCAGCTACGATGAACTCCTGGACGACGACGCCGTGGACGCCGTCTACGTTCCTCTGCCGACGGGGCTCCATTTGGAATGGGTGCTCAAAGCGGCTGCCAAGGGGAAGCACATTCTGCTGGAGAAGCCACTGTCGCTCAACAACGAGGATCTGGACAAGATGGTGGACGCCTGCGAGAGCAAGGGGCTGCAGCTCATGGACGGGACTATGTGGATGCATCACCCGCGGACCGAGCGCATGCACAAGGATTTGCAGGCCCTCGGGGACATCAAAGAGGTACTTTTCTCCTTCCGAAAGTTCTCTCTGTTTCGTTTCTTGTTTCCATGCCAGGTGTTCTTGAGCTACAGTGCTTTAGATCTTTTGAGCTTGCTGTAGCGTTCATTTGGCTGCTTCTGTTTGTTTTTTTTTTCACCATCTTTGATTCATCGTGATCCAAACTCATTTTTTTCTTGACTTTTTTAACTCCACAGGTCCGGTCGACTTTCAGCTTCCCGGCTCAAATCCTCTTCCCGGGCTTCCTCAAGAACAATATCCGAGTGAAAGCCGGGCTGGACGAGCTGGGGGCGCTGGGCGATATCGGCTGGTACTGCATCCGCGCCATCTTGTGGGCGCTCGACTACCGCCTCCCGGATCTCGTGACGGCCTTGCCCAACGCCACCATCAACGAGAGCGGCGTGATCACCGCCT
Source organism: Selaginella moellendorffii (assembly GCF_000143415.4). Lineage (NCBI taxonomy): Eukaryota > Viridiplantae > Streptophyta > Lycopodiopsida > Selaginellales > Selaginellaceae > Selaginella > Selaginella moellendorffii. The sequence continues at coordinate 777,884 of NW_003314265.1, read as the reverse complement.
GTTCCGCGAGGATGGTGTGGATAAAGAAGAATCGCCAGGACGAACAGGACGAACAGGAAGAGGGCGAGACAACAGTGGCGACATTTAGCTGCTCCTTCCACGCCTTCATGACAATGCACGTCACGGTGCAGGGCACGACGGGCGCGCTCGCGTGCGACGACTTCGCCATACCCTTCAGCGACGCGCGGGCGGCGTACCGGGTGCTGTCCAATGCCGGGTTCGCGGACATGGATCTGACGTGGCGGCTGGAGTCGCGGGACGTGGTGGTGGACAACGAGGTGCCGCAGGAGGCGGCCATGGTGCGCGAGTTCGCGAGGATCGTGTCCGGGATCAAGCGCGGTGGCGGCGCGGTGGAGCGCGGGTGGCACGACAAGGCCAAGAAGACGCAGGCGGTGCTGTGCGCGGTGAGAGACTCCATCGCTGCGGGATACAAGACGATTTCACTGTCCTAGGACAATACGTCGGTACTACCCCTTCAAAAATAACAGTTACCTGTTTTGTTTTAGACCATGATGTCCGTACTATTAAATAAAAAAATGAAACCATCATGTTCGTACCATTAGTGATGTCCGTACTATCAAAACAAAAATTTACCAAAACTTACAGGGTTGGAATATGACTTATACTTCGAGACAACCCAACAAGTTAATGCGCCTATGCCCTACAATTTAAATAGAAAGTTTATAATCACGCCTATGCCCTAATCCTTGCTAGGTTTAGTCCGAGTTTAACACAACCCACTCTAATTTAAACTTTGGATTCCAAACGATGCCTTTGGCGGCAAAATAGAGGAGAGCGTCTCGGCCACCATGGCCATGGACGGCCTCAGCACGGCCTCTTGCTGGGCGCAACACTTCCAGATCTCGCGCAGCCGTTGATCTTCCGCGGGCGCGCCATCGCCGCCGTCGAGCAGCGCCGCGACAATGGCGCCAAACGCGCGCACGTCATCGCTGGGGTTTGGGGGCGGCCGACGCATGAGGGAGGCCAGGCCATAGCGCGCCAGCCTAGGGCTCGAGCTCCCGCCGTGCTCCAGGTCCAGGAGGACATTGCCGGGGACGAGATCGCCGTGGACGCCTCCATTGGCGTGGAGGAAGGCGAGGCCTCTCGCGATTCCCAGCAGGATCTCCTTCTTGGCGCTCCATTCCAGGGCCGCGCGCTCCAATCCAGGGTTCTTGAGGATTTCGTCGAGCGATCGGCTGCCGCTGGTGCTGCCGTCGTAGATGATGTAGCGCTTCTTGCCGTGGATGCAGTAGCCGAGCAGCGCCACCAGGTTGGAGTGGCTTCCCAGGCCAGCGATGGCGGCCAGCTCGGCCTGGAATTCCCGCGGCGAGCATCCCTGGAGCTGGACGACCGATATTCTCCGGGTGTTCTTGGCGGATTCGATCTCGGAGAAGGGGAAGCGCTTGGGAAGACCTGAGATCGTCTCCAAGAAGGCCTCTTCGTCCGAGTGGTGATTCACCTCTTCCTTGTTCTCGTCCCTTCGTCTGGATCGGCGGTAATAGCAGGCGAAGATCAAAGCGGCGATGGCCAAGAGCACAGCCAGCACGAGGATGGAGATTTGCAGGGCTCTCGAGGTATGGTGCGATCGGCCTCTCTTGGCGATCCGGATGAATCCCAGGTTGTGCGGGTTGGAGCTGGGCAGCATGCTTCGGATGGAATCCGTGTGGAAGCAGACGCTGGAATCGTTCCGGAAGAAGAAGGCCTTGCACGAGCAATTCCCGAGGCACAAGGCGCGGCATTCCTCCAGGGTCACTGTGGATACACCAAATGCCGCGACGACAAATCGGATCGCGAAGTAGTCCACGCCCTGGATCATCAGGAAATCATCCTCTGACGAGTTCTTGGACGGAGTCTCCATGCAAGAATTGGCATCCGCGGCATCACTCCGGCATCCTTTTGCGGCGTCTCGCGAATCCACAGGCAGGAAGGCGATGGTGGAGTTTCCATCTGCAGTTACCCCGACCGGGCATTTGCAGCTCTTGTTTTGGAGCTCGGAAGAACAGATGCCATAGCTTCCGCAAGAATCCGGGAACTCACAGGGATCTCGGAGAGCAGCATAGTCTTCCACCATCCGGCCGCCCTGCCAGTAGTAAACGCGGAGGTTTCCATCGGGACCCAGGCGAGCTCGCCGGGTGAAATTCGTGGACGCCCTGTTCAAGCTCGAGAATGGCACGAAGTGGACGCGAGTTTGCTCGCTCTGGTAGAGGCCGATGTAGCCGTCGGGCTGGATTCGCATGTAGATGGTGGATCCGGAACCATTCTCGTGCTCTTTGAGCGCGGCCTCGGTCCAGTATGGCTCGGAGCCTGCCAGGAGGAGTATCCGATCTCCCTGGAGCTGGAGCGAGTAGGATCCAGAGCGTGGATCTTGGTTGGAGATGGAGGAGACGAGCCGCATGGCCTGGGTGAAGTTCTGGCCCTGGAGCAGCGTGTCTGTTGGGTGATCGAAGCTCTGCCACACCACGCCAGCTTGATCATCGCTTGGAGGACTAGACGACGACGATCGAGAAACGACTCTCAAGTTCCCGGAATCCAAGAGCTCGAGAAAGTCTCCGCTCGAGGAGGAGGACGGACTAGTGGTGGATGACGAGGAATTCCACTGGACGTTTTGGTGGATGGTGACAAGGAGGGAGCCGGAGAAGAGGAGCTCCGGGGTAGCACGGAAGGGATCGTCTCTGTTGGCCATCCAGATGGTGTCGAGCGGCTGCGAATTGGCATTCATCCCAGCGACGGCGAGCGCGAAGTATCCTGCTGCTGGATCTCGCGAGAAGCCAGCGGCGAAGTCCCTGTTGGAGCTGACGAGGAAGGCCGAGAAATCTCCAGCGCCTGCTGGTGGGCTGAAGCGAAATCCTCTGGGGACCGAGCCGACGCTCTGCGCGGCGGAGGAATGGAGGTGGAGGAAGAAGACGAGGCCGCCATAATAGAGCTTGGCGAGACTCTCCATGCTGTGCTTTGAAAGCGCTAGCGGCGAGAGGAGAGGGCGAGGACAAATAAAGATCTCGAGGCAACTTACGAGCGATTACATCAGGAGCTAGCAATGATCCATCATCCGTGCGTGACCTACGCGCGAGCCCAACCATAGGCCGCTCGGGGCTACCAAAGTCAGCCATTGGCAATTTCGTGTCAACTCCATAGCGGGCTTCTTTGTCCTTCTTTCCGGCTGTATTAATGTTGAGATGCCCAACAGGCGCGAGAAAAAAAACTAAAAGACTGCTGCTTGGGCGTTGACTTTTCTGTTCCGGACGGGACGGGGTGAAATGTCAACGCACCAATCGCGAAAAGAAAAACAGTAACAAAACAAAACGGGGGCGCCGTTTGACCCGTGGCAATTGGATTTTAAAAGACCAACCCCGCCATATGTGGAAGTGGTAAAACCCTCGCTGACCACGTGGCATTTGACACTTTTTAGGGTTTTGTGAAGGATTTGGGGGTTGGACAGCTGGCTTTAGGGTTTGCGGATCATGGCTGTAGAGAGCGCTTCCACCGACGGTGCGGGGCTTCTTCGTGTGGAGCCTCGCGAGTTGCAGTTCCCGTGTGAGTGGATCTAGCGGAATTTCGCTTGTGTTACTGGATCTGAAGGTTTCTTTTTTGGCGGCTGCGATGAACAGTCGAGTTGGATCGGCAATTGTCGTGCAAGCTTAAGCTGGGGAATGACACCAAGCATTATGTTGCTTTCAAGGTATCAAGCTTCTTCGTTTGATCTCGAATTTCTTGTTTGCTGTTAGTTTTTGTTTGATCGAGAGTTTCTTGTTTCTTGTTAGTGTTTGTTTGATCGAGAATTTCTTGCTTGTTGTTATAGTTAATGTTTGATCGAGGATTTCTTGTTTGTTGTTGCAGGTTAAAACAACATCTCCCAAGAGTTTTTGTGTAAGTCCCAGCACGGGTGTGCTCCAACCACGGAGTGCTCTTGAAATTAGTGGTAATCCTCTCCCTCTATAAAAATGTTGGCTCTTTCCATAAGAGAAACTTGTTGCAGTTACTATGCGAGCACAACATCGAAAACCGGTGGACGGGCAGAGCAAAGACAAGTTTTTGATCCAAAGTGTTGTTGCTCCGGATGAATTCCTGGCGAGTGACATCAACCAGGAAATGGTAAGTAGTGGCGATTTTTCTCTTCGCAGCTTTGATGGCGATGCAGTTCACAAAAGACCTGGGGAACGAGATCTTCGAGACCAAGATGAGGGTGTCATTCGCGTTCCCTGCGAAAGAAACGAGCAATGGAGCTGTGCCGAATTCTCATGACGTATGTGTTATCAGTATGATTCAGTTTTGTTTACGTTCTTCCTTTGTTCTTCCAGGCTGGTTATCTGAAGGAGAAAATCCAAGAGGTTTGAGCTGTCATTCCTTATTTTCCTCGTTGTCCTAGCTCACTTTATTTGCAGGTAAATGCGGCTTTGACAACCGTTTCGGAAGAACGAAACGCCGCTGTTGCATTGAGCCAACGCTTGCAGCAAGAACTGGTAACACATAAAACTTGCCTTGCTTGCAGCGACTTTAGCTTTGTTTCTTCAGGAAAGTTTGACAGCAAACAGGAACCGATCGGCCGCACAGAACGCTGGATTCTCCGTCCTGGTAGTCCTCCTGGTCGCTCTCCTTGGCATTGTGCTTGGATTCCTGCTTGGCACATAGCAGTAGTATCTCTTTCGGACTTGGTATGCACTCCAAAAATCAGGCTGCGTGTTATATAATCGACTCTACAAATTCTTTTCACCGCGTTCCCAGATGTTTCTAAATCCTGTGTTCTCTAGTGTGTGTGAGAGAGAGGTCACGCAAGCCGGCCAAGCACGAGCGCCGCGGCTAGAACCCACGCAAGCTGGAAGCACCGAAGCGAGGCGGAGGAGGAGTCCGCCGGTGGCGGTGGTGGCGGAGCAAACTTATCAAAGTTGGGAAAGTTTAAGTCGTCGCCGTCGTCACTTCCATCCTGGGGAGAAGGCGCAGCCTTTGGCGTGGCTGGCAGTCCCTGGCCAAAGCTAACCTGGATCGCGAATCTCATTCCCGAGTCTCGGCAGTGGGAGCCATCGTCGGCGGAGCAAAAGAAGTACGTGGTGCCGGTGGTGGTGAGCATCACGGTACTGGAGCCGCTCGAGGACCAGATCTGGAGCGTCTCGTCGTCGGCGGTGGCGTCGCACGACTGGTAAGTCGTCAGATTGTTGGTCTGGACGACAGTGTGGCTAGGATCATATCGAAACACTGCCGAAAAGAAAAGAGAACTTTGCTTTTAGTGCTCGCTAGCTAGCTTGAGAGAGGCTTACCCAGTGAATCTCCGAGCGAGGCTGTCAAGCTGGAAGCCCAGGCGGTGTAATTCACGATGGTGTTGCTCGCCGTTGGGATGGTCCAGCCAGTGTCGCCCCCGACAATGTAGGTGGTGTAAGCTCCCACGAGCTGGGACGCGATTTGGATCCACAGTGACACAAGCAGCAGCAGCAGCGGCGACGAGTTCCTCATCTCTTGGAGCTTAGAACTTGGAAACCGGTGGCCCTGCTCGCCGCTTGATCGCTTTGCTCTGCCTGTTGGTCCGTAGAGATGAATTCACTCCTGCTCGCCACGACGGTGATAGTTGTGAAAGTGTCGCTTTTAAATTGGCTCCGACGTCACGTATGACAGGCCACGTCCTTCTCGCGGGTCCACTCTCGCTTTCAGCTGGAGGAGCTTTCTACTTCATGTTGCGCGGTGGTGTTTTCCGTTTCTTCCATGTTCTTCCCTCTCGGTCGATTTGTCTCTAGGCTTTTGTCGTGAAACGCGGCTGGCTGGTTCTTATTGCACAAAGCGCCGAGGGAGTTACTATCCTCCAGCCGAGCTCGCGGATCGTGGCTCTCGTTCCAGAATGTCCGCCTCGTTCTTCCAGTCGAATTCTCTAGCAGCCCGATCCACGACGGTCGTCGCGATTGCCAGTGATGAGGTGCAAGCCGGCGATGGAGCGTTCCTTACGTTGAGAACTCGACCAGCTTTGCCGCTCTCGAACAGAAAGTCGCCGATGATTTTCCCTGTGTCGTCGATGGCGACGGCGTGGACTCCTGCCCAGCCTTTGGTCGTGTGTTCTACTTTCAGACTCGGGCAGTATCTGCGGCAACAACAGTTCGTGAACTATTCATTGTTGACGATTCTGATACCTCTGTGCCTCCCCGACGAATGCTTTAATGTTGATGTCTCGCCAGATCTCTTGGAAAACGATCTTGGGATTGCCAAGAACAAGCTTCCACAGGCCCTTGGTAGCAGCAAACGTGAGCGCGTCCTTGATGTTCAAGTTCCAAAATGCATAGCCTTCTTTCGAAAGTGCTAGAGCCGAGTTTGGGCCTATGAGCACCCGTCCATCAACACGAGGTGTCAAATGCACGCCAACCATGGGGAACCTGTTCGGTGCTCGAGATCAATTCTCTAGAAACAAAACACAAAATACTTACTTTGGATCGGGTACCGGATAGATATTGCGCTTGACGAGCTTCCGGTACTCGGGCTTTAGCTCATGATAATTCCCACGAAATGGAAGAACAGTCGGTCCCTTCGCACCACCGGCCAAGCGTGCTACGTAGTCAGAATGGAGCCCGGCACAAGTGATGAGCCACTTTGCCTTCACAGTCTCATTCCTCTGACTTGTAAGTTCCACACCTCGGTTCTCATCGGCATCGATCTTCTTCACTTCAAAACTACGCCCAAGATCGAGCTAGTGTCACGAAACTAGGCAAAAGAAAGAAAGAAAGAAATGGTGGCGACTTACTTGGTGTGAATTTCACCCCTCCCACTGTGAAGAAAGTCTCGAGCATACGATCGTCCTACAGCAGCATAGTCCACAATGCCAGTGTTGGGCGAATGAAGAGCTTGGAGGCAGCGAACGTTGGGTTCCAGCTCTTGTACCTGGTGTCCATCAAGCAACTCTATGCCTTGTACCTTATTGGCAGTAGCTCGCTCGTACAAATTCTTTAGAATGGGGAGCTCCTCCTCGGCAGTGGCAACGATCAGCTTGCCCACCCTCTCATACGGCAGCTTGTTCGATTCGCAGTACTCGTACATACGGCGAGCTCCATCCACGCACAGCTTCGCCATCGCGCTGCCGGGCTCGTAGTAAATCCCGGCATGAATCACTCCACTGTACACTGCAAGCTCAATCAAAACCCAGGAAAGAGAAATATTTCGATCGAATGATCGATCACCTGTTGTGCGACGTCTGGTGAGGGACCAGATCCTTCTCCTTCTCCACCACTGTGACGCTCGCCCAGGGAAATCGCGAGACGATCTCTCGCGCTGTAGCTAGCCCTACAATCCCCCCGCCAACGATCGCGACATCGGATTCCTTGCCGGAGAGAGCGCTCATCCATCGCGGCTGGCGTGGATTGAAGCGATTCCTAGCCGATCTGGGCAAGATCCGAGCTGCCGCCATCGATCCCTCGCCACTCCCACGAAGACCCACGAGAAAACACCAAGAAACAAAATTGGGACGCCAGTTGGCACGCATTTATTTGCTCGGCAAGGTAAAGGTTTTATTCCCGATTATCACTAATACAATTTTAGTACTAGTCTCATGCTTTAGTATGTGGATCCATTATATCCAACATTGCTTCCCTGGATCATCGAGAAAACGACCAGATCAAAGAGTGTTTGCTCCAAAAATCACGACAATTTCCAGAAGAGAAGCTCGAGAAGTGACAAAAGATGATAAAAATCTCACCTTGACATCGTAGAACTTGATGTAGAACCTGGAAGGCGGCACCGAGAGCCTGGACTCGAGGATCCCAGCAAGAGCTTTGCTGACTTTGCGATTCGAGTCGGGTGCGATCGCTCCGATGGAGACGAGCTCGCCATACGCCGCCGCTTCTCGGCTGCCCCCAAAGAGGATTGGAACTCGATCATTCAAAAGCACCATCATGCTCTAGAAGTTTGAGCGACAAAGAGTTAGACAAGGAAATCTGGGAGCAACGATCCATGATCAGAGCTTACACTCTCGGGCTTGCCAAGAACTCGGGCCACCGCGGCTGTGGCCTCCTGGAGAATGTAGAACGAGGTGCTGCTATCCACGCTTGTGTTGGTGCTAATGGTGAGAATCGGCATGATTTCTTTCCCCTCGCGAGTGTTGCAAAGGCAGAGAAAGAAAGATCTTCTCGAGCTCGAGAAGGAACTAGCAAGCAGCAATGCGAAGAAAAGAATGCCTTTGATCTCACAATGTCACGAAGAGGCCTTTTTATTCGGCTCCTGGAGCCACTGTAGTAGTCTCTCGCCTTTGTACCGCCAAAAGCTGAAAGATATTCGGAAGCTTTCCAGGCATATCCGTGGGGACCAAAGTACCAATACCTGTACCCGCGATGACACACTGCGCGTCGCAAGCAAATGCGACCCAATCCATTCGATTAATGAGTCCAACCAGCACCTGAGGCAAATCATCATAGAAATTATAGCTCGAAGAGCCCTAAAATATTGTGAAGCCCTAAAATCTAGCGGTTTCCACGTCAGCAATGCATTGGGTTCGAATCTCTTTACAGAAAAAATTCGCTTGTCCCACGCGTGGAAAATTCATAATGGTATGAAAACAAAGAGACATTAAAGAGGAGATGCCTGCGTCAAAACAAAGACGCAGTTGGGTAAAACGTGAGAAGAAAAGAGGGGAAAAGAATGTGCGCCGGGGAAGGGATTCGAACCGGCCACCGCTTGGCCGCATAAGACGTTATATTTAAATCCAGTTCTCATGTCCGTAGGAGGTCTCTTCTTCTTGGCCTAACGAAGGCGGGATACTTTCTTGACGCCGCCGCGCGCGCGAGGCGATCGATCGCGCGCTCTCTCCTCCACGATATTTCCTAGCTGCGCTGATTGATCGATCAATCGATCGCCTGGATCCGCCGCCGTGCGTAAGACGCAGGGAAGTGGCAGTGCGCGCAATGTCTTCGTGGCGTTCTTCCTCCTCCTCGGCGCTCGTTGTGCTTCTATCCGCGCTGCTGTTCCTCGCCTCCCAGGATCGCGCGGAGGCGGTCCAGTTCGTGGTAGGGGGCAGCGCTGGCTGGACCTTGCCCTCGTTCGGCCATGTCAATTACACACAGTGGACGCTCGGCAACAGATACCATCTCGGCGACACTCTCGGTAAGATTCTTCTCCTCCATTCTCCAGAATCTCTCGATCTCATTCCTCTGCTCGATCGGCTTCCCTCTTCTCGCTATGCCATTGCCTGATCGAACAATGACCGATCCGGGGCTTTGATCTCTCGCAGTGTTCAACTACTCCAAGGATTTCCACAACGTGCTGGCGGTGAGCAAGGCGGATTTCATCGCTTGCAGCACCGCCAATCCGATCGCCACATTCCAGGACGGGCACACCATCATCAATCTGGACACCACGGGCCCGCATTTCTATGTTTGTGGAGTGCCGGGCCACTGCGGCCAGGGCCAGAAGCTCCTGGTGGTGGTACGGAAGCCGCCGGTCGGCCGCCACCATGGCCCAGCCCCGTCGCCGCTACCGGGCGCCCTCCCTGCCGTACGAAACCCGGGCAATGGACCGGCCGAGGGGCCTATGAGCGCCGCCAGCGCCGTACCGTGGCCATGGGCCACGGCCGTGCTCGCGGTCGCGGCGGTGCTGGCGTTATGAGGGGCGCCGCATTTCCGGTTCTTGGCGGGATTTTTTGTTCTCTTTTGTTGCCACCACCCCACGCCCGTTCTAATTTAAAGCTCTATCGTTTTCTTTGCTCGTTGCGTTGCGTAGGGTGGACGCGAATTGACTGTGGGGATCTATGGAAAATCTCTGTGGCTTTAATGAGTGTTGTGTGTGTTTGGTGTGAAACAAAATCTTGTTGTGTTAGTTCGAGGAGGTGGCCTTTAAAAAGTCTCGCCCTGCCAGACTTTAAGGTGTGAAAATCACGGCAAAAGCTTTTCTTGTGATTGTGATTTTGAGGGAGTTGCTTGCGGTGGTGCTATGACGCTAAGTTCCACTGATCGTGGTGGCGGTGATGGCAATTCTAGACTCTCGATTGCCTTCCACCGGCCATTTCATCATAGCTAAGTTTATTTCATCCATGTAAAATGTGGAAATAGCGTAAACGACAGCTTCACGAGACGGAAACTAAGTTACCTCGCTCTTTCAGAGTTTTTGTCAACGCGAAAACAAAAAACCCGACTTTTGATCGCTCAGAGATATTATTTCTTGCTCGCGGCTACAAACAAAGCAACAACAAGATCTGTGTTTCACGTGAATCCACCAAATTAAACTTAGACAAAGCCTTACTTCGCCAAAACATTTCGTTCCGTTGTCACAAGATCCTGAAAATGCCCTTGAGCTTCATTATGAGTTTCCACTCCTCGCTAGAAAGCTCAGTCTGCAACACAAAATAGCCGTAAACACAACAAGGATTCGCTGGGAACATAAATCCTACCCGGTAGTTCTCTTTCAAAACGTCGATTGATCTTCGTGTGATGTGGCTCACCAGCAAATCGTCGTAGTCAAAATGCCTTCCAAACATCTTCTGGTTCTCGTCACCCATGATCTGTGGCACGACAACACTATGAGCAAAAGAAAAGAGAGTAAAACCTGAGCTTGCCTTCATGGCCACCTCCTCGCCTTTCTTCGCAACGTCGACCACCTTGTGATTGATTTCCAGCGACGCGATTCTTCCCAGATCAATAAACTCGCCGTCTTTACTTGGAACACAAATGGGCGTTCCAACCTGCGTGAAAGACAAGCACACCGATTATCTCACAGAAGATGGAGAAACAAAGGTACCTTTGCGAAGCCATCGAGAACCACCACTCCGACAATGATTGGATCTTTTTTGTTGAAGACACAGTTGGGTAAGATCTTGAGGATGCACGGAAATATGGCTTCCTCCGCTGTATCCCTTCTTTTCTCCTCTCTTGTGTTCTTGAGATAGGCCGTGAACTGGTCGAACAAGTGATAGATGATGTCCGCCGTGAAGATCTTCACACCCAGCTCCTCGGCCAGCTCTCTTGCTTCCGGTGTCACCTTAACGTCGAAAGCAAGTATTGTAGCGTATTCTTTCTTCCTCTCGAGCATCACACTTGCACGCATGATGTCTTTCTTGTGAACCGGACCGATACTGATGCCACTCACAGGAATGTTGACGTCGGGAGTTTTGAGGAACTCGAGCAAGGCTTCCAAGGATCCCAGTGTCGAGGCCTGAACGCAAACTCCCTCCCCGCTCTTGTCAATACGACCCATAACGCTCTTCATGTCCTTCATCGCCTCCTCTTTGATGGTCTCCACGTCCTCGTCTTCTCCCACAACATAGAGTTGTGTTCCTGCTATCGCGTGCTCGAGACCCTGAGGAAAGCATTAGCAAAAGAACAGTCGCAATGAGGAAATATTAGAACGAACCTGCGCCGTGATTTTTATTCCTTGGGCTGCTTTAAGCTCTTTGTGATGCTGATATGATCCCTGAAAGCAACAAGATAAGATCCTCTACTCAGTCGAGCTAAACCAACCTTCACTCGGAGCTCTTTCATAGGATGAGGAGTTAACAGTGCCCTGATAGTTGTCACAATTGGTCCCTGCAACCGAACGTCGTAAAGCTTTTAACCGAAATGAAAGCACTCGACTACGTACTTGCATCCCGCAGACCACGATCTGATCGCCTTCGTGCAATACGCCGTTTACCAACACGACGTCGATAGTCGTCCCAAGTCCTTCTACAACCTTAACTTCCAGCACCGTGCATTCGACCTCGCTTACATACATAAGCTTCTTTTCCATCATCTCTTGTGTCAGCAGGACTAGCAAGTACAGGAGATCAGGTATGCCCTCGCCACTAAACGAAAACTTGAGAATTCTAGAGAAAAAAAATGAAAGAAAAATCAGCAAGCATGCCTTATCGCGCTTGTGGGAATTATGCTGACGGCCTTTCTCTTGTCTTTGTTTTTCCAGTAGAGCTCAGAGTTAAGAGACTGTTCTTGGAGCTGCACCATTATCTGCAACAAGCAAATACCGCTTGATAAGGAAACTGCTACTAAGGAATGACACTTCCACGTCACCTGCTTGGTTCTCGTCTCAAATTCTGATTTCGTATGGCGCTCCTGCTCTTGCAGAGTGGTTCTTATCGGAGCATTGTTGCGGGGCTTCCATTGGTAGAGACGATCAACCTGCACTAGAGCATAAACAAGTGGTAAGGTACACACAAAACAGAGGAGTACGCACCTTGTTTAGAGCAACAATGAACGGTGTCTTTCTCATCCTTAGCAAGTTTATGGACTCGATCGTTTGAGGCTCCAGCCCATGCATAATGTCGATCACCAAGATTGCAATATCGCACAGTCCGGAACCTCGAGAACGCAAATTTGTAAAGGACTCGTGACCAGGCGTATCTATAACCAGGAGGCCAGGAACGCGCATGTTGGCCGCTTCTGGTAACTCTTTGGTTCTCTCTCGTATGTTTTCCATCGGAAAATAAGTAGCTCCAATCTGCTGCGTAATTCCACCCGCTTCTCCTTCTTGGACGTTAGTCCTACGAATGCAGTCGAGCAGCTTGGTCTTGCCGGTATCAACGTGTCCGAGGATACAGCAGATGGGAGATCGCAAATCGTCAGCGCTGCGCTTTGTGAGAGCTTCCGCCATCCTGGCTTCCCTTGAAATCGCTGGCTGCTTTGGTGGCTGTGGGGATGGTACTTCCTCAACCTTCGGAGCAACCTTCACGAGTTTTTCTGGAACAACCTGTTCCTCTTCCTCCTCGTCCTCGTCTGCAAATGCATCCTTCACGGTTGGAAGTTTGGATTCGTCGTCCCAACTCTTAGCTTCCCAGTCATCATCCTCGTCTTCTTCTTCTTCCTCTTCTTCTGCTTCTTCTTCCAGCTGGCCCTCTCCTTCAGGTTCATTCTCAACTTCAGGCTCGTTCTCTTGCGCCTCAGTAGCCGTTTCACTTTGGACCTCGGCAGCCGCTTCACTTTCTTCAACGTCCGGTTTCACATCTTCCGAGCTTACTACTTCCACTTTCTTCTTCTTCGTCTCGTACTTCGGCTTCCTGGGAGTTGGCGACTGCTCTTCACCAACAAGCGCCGGACTACTTGCTAAAATCTGCTCCTTTATCATGGCCAGACGACGAGCTTCCATCTTCTGTTTTCCAGTGAGATAAAGTCCCTTGGCTTTCTTTTCCTTGATTTTCTCCTTCTCACGTTGCTTTCTTCGCTGCTTCGCTTCTTCTCTTAACCTCTCTTCCTCCTCGAGTCTCAGCCTTTCTTCCTCCTCTTTCCGCAACCTCTCTTCTTCCTCACGCTTCCGGCGCTCTTCTTCCTCCTTGATTTTTGCAAGTCGCTCTTGCATTTCCCGAATATGCTTCGGGACCTTCTTCTCGACCACCTTTGGCTTCGCCTCTTGAGTTTCCAAAGGACCTTTCTTCTTTTTCTTTTTACTACTGCCAGTGGCTTCCGTCGTCTCTTCTCCTTTGGTATTATCCACAGCATCCACCTTCTCTCCTTCAACATCTGGTACAGCCACTTCGACAGTCTCCTCGGCCTTCTTCTCCCCCTGTTTCTTCTTCTTCGACTTCTTCTTCTTGGCCCCCGTCAAGTCTAGCTTGTCTTCCTCCTCATCTGGAGCAGCAGCAGCAGGTACTTCACTCTCTGGAACACCAGCTGCAGCCGCGGCCTCCGCAAGCTCTTCTTCAAAAGTTTTCTTTCTGTCGTCCTGTTTCTTCTTCTTCTTCTTTTTCTTATTCAAGTCCAGCATCTCTTCCTCGTCATCAGGAGTAGCAGTAGGTTCTGGAGCAGCGACAGCTCTCGAAGAATCATCTTGAGCAGCACTAGGTACTTCCCAATCTTGTGCAGCAACTTCCGGATAATCGTCGTCGAGAATCTTCTTCTTGTCCTTCTTCTTCGGTTTTTTCTTCTTTGCCGCTGTCAAGTCTAGCATCTCCTCTTCTTCGTCCGCCAGCGAGGGAATGTCCGGGGCAGTAGGAGCAGCAGCAGGCTCTGGAGCAGCGACAGCTCTCGAAGAATCATCTTGAGCAGTACTAGGTACTTCCCAATCTTGTGCAGCAACTTCCGGATAATCGTCGTCGAGAATCTTCTTCTTGTCCTTCTTCTTCGCTTTCTTCTTCTTCGCCGCTGTCAAGTCTAGCATCTCCTCTTCTTCGTCCACCAGCAAGGGAATGTCCGGGGGAGTAGAAGCAGGAGAAGGAGCAAGAGTATCCTCCTCCAAAATCTTGTCTTTCTTCTTCTTCGGCTTCTTCTTCTTCATGCCTGATAAATCCAGCTTCTCTTCTTCTTCCTCCTCGTCATCTCTATCTAAAGCTAACGCTGGAGCTACTAAATCATCCTTCTTCTTGTTTCTCTTGCTCTTGCTCAAATCCATCTCCATTACCAAATCCTCGTCGTTGCCGGCAGCTGCCACAACCGAGGCTCCCGTTGTCGATCCAGCAACAGCCTCACCATCACCGTTCAACTCCTCGTTCCAATAATCGTCCAGCGATGGCGCGACCTTCTTCCCCTTCTTTCCCATCGCGCGTGGAGCTCCTCGCGATGCCCTAATTTCCTAAACCCTAGCCCTAAACACTAAAGCCGACAGCGAGTAAAGGGCAAAAGCTCTCATTTCTTCTTTCTTAACTTCGTTTTTACCACATAGAATGTAAGCCCGGAGAAATAAACAAACCGCAAGAGATTTGGTGTTGCTGATTCGGGAGGCTCGTCACTGGCCATCCATCTCGACTAGCCCTTCTGCCAAGAACAAAAATTCTCTTTTTTAAGAACTATAGAAGATCAAACAAAGCCTTTGGAACTCGAGGAGCACTTACTCTCGAGCTTTGCGCTCGTTGTAGTCGAGTATCTGGGAACGGAGGACGTGATTCGGCCGAAGAGTTCTATCCACATTGTCTGGAGGAGGAGCTGGAGGCAGCTCGATTCCAGTGATCGGACTAGTTTTGTGCTCCCTACTCAAACAAAAAAAAACCACTTTGGTTAAAAGCTCGGAAACAAAAGAACTTACTTCAGCCATGCTTTGATCGTCGATCGATCATACGAGTGCCCGTCAGCAGTGGTCACCGGATCCACCATGATATCACGAGTTATGCAATCCAAAAACTCCGGAGGAACGTTGTCCACCTCGTAATCGTACTGCGGTAGCCAGCTGCTGGTGTCGAGCGAGGGTGACAGGCATATATCCTCTGGAAGCTGGATGCAAGGATCTCGCACGGTTTTCTGGGAGAACGGGCCAGGCCAGGCAAAGTCACTCGACACTGAGCGTGAGACTGGCGAGAGCAGTGTCGGGGACATGACTGAATAAGTAGCATCGATGCTAGTCGGAGGTGGTAAGACGGTGGTCGATGGGAAGAACGAGGAGAAGAGGGAGGTGGAAGACGCGACTGGTTCGCTAGTCAGTGTGTTATGCTGTGGAGCAGAGATGGGAGGAAGTACTGGAGCGGTACCTGGGAAGTAAATGGGATCGGTGGACACTGGAGTCGAGCCGCTAGCTTCTTGACAGGGAGGGGCTGCTGTTATTTCGGGTGATAGAGGTTGCGGCTTCGAACTTGTGGTTGTAGCAGCAACAGCACTCTTTGAGAAGAATGAACCACCATTTGCCAGTGGTTTTGGAAAAGCCTGTAAGTTAAAGTTAGCAACATCCACTGGAGAAAGATAAGAAAGCACCTCCGAGGAAGCGCTGCAGGCTTCCACTTTGGTGTTGGCTGCTCCACACAAGGCTTTGGACCAGCTCATCGAAGTCCCGGGGGGCGCCACCTCCTTAGGCGGAGCCGCACTAGTCGACTTCGCTGGCGCGTTCGTCCTAATCTTTGTCGAACTTAAGTTCTGGTGCTTTCCGAGAGGGGTTCCACCAGAGCTGGAGCTTGCTCTAGAGTTCCTATAGTCGCTGAAGTAGCTGTAACCCCTCCTCCTGCCAAAATATCCCACCTTTTCAATCCTAGTCCGTGCCTCTTCTGTACTACTACCAGGACTACTACCACCAACACTCTTGTCGCTGGCCAACTCCTTCTCCTTGGGCGACGCCTTAGTTTTCTCCTGCCTCTTCTTCTCAGCCTCTCTATCCCTCCTCAACTCACGTTCCCTCTCGGCAGCGGCTTCTCTCTTACTCGCATTCTCGGCCTCAAGTAGCTCAGCACGAAGTTTGCTCCTCTCGTCTACGAGTTTCTTAAACTCCTCCCTGTCCCTCCTTTCCTCCTCCTCCTTCTTCTCCCTCTCTAGTCTCGCTAGACGCTTCTCCTCCGCCTTCCTCCTCGCCCTTCCTCTCTTCTCCTCCGTCTCGTCTATCTCCTTCGCGTTCTGCTGTCGACCCTGCGAGCCATCCCTGGAGCCATCCTGCCGGCAAAACTGCTTCCACAACCAGGCCAAAAGCTTCCCTGCCAGCGCCACCCACCTATGCACCAGATGGAAAAATCTCTGCTTGTCCAGCTCCTCCCAGAGCGATCTCCAACACGTCGAGTGGTCGATCAACTTTAAGTCCCTGGGCCGAGGATCCCCGGGGACGTGTAGCTCGGGCTTCTTCGAGGCGTGGCCACAGTTGGTGCACATATACTTGCCACTCGCCTGTGGAGTCTGGTCGCGGTAAGGAGTGTGGCAATTCCGGCAGTGCTTGGTCGCCTCCTTTCGCCACCTTGCGGCCTTCTGTGCCTCTATACGCTGCCTCTCGCGGAGAAGGATCGCTCTCCTATCCCGCCACTGCGAGAGATTGGGGACGACGAACTCGTACCAAAAGAGGCTGCTCAGAAGCACTCCCACGCATGCCAGCCTCGTGGACGTGATCTCGAAGCGGTAGCCGGGTGGCAGGAACTGCGAGAAGGCCCAAACGATGACGAAAGGGATGATCAACCATGGTAGCATGGCGACGATGCGTCGCGAAAACTTTGCTCCAGCGCACAGTATGCACATTCTTCAGCCCAATGCGACCTGTTGAAGCCCTTCTCTATGCTCTAATCTTTCTTTTCCAGCTACAACCTGCTATAGCAACCAAAGAACCAATCAGCCGATCTGGCAAAGAGAAGAGGCGCACAAAAAGAAACTGAGAAGAAAAGAAGCAAACTTGCAAGGGAGGCAATGCCGGTTCAAGCAGTTCTACACAGTAGCAAATCTTGGAGGGCGCCCATGGAATGCTTACCCTAATCCCTGGCGCTATTGCTGCTGCTGATGCTACCGCGCCCTGGAATCGACACCGGCATTTCCTATGGCAGCCCCAAGAGGGCCAAATCCTCGCCCTCGTCTAGCGCGCGCCGGAGGAAACGCCCATCGCCAAGCTCCAATGCCGCGGCGCCTTCATTAGGTCTTGGTCGTGGACAACAAGCATCATTTCTCCCCAAAGACGAAAAAAAAAACTTGTTGAAATGGACGGCTGCCGTGACTGACACGTGTATGCCATCAGGCCGTTTAAATCAAATAGGGGTAATTTTCCTCTGTTTCTAGGGCAAGAGAGTGGAACGAGGAGGAGCTAGAGATGGGGCGCCCGCCTCAAGCCGCCGGCGTGCCGGTGTTTCGATTTCTTCCACAGGAGGTATGGATCGATGGAAAGGATTCCTGCGCTGCATTCTATGGCGTGTGAATTCTTTGTAGGTCGCTCAAATGGAGAGGGCGCTGGAAGCTAACAACAACATAGCGTTGCCAAGGCCGGAATGTGACGACCTCGCGGAGGCTTTCACGTACGTGTTTCCTCAAAGTTTGACATCGTTTTACCTTCACTGAATTCTTCGTTCTTTTCTTTCGTTTTTTCTCTCAGCAATACTCCAGAACGGGCTGGGCAACTTCCAATAACAGGGAAACAGGTTCGTCCGGCTAGACGCTTTTTCTGTTTCTCTTCTCGTGTATACAAATAGTCCTCAAAGTTTGGCCTCTTCTGATAATGCTCCTCACCTTATTTGTGCTTCTTTTCCAGGTCTTGAATTGGTTCCAGAACAGGAGGCACTCGCAAAAGGCGAAGAAAATCCTCCAAATGCAGCAGCAACAGCAGCACCAAGACAGCGGTAGAGGCTTTACTCCCTCGCCTTTGGCGAACGCCGCAAGTCCCATGCAATACATGTACGCTCCGCCGCCAGGTTTGTTTTAAGTTCTCTTCCATCCCGCTTCTTACACGTCGGGATCTCACAGAAGTCGAGAAAGAGATGGACTTCGAAGCCAAATCTTCTCGTGACGGTGCCTGGTAAGAATGTATGAGTTTATAAACTCCGTTACTAAGACCTCTTCCAGGTATGATGTATCATTGTTTCTGGCACATCGTATAGAAGCCTCTGAGCACGTAAGGCAGAAAGTTTTACTCTTTTGCTCCACATTTTGTTTGTACTGATTGATCCAACTTCTCAGGAGGTCCGTGTTCGTTTTGTTGGGTTTGGATCCGAGGAAGACGAATGGGTGGACGTGAAGACATCAGTCCGGCAGCGCTCTATGCCGTGTGACGTTGTGGAGTGCATGGTTGTCCTTCCGGGAGATCTCATCTTATGCTTCCAGGTAGAGGAAATGCAAAACTTTGTTTTCTTTGTTAACTTCTTCGTTTCTCAACAGGAAGGAAACGAGCAAGCCTTGTACTACGATGCCACGGTTCTGGACATCCAGAGACGGAGGCACGACTTAAGAGGCTGCCGGTGTCGATTTTGGGTCCGCTATGATCACGATCAATCAGAGGTAACATCAGTCTAAGCTCTCATTTACAATCATCGGAATTTTCTTTTCTTTTTTTCTCGCAGGAAGTTGTGCCACTTAAAAAGATTTGCAGACGGCCAGAGACGGATTTACGAATCCCCAGGAACAAACAGCACTAAAGAAGCGTGTGAATATTTTTGTACGGACGACAATGAGATTAGGGTTCTTGGGCTTTTTTCCCCAAATGACGAGATTAGGGTTCTTTGATGTTTCTCTGTCGCCCAGGCTGGGCCGAGGAGTTTGCTGCTGCCTCGGCATCCACCTCCTCGCCGCAGCAATCGGCGTGCAATGTGGTGGCGGAGCTGGTGGAATCGCTGGTGGCGCAGCGTCAGCGGCGCGAGGTTGCGCTGCGGCTGCGCGAGGCGCTGCGTGATGTGAAGGCCAATTTCTCCTTCGCCAGGGTCAAGGGCCTTCGCCGTCTGCTCGCATTCCTGATGCTCGCCGCTGCGTCCGAGAGGGGTGTGGAGCTCTTCCGGGAGAGCCAGAGCTATCAAGAACTCCAAGGTGAGAATGTGTTTGGAGTAAATTCGATTGCTCTGGTTGGTGGATGCTATGAATTTCTTTCCTTTCCTAGAATCGTTGTTTGCTTGCGTGGATCAACGATCTCATGAGCGAAAGTTCTAAGATTCTTTTGTGATCTTTGGTGTAGTGATACCGGCGTTGTTCAAGCACACATTGGCACCGCAAAAATCACCAGCGAGCGCGCCACCGGTGTTTAACTCCTCGGAAGAAGCGGCAGAAGTCTCGAATCCTCCCACCCCTGCGGAGATCGTCCTCGCTCTTCGCGTTCTTGAGGGATGCTGCCTCGTCGACAACTCGAGCAAAGCGGCCGCGGCTCACCACATGGCCGTCAAGGTGAGCGATGAAAAGCACCAACTTTACCTGTCAAGAAGAGCTCCTTTTCTTGTTCCAGGAGCTGCTTGATCTGCTATCGGCGACTGGGATCCCGGAGCGCACGGCTTGCCTGGACGCGCTCTTGGCACTGTTGCTGGATTCTCCTGCCAATCAAAAAGTACGTTCTTCTCTAAGATTGGCACGCAAACACTCTCTTGGTTCGCAGGAATTCGAATACTACCGAGGTGTTTCAAAGATCTGCGACTCGCTAAAGAATCGCCATGTCGACGTCGCACTCAGGTGATCGAAAAGCTTCCTCTCCTTCCTAAAACGCAACAATTTCTTGGCTGTTCCAGGACGAAATGCGCCGAGTTCTTGTTGCTGCTCGTGGGAGACATACTCCCCAAGACGGAGGCGCTGCAAGATCAACTCAAGGAGTGGATGGGCACCGAGTGCTGCGTCATTCTCTGGGACGTTTACTCCAACCTCGAGCCTGCCTTTGCCGATCCAGAGAGGAAAAAGAGGTCGCTCAAATCGCTAGCGGAGAAGATGCTAAGCCTTGTAGATAGCTAAGCATCGATGCTCAAGCCATTCGTGTAAAATTGTGCGTCGATCAAAATCTTTTATCACGTTTTAGAAAAACATAAAAATAAAAATAAAATGGCAAACTTCATTGGTATGACTGGGACGTGACAACCCATCAAGTTAACTGCATTATAATCTCCACACTATTTAAATAAAAGTATTACAACCCCAATTATCTCAAGAACCCTAAAAACAGGGGAGAGGAGCGATGGAGAACCTGGCGGCGTACGCGGTGATGGCATCGGCGTCGGTGGGGCTCTGCAAAGGTGAGTCGCTCGCCCACATTTGGATTGCCTTAGCGCCTACATTTCTTGGATCCAGAGCTCTTGTTTCCCTACGAGGACGATCAAGCGCTCCTGGGCAGCGATTCGAGCTCCTTCCTCCATAGCCGGCTGGCGGCGCTGCGGCGGCAGGAGGACGAGGACGACGACATGACGGTCGCGCTGCTGTCGACAATGTGGCAGGACGAGATCGTTGCCTGCCTCGCCGCCGACAAGAACAGCAGTAGCAGCAGCGGCCAGGACCACGATCTCCCTCCCGAGGAGGAGAAGATCCCCGAGAGGTCATCGCCATCGCCTCCTCCATCCTCGTCTCGCCTCAAGCGCTCTAGGCAGCAATCTTTGGCGCCTCGCACTCCTTACGAGGACGAATTTGGGCTGCGATTGAATCTGGATAGCGGCAGCTATGCGCAGCAGCAGTTTGAGATCTATCCGGGATCCACGAGCGATCATCATCCCCGGCGCGTCCATCACTTCGACACCCACCACGAGGATCATCCTCACGCTCTTCGCCATCGCCACCACCAGAGCTTGTCCGGCGACCTGGCCGAGCACCCTTTCATGACGCCACACCATTTTCCTGGCGCTCCGTCGCGGGATTGGCCCCAGAGCTCGCAAGACTAGCAAGCTCGCCAACTTTTTTCCACTGTTCCTCCATATACTTGAGATCACAGAATTCTTCCAAGTAATCTGCCCATCTTCTCATCTTTGCAAAGAAATGGAGGACTTCTTCCAAGTAAACGAAAGAGAGTCTGGCATCGATCTGACCACGAGTCTCTAGTAACGCGAAACAAAGATATAAAACGCACAGCGCACCTTTGACTTGGAGCAAAAGCTCGAGAACCAAATATTCCTGGGCGATTGACAATGCGAGCCGGGCAAACCCAAAGTAGTTTAGTCCCCCCTCGCATTGCTTGCATCACCCAAAGGGGTCACTTCGCAGCGATAGATTTTGCTAGAAGATGGATGTGGCACACTTATTAGAAAAGCCCAAAGTACGCATGCCTTCGCGCAAAGCTCTAGCAAGCGTTAAAAGATAATTGCTCACTCACCCACCCCTTACACGCATGCCAAGCGAATACGTCCACCTCCTCGAAAGCCGAGGAGAGTCGCTTAGAATAATCACTGGGGGGGAACCAGAGCATCTCCGCCTGCAAATGCAAACACAAAGGTAGAGTTAGAAGCCATTGCTTTTTTCCTTTTGTTTTTCTAAGGCTTTTTGTTCTCTCTAGAAGGAGGCAGCAAGGAGCAGTCACCCATGCAAAGCTTTGTTTCCAAGCACTTATTATGAGACCAAAAGGTCGGAGGAGAGAATATAGAACTCCAGGCAAAGCGGTACGATGATTTGGCATATCAGAGCCTGTATGCCTGGAATGATAGCAGAAATCTAAGGTGCCATACCTTGACAAGGAGGAGGGAGTACTTCCAGTCCTGGAGGAACAGGGAAGGCCCACGGATCTGAAAACCAAATTTGACAGCCGAACGAGACGACGAGCAGGATCAAGCAGGCGAGCTACATGACAGAGGCCGAATAAACAACGAGGAAGAAAAGAGCATATATATATATCATGAAAAACTCACCCCGAGCGAGGAGATATGTTTCTTTTCGTCGTCTCTTTTTCCCCTTTTTTTCTCTTTCGGGTTGAGCACTTTGTTGCGAATAGCGGCCATAAGTAGCTGAGTTGTGTGCACTGTGCAGGCCAAAAGATTTTATCAGTCGGTGCTCTCCGCTGTATCTGGCTGGCTTGCCTCCTGGTAACGAGTGCTGCTTCTTACAGTGACAAAGGCCATAATTCTTCAGGCGCTATTGAATTCCGATTCCAGGACGCTTGGCTTTGTCCACCCTGGGACGAAACATATCATGTTTGGTGTTGCCTGCTGCGCTGCAATCGATCGAAGAAAGACGCAGAGCTACTTACTGTAAGCGTCTCTCCAGTTAGCGTTTTTCCATGTTCACGAACGAGCAAGACAGCTTACCTCGCAAACAAAAACTAAGTACGCTGGTTTAATAAAACTGAGCAAACCTCTGTGTGCGTGTCTGCTGCTCCCGTAACAGCTTCGCCTACATATTTTTATTCCGCGAGCCACTGCTTGCACTTCTGTGCGCTATTAAATTACGTCCCATGCGCTGTGTGCCGTGATGCCTTACAAAAAGAAAGCTCAACAAGAGACTGCGATTAGAAAACAGAGCCTCGCTTACCTGGTCCAAGGATTGGATCGTCGCACAGCTCGAATGAAGCGCAAGTTAGACGCGCACACACAAGGGAAAAAAAAACAAAAAAACAAAAAAACAACCATGACGATTACGAGCAGCAAAGGAAAAAAGAGAGGATGTATTGAGATCTCACTCACCAGCAAGAGAGAGAGTGTGTCTTTTCAGCCTGGACCGCGCTTTCAAACCACAGTGGAGCTCCCACTCTTTTTCTTCTTTCTGCTCTGATATTTGCATTACTGTTCTCGCTCGTCGGGACGACAAGACAATATATGTGTGTGTACGCAAGTCGCACCTCCTTGACCCCTGCCTTGTTATTCCCCTCCATTTTGTTTTCCAGAAGTTGCTGCTCGTCTTGACTTGTTCGATCCTGCTCCCTACCTCGTTCTTCGCATATCATGTCAAGATGGAACGTCCTCTCCTCGTCTTCGCCATCGTCGTCTTGTTCGCATCTCACCTCCCGGCGATCCAACTTCGTCTCCGGGTCTGTCGCTCCATCACATGTCTTGACAGCCAGCACGCAATTCCGAGCATGATCAAGCCAGCACCACCCCTCCATGTCACCACCACTGTTCCCTGCTAAAACTCGTGCTTCTTCTTCCCCCAGTTTCTGCTCTCTCTCTCTCTCTCTCTCTTGTTTTCCTGAATCCCGTCCGTGAGCCGCCAGCAGCAGTGAGTGAATGAGTGGCGGCCGAGCACGAGAAGGATCTTTGTGATGAGCCGCCTTGTGCTGCTCCTGCTCGTGATAGCGCTGCTTGTGCTTGTCCAGGTGAAAGGCGCACCCGAGAGTGAATTAGTGTCGAGATTGCCCGGGCAGCCGCACGTTTCGTTTAAGCAGTACGCCGGTTACGTGACTGTTGACAAGAACGCCGGCCGTGCCTTGTTCTACTACTTCGCAGAGGCCGAAACGAGAGCCAGCTCGCAGCCTTTGACCCTCTGGCTAAATGGAGGTAACCATGCCTGTCTAGAGTTTCTTCTGCATCGATTCTGGAACAAAAAAGAAAGAAAAACAGCATT
Source organism: Selaginella moellendorffii (assembly GCF_000143415.4). Lineage (NCBI taxonomy): Eukaryota > Viridiplantae > Streptophyta > Lycopodiopsida > Selaginellales > Selaginellaceae > Selaginella > Selaginella moellendorffii. Next base: position 754,413 of record NW_003314265.1, on the reverse strand, counting down.
GTCTTGTCTCAAGTCTCGACTGAGAGAAGTTTAACTCTGGTTCTTACTCGATCGGCAGGGCCTGGTTGTTCCTCGATTGGTGGAGGAGCATTTACGGAGCTTGGACCCTTCTATCCCAATGCTTCTGGACAAGGGCTGTTAGTAAATCGACAAGCGTGGAACAAAGGTGCAAACCTGCATTTTCGATCGGTGCTTTAACCCCTCTTTCTTCGATCCAGTGTCCAATATGCTCTTCCTCGAAGCGCCTGCTGGAGTCGGCTGGTCCTATTCCAACAAAAGTTCCGACTATGAGCAAGTCACGGACAGGATAACAGGTAACTAGAGCTACTTAGAACATCAGAAACTTACCTCGTGGTTGCAGCCGTGGACACGCTAAATTTTCTTCTCGGTTGGATGGACAAGTTTCCCGAGTACCAGACGAGAGATTTCTACATCACCGGCGAGAGCTACGCAGGTCCAAAGCTTTCGCCCATTTCCGACGAGCGTTCTTACAAGAGCTCTCAGTTTCCTGGTTGATACAGGGCACTACGTTCCTCAGCTGGCCGAGTTGATCATCAAGCACAGCCAAGTCCCTGGAAACTACGCTTTCAGATTGAAAGGAGTGGCCGTAAGTTAGTGAATCTAGATAGGCACGAGCTGACCTTGACGGTTGAGTCGACTGGAGCAGATTGGCAATCCGCTCCTCAACTTGGCCGTGGATACATCAGCGATGTACGAGTACTTTTGGTCGCACGGGCTCATCTCGGACGAAACATTCCAGGCGCTTTCCAACTCCTGCAAATTCGAAGACTATGAGCTCGGGCTCGCGGACCACAACGTTTCCAACGCATGCAACGACGGCATCCTCCAGTCCAACACCGAAGTTGGAAGATTCATCAACAATTACGACGTCATACTCGACGTCTGCCTTCCATCAATCTTCTTGCAGGAAGTGAGGCTCAAGCAACAGGTAAAAGCCTCTCTGTTCCTCCTAAAACGATGAAAGAACCGTGGAAACAGATGGCTCAGAAAAGCTATGGAGTGGACATATGCATCGACAAGGAGAGGGACGTCTACTTCAACCTTCCAGAGGTGCAAAGAGAACTCCACGCGAACACAACTGGACTTTCATACTCGTGGAGTATGTGCACAGGGTAATCAAAAGAACAACGCTACCAAAGTTTCGAAACTTAACGAAAAGACTTTTGCCATTTCCCGTGAAACAGGCCTGTGGACTACGCAATGCAAGACGGAAGCACAAACATGGTACCTCTTCTTGGAGACATCCTCAAAGCGGGACTCCGCGTTTGGATCTTCAGGTACGCAAGTGGAGCTCAAAAAGTTCTTCCCATTCAGAAAACGAAAGAGTTTGAAGCTTACCGCGTGTGCTTTGTAACAGTGGAGACCAGGACTCCGTAGTCCCTTTGACAGGGACGAGATCACTCATTGGAGGCCTGGCAAAATCGCTGGGAATGCAAACCACACAACCATACACGGCATGGTACCAAGGTGGTCAGGTATAAAAAACCATAGAGATCGATGAAAGAAAAGGAAAGAGGAGCAGAAACTGAAAAATTCCCTTGCAGGTAGCTGGATGGACTCAAAGCTATGGCAACTTGACATACGCGACAATACGAGGAGCGGCCCATATGGTTCCCTATGCCCAGCCGGAGCGCGCCTTGCTGCTCTTTCGGTCCTTTATCCGGGGAAATGCGTTGCCGATCAAGAGCGCCTAGAATCACACACACACTGCATTCTTTCCAAAATGTACCTAAAGAGAATACAGGAAAAGATCTACCGGAACCCAGACTTTAAGCGAGCTGGTCCCATGGTGTAGTGGTTATCACGTCTGCTTTACACGCAGAAGGCCGCGAGTTCGAACCTCGCTGGGGCCATTTTTTATTTTTATTTATTTATTTATTTATTTATTTATTTTTTATTTTTATTTTTATTTTTTATTTATTTTTTATTTTATTCATTAGTAGTAAAATTAATTTCTAATTCATTAACTTGATCCACTTCCTTGAGTATCTTTTGCTTTAATGCTCTCAAATCATTTAGCATTTTATTTATTGTAAAAATTCAAAGTAAACAATGAATTTACTAGTCTATTATTTAAGTAAAGTTTATGTTTATGTGTTCTTTCAGATATGCTACAAATTTATGCATATGAATAGCATGTGAATCCATGATTAAAAGCATATCAAAATGAAACTATAATAAATATCACCTAAATGTCATGTTCATCCTTTATTACCCATTCATAACTTATGAAACTAACATTGTTCCCTATGATCCCAAACACCGAATACACTAAAAAAAATGGATTTTATACTCTATCAATGTCTTATGAATAACTATTAAATTTGTAGAATTCACAAGTATATATTTGCCTCTCTTTGTATTTATTAAGGAGCATATTCACTACTATTTATTTTGAAAAAACTAAAGCCTAAACAATTGCTTATAGGATTTGAACTCAAGATTTAGTATGCATATAGATGAGTATTTTCAATTAGCATGGACCTATACCTAGATTAAACTTTTGGATGAGCTTGGGGTTGGACTAGATTATTTAATATTTTATTATTTTTTTCTTTTTCTAATAATAAGCTCTATGAGGTAACACTACTAAGACTCTCTAAATTGCATCAATGTCCAGTTCCAAAAGATTAATACATACATGATAGAATATACCTAACTTGAGTGGCTCAAAAATGTTAGGATTTATATGTGTCAGCAAAATTTACATGCACAACCAAGTCCACCTCATCCCATGCATATGCATGCTCTACCATCTCTTTGATAATGACTTTCTCCATAGTGTCAAGATTTATCCCCTCTCTCATTGTTCCACCGGTACCATGCCCAAGCTTTGTCGAGTAATCAATTGAGTATTGTTCTATCTCTCTTACTTCGTTGTAATGATAAAAGAAAAGGGTGAGCTCATTATATTTACCTAGAACAGAAGAATTGTGGTAAGCACAACTCTTAACAAAAATAATATAAAGTAAACTTTATAAGATTTTAACTTTTAATTTTATTCTTGGTAGAACATGAAAGAAGATGATGATTTATTTCTTGATAAGAAAATTTAAAATAATGTAAAAATATTCATATAAATATCATGATTAAAATTCATATTTTTTAGTTGAAAATAATTTAGAAAAACTGTAAATTGTCATTCACTCCACTAGAGTTTTATTATTAATTTTATTGATTAAACTGTTTAGTGCTAAATAGAGAACTACAGTTTAAATCTATATTTCTAAATATAAAATAAATTATTATTTATTTATTAAATATAAAATATATAATCAAAACTGTGAGTGCATGGAATATGGAAAGGGAATACAGAAATGTGCATATCAATTAGCCCAAAAACCCTAGCTTATATACAGGAGCGAGTGGTCCGGATTGAAACCAATCCAACGGCTACCAAAATCCACTACGCTAATATTAGTATACGGCATCGTAGCCGTACACTTGGCCCTCACATCATCCCTTCCTCTCGGAATAATGGAAGGCCGTCAGGGTTCTCTTATAGATGGGCCGGGATCTGGAGGAACGTCAGGAGGAGGCATCGGTGGATCTGTAGACGGTATTAACTGCTCCTGATCCCTTTGTATGAAGCGTTTTAACCGCTGCACATGCACAATCTCCGGAGGATCGGCCTGCTGAACGTTATGCCGAACCTCATAAACTTGTGGTCCAACTTGCCGCAACACCCGATACGGTCCTTTCCACTGCGCAAGGAGCCCCTTAGAAAAACCACGTACCGTAAGATGGGGAAAACGGACTAACACCAAATCATCCACTTTATACTCCGCAAGTGGACGATGATGGGAATTGTAGTGCCGTTGTTGTCCCACTTGTACGCGGCCTAAGTGTTTAGCAGACTCTGCTCGGACAAGTGGAAGAATGCTTGTCAAATATTGATCCCATGACCTAGCATTAGGAGCTCGTGGCAATCGCGAAGGTAAACCCAGCTCTGTTGGTAATATTGAATCATGACCATATAGAAGTTTATATGGTGAAGCACTAACAGAACTCTACACCCCTGTGACATAGGCATACCGAAGAGACGGCAAATAACCATCCCAATCCGAATGTTGAAAATTCACATACTTCGCAATCATCCCTTTGAATGTCCGAACGAGCCGTTCCACCAGACCGTCTGATTGTGGATGATAAGCACTCGTAAAAGTGTGGCGTATCCCCAACCGAGATGTCAAAACATGAAATACCTCAGCCATAAATGCAGGACCATTATCCGAAAGAATCCGCTCTGGACAAGAATGCTGGAACACCACTCGATTGAGGAGGAAGTATCCAACAGCAGTTGCAGAGGCACTAGCAAGAGCACCAACTTCCACCCAACGAGTCAAGTAGTCAGAAGCAATAATAACATACTCATTGCCAGCAGTCAATCGCAGAAAAGGTCCCATAAGATCAAACGCCACCAACTCAAACGGACAAGAAACTGCAATTGACTCCAACCGTCCTTCCGCAGCACAAGGGGGAGTATTACGAGCTTGGCACCAAACGCAGCTACGCACATACCGGATAATATCATGTCGCATCTCTGGCCAATAGAAAGATCTGCGCAGCTTCTCGGTGACACGACGGTGTCCCATATGCCCACCTAGAATAGGAGAATCATGGTAGGCATAGAGAAACCACGGAATAAACACCGAAGGCACCACTAGCCGTAAATGATCATCAGGATCCGTCCCCACAAAAGAAAGAAGGCCATCTTCAAGGCGATATTGAGAATGTAAATGCCGAAAAGGCAAGTCATCAGCAAGTGATGCAGGATTCTCAAACCCATCTCGAAGCCTTCGAATCCACAGCTCAATCTTTTGAGCCTCGCGAACCTCATCCAGAGAAGGTAGATCTTGCTCTACGCCCTGTGGACACTGAACGTCAAGGATAGCAACTGCCGACAGCACAGAATCCTCATTTAGAAAATCCACAGATGCTGGAACAACAGGTTCGTCAGAAACATGAGAATGGAGTGGTGAAGGAAGAGGAGCTCGAGAAAGGGCATCAGCATCAGCCATAGAACTCCCTGGGCGATGAACAACATCGAAATCATATATCTGAAGCTTCAAAGCCCATCGAGCCGTACGACCAACCAGGTTCTTCCGCTTCAATAATGAAGTAACAGCAGCATGGTCACCTTCAAGTAACGTCCGAGAACCATGTAGATATGCATGAAGTTTTTCGAAACCCCAGACTGCTGCTAAACACTCCTTCTCCGTCGTGGAGTAGTTCATCTCTGCTGGTTGTAATGTACGGCTTATGTATGCAATGGGATGGCGCTGACCAGGCACACTCGAGCTCTCTTGCATCAACACACCTCCAAGACCAATGTCATAAGCATCCACGCGCAAAATAAAAGGTCGAGTGTAATCAGGATATGCCAAAACCGGAGGAGTCGTCAATAGCTCTTTGAGATTCACGAACGCCCGCTCACAATCGGGAGACCAGATGAAAGATGACGTTGATGACTTCAGCAACGCTCGCAATGGTGTAGTGCGATCGGAAAGATGATCCACAAAACGACCGAGATACTGCACCTTACCCAAAAAGCGCTGCACATCATTCACACACTTCGGAGTAGGGAACTTTAAAACAGCCACAATTTTGTCAGGATCAACTTGCAAACCCTCACGAGAAATACGGTACCGAAGATAAGTTGTGTCTTTGGACCCAAACACGCACTTCGACCGCTTCAGCTTTAAACCAACGTCGCGTAGCCGATCCAACACTTTACAAACATCACGAACATGCTCCTCCTACGTCCCCTCCGAGTGGATCAAGACATCATCAATGAAGTCAGCCGTCACCTCCGGCATATCGCAAAGAACTTCATCCATCATCCGCTGAAAAGTTGCTGGAGCATTGTTCAAACCAAACGGCATCACCAAAAACTCGTACAAACCAAATGGTGTACGAAAAGCAGTCTTAGGAATATCTTCTTCAGCCATCGGTACTTGCCAATACCCAGAAGCAAGATCTAACTTGGTGAACCAACGACTTCGCCCCAGACGATCCAAAAGATCAGCAGTGTGAGGAAGAGGGTACACGTCCAGGATCGTCACTTCATTTAACGGACGATAGTCGATGCAGAAACGAATACTCCCATCAGGCTTCGTCACAAGATGAGGTTCACATGCCCAAGGACTCTGCGACTTCCGAATAACACCCTTCTCCAACATCTCCTTGACGTTTGCACGTAAAATCTTGATCTCCTTGGGTGACCGACGACGAACAGGAACCTTGATTGGACGAGCATCCCCGGTTGGAATGGGATGACGTGTGGCAATCTTGGCCCCAGACGATAGGTCAAATTCAAAGAGATCAGAATACTCCTTCATGAGCTGGTCAACAGCTGCAACACAAAGATCATCGGAGGGATCGGAAAAGGGAAGAGCAGAATAAGATGGAAACACAAGAGGAAATAGTGGGGGAACAAAAGTAATGGAAGCAGAGGTAGAAGTAGAGGGACAAAGAGGTACGGAAGTGAGAGGAATGGATGAAACATAAGGAAGTATGAGACAAGGGGGAGAAGCCTCAAAGTCACACTTGGCATGATTGTGCTGCAATCAATCCATACCAAGAATGAGGTCAAAAGCTTGACTCGGCACCACCCGCAACGACTGCAACTCAAGCTCGAGATCGCCCATACGTACAACCAGGTCCGCCTCATCTCGTGCACATGCATGTGTACGGCCGTTGCCATAAAGAATGAAAACTGAATCCGCCGCATGACGCAAGTGTAGACGACAACGTGTGGCAACAAGTCGAGCAATAGAAGATAAACTCGAACCTGTATCAACCAACACGGAGAGAAGAATAGGAGACCTCTTGTTATAAAAACGAGCTTGAAAAGTAAACACTGGATGAACCGGTGCCGAGTGAACCCCTTGATGATACTCCCGAAAGAAAGATTGAGGGGTCACTAACTTATTCGCGCAAGGTCCCTCCATTACTCGCGCGACTCCTCATTTCCCGAATGCACCTCGGTATCCAAACCTTCCACCGCAGCAGCACCAACGGGACGTTGCTGACGCCAAGGTCTCCACCCAGGAAATGGAGGTCGCCAATCCGGAAAGCGCCGACAACGCCGATAAGTATGACCAACTTCATCACACGCCCAGCAACGAACATCACGGCCACGACCACGTCCTCGCCCTTGTCCTTGGACTCGAGTAACAGCAGCATCAACCTCCATGGGAACAGGACCATCACTCATAGGAAGTGGAGCTGAAGGACGTGTAGCAAGAAGTGGAAGAGGCGACGTCTCATAACGTTGTGCCAAGCGAAGAGCATCGTCAAGAGTGGCAGGAGCAAGTGCATGCACAAGTCCGACAAGATCTTGACGAAGTGCTGGCCACAGCATTCCTAGCTTGATCCGCTCCGACATATTTGGCTCCGCACGAAGCAAAAGACTTCGGAAACGAACGCCAAATTGTATCACCGACTCAGATGGCCCTTGGCGAAGACGATGCAATTGTTGGAAGGCATCATCACAATCGTCGGCGTGTCCGAAGGCGCATTTGAAGACGTCCGGAAGAACACTCCAATCGCCACGAGTAGCTACGCTCAATCCATTGTACTACTGCAATGCCGTCCCTTGGAGACATGTGGGGAACTCACGCAAACGTCGAGCATCATCCCAAGAATGATATGTGGCAATCACCGTGAAGTGATCGAACCAATGGTACACATCATCCCCAGGATTCCCACGAAAGAACTCCGGCTGAACGCGAGGATTGGCACCAAAAGCAGGAGGAGTTGTACCATGTGCCGTGAACGCCGCCATCAACTGAGTTTGGTTGTTCAATTGCAAGCGCATAGCATCAAGCAATTGAACCAACTGCTGCTCTAGAGTCAAAGGAGGAGATTGCGGATCGGCCATAAAAATGAATGAAAAAGAAAGAGCAAAAGAAGAGAAATGACAAAAAGCTGGAAAGAAATGGTAGATCTAGACAATGCAAAAAGCTAGATCTAAACCAAAATCCTAAAAGGAAAGAACAAAAGAAAGGAAATGGAAAAAGCTAGATCTAAACAATGCAAAAGCTAGATCTAAACCGAAATCCCAAATCCAAGCACTCCCCAGGGACAATCAAAGGTGCCCCTCACCTCCACCAATGTGAGTGCATGGAATATGGAAAGGGAATACAGAAATGTGCATATCAATTAGCCCAAAAACCCTAATTTATATACAGGAGCGAGTGGTCCGGATTGAAACCAATCCAACGGCTACCAAAATCCACTACGCTAATATTAGTATACGGCATCGTAGCCGTACACTTGGCCCTCACAAAACGTATTTTAGTTGGTTTTTATTATTTCTATTTTATACTATGTTTGTCAGAAAGTATGATTACTCAGTATAAAATATATTATTATATAAAACTGTATAAAAACCTTTATATATGTATTGATATTTAATATAATTAATTAATTATAAGCACCCATATTTCTGAGGAAATTATACTAAAATATGCTTTTAGCTAGTTAGACACTTAAATAATGTGTTAACATGAATATAATGGTAAGGACTCTTTTCAAAAGTGATTTCTTAAAAGTTATATATTTTATTTTTGTATAATTAAACAGTTATAATCGAATAATAAGTTATATTTTTATAAAACCTTTTTATAATTTAGTTAAACAAAGGGCTAAAGGGGTGTACTTTTAAATTACTTAACTTATAAAATTGTAATTCAATAGTTATAGTAGCATTAATCATTTTTGGTAATAAAATTTTTTTAGATAATGCTAACTGGTTCACACTCCCATTAAATTAGCTAAGTTAATGATACTCTATTCACACTAGGAACAGTAGTGTTTGTTCTCCTTCCAGTGTCTAGCTGCAACTAAGATTGAAATCTTGAATAATCTGTGTGTATAATTTTGCAGCCATAATTTCGGGAGGAAAATCAAGACACTGAAAGCTGCAGGAGCCATGGTTGTAGATTAGCCAAGATTGGGGAAGTAATGCACAATTTAAAAAACAAAACACCAAAAGATAGAGAAATTTCATGTTGGTTTTAGTGTATTCTTACAGCTGTTTTAGATCAATGGTGGACGCTCTCCACACGGATTGGAGAGAAGTAACCATTCCCAGTGATATGGGAGAGGATCTCTTGGATCATGTTGTTTGTCTTCTTCACGTAGTCTCGGGCATGGATTTCCTTGGACATCTCCCGGATCATTCTCGCTCTCATCCCATCAAACTTGTACTTGAATAGCGCGCAAAAGTTTCCACCTTCTTTAATTTGAATCCCATACCAGACCTTATCTCCCTTGCATTTTCTAGAGTTGCATAGGTCCTCAAGTCGCCTCATCATGTGGCATCTCGTCCCACCAATCACCACCAAGAGCTGGGCGTTCCTCTCATCATGATCATTGCAATCTCTTTTCTCCTGGATGCAATAGAGCTCCTGGGTGAGGAGCCTGTAAAGCTCTTGAGCTCCAGCGCAGTGGAGGTAGTCTGGTGTCAGTAGCTTGGACGTCGGTCGCGGCCAGAAGTCATGGAAATCTTGATGCCAAGTGATATCTAACCCATCAATCTTACATGCTACCTCCTTGCTGCTCGGATTGTTTTTCAAGATTCCCACTGCTCCCTGGAGGCGCTTTCTCTTTGGGGCCTTGGCCGCTTGTCCCTCCTCCTCTCGCTGCCTCTTCGTGTTCTTTCCCTTCTTGTCGCTGTTACCTTTGGCGCTCTCCATCGCTGCCACGCTATGAGCGTTGTCGCTGTCAATCCTTTTCGTCAAACCTAAAGGGTCTATTTATATGGAACCAGAAAAGGCAATTCACGAAACCCATAGTTTAAGCCTTTCAAGAAATTAGATGGTGAGAAGCGAGACGAAAGTCACCGAGAAGGTGGCCTTGAGAAAAGAAAGACAGCTATCTCTAGCACTTGCAAGGGATGGACTCGCCTTCGAGCTTTATAAGCAGCTTGGATCCTGAGCTTCCAATCCGTCGGCCATGGATCTCTATGACCTGGATCATTAGGAGTTTTCCAAAATTCACACATGAAACGATATGGAAAGCTAGTAAATACCAGTGTGAGCTCTCCCTTTTTTCCCATTGTCCACACCTATAGCATTGGAAGAACACAACTCTTAAGTTACATCTAGATGATGACGGGTTTACAAAATGTTACCTCGTCTGCAGTATGACTCTCCTTGGCCAAGTTATTGAGCTCGTGAAACAAGAAAAAATCGCAATGATGAGAAGAAAAGCTCAGCTGGAAAGATGTTACGGTTTCTAGTGTGATTCCTGGTAAGCAGTAATCTGGCGAGGGCGTCAAAACACGTCCTTTTTTCACCATTAAGTGTCAAACAGAAGAGATTATATGAATCTAGAGTGTTTCCCTCCACCTAGGAAAGGCGAATCTTCGAAAAGGACATCATAGATAAAACAGCTTTGCTTAAGTTTCTGAAGTATGTTGTTTATGAGATTGTTATGGTGAATCTTCAAATCTAGGCACTGTTTACAACAAGGGACGCAACAGAAGTTAAAAACCCAAAACCCAACAACCTTACTTACATTTGGAGAGTTTCTACATGATTAATCAAATTCCTCCACTGTTGTCATAAACTTGTGGCTTGCATTCAGTGACAACTGGATGTCATTCACACTATTTTTTTTTTTTCCATTTTGATTCACAGGAGTGTTCTGTTCTTACAGTCAATGGTAGATGCTCTTGGAATGCCTAGTGACCATATCAACCAGCCCAAGCGTTGGAAGTTACATCTTCAAGTAACACTCCTTCAACTTGCTTTAATCCCATTGGTAGGAAAGAGTAATTTCTATTAAAATTAAAAAATTTGTCTTTAAAACAGTAGCCATTTTTTCAATTAAATTATAAAAATATAATAAATATAATAAAATGTATTCTCAATGTTTAATTATTCATGAATAAAATTTATAAGGTTGAATGTAATTAGGTCTTTGCAATTATACTAGCATCTAACTCAAAGTTTTTATATGAGAAATAATATATAACTTCCATATTTAGTTCTATTTTTCTATCTCATATAGTAATTAATTGAATTTAAACATAAAACTATTATCAAACTTTGAATGTATTTTCTTCAGAAATGAGAGTGTACATAAATCATTTTTTATATCATCTATAGTGAGTGAAAATAAATATATTACTTGGGGTTTAGACAAGGATACAAGGATATACAACGATGGATGGACTAAATTCAATGCCAAATTAATAGTTTATATGTTATAGTACTATAATTAATATATTACTTAAATACACACACACACACACAAATATATATATATATATATATATATATATACACACACACACACGCACACACTTTACACCATTCTTCCCTCTAGAAGATGAAAAAGTGATAATGATAAATCAAGTGAAATATTCTGAGTTTTTGCTAAGTGATTATAAATTACCACAAGAATTGCTCCCATGGAACCACTAATGTAATTATTGACAACCATGACTGAAATAAAACCCAAAACCATAGCACAAACAACAATTTACTATGGAATTTTAATGAACCAATTATGACTCTATATACAACTAGTAAATGCTTGAACCAACCTTGAAGATATATCTTTGAACCAAAATAAAACACTTCAAAAAACACTGTAGTCCATAAAGCACTATTGTGGCAAATAATAAATTTTATATCTAAGTTAGCTTATTAATAATTCTCCAAAACCATTATTAATGTTGAGTAAGTGAATATTGCATAAACTACACTAAACATGTTTCTAGAAGCACAATCCAATTTCTAAGAATACTCAAGAATACCAATTCTCCAAAGGTATAGAGAGGTAGTATGCATGAGGTGGCAAGCCACATAGCAAACCATTGAAGAAGTAGATAAGTGTAAGGTGGCATACCATATGGTAAATCTTTAGAAAGGTGGTATCTTTAGCCTTCTGTATGATTTTGTGCAATAAAATATTTATTTACACTTTCTAAAAAGTGGTGAAAAAAGTTTAGGTATCAAAAATTACTTATTAATGAGTCATTTTAAATATTCTTCACTTATTACTATCATGATAGTAAATCAATATTACTAAACCCTTTATCAATCCTTTTTATACTAGTGGGTATAAGGATGGAATTCTTACAGGTACTAATTAAGCATTCTTAGCCCAATAAAAAGTTTGTATCTCATTATGTTTTGCATTAGCTAGTGACAAGAACTCTTATGTATTAAGCACTAATCCTTTAATGTTGCTATATGATAGTTTATCTAGTTTGTTGGACATCTTTGCTATTGTGATGTGTTAATCTCATAAATTATTTATGGAAAGTGTCTAGATTTGCCATTGAAGCATATCTATAGAATGTTTTAAATTTGTAAATGAAGCATATCTACAAAATATAAATAACATTATTTGGCTCCCCATTAGGTATATCTATCTTTGTTTAATGTCTGACTTGGGCTTAAAGCCCAATTTCATATGGTAGAGTACCTATATCTTTGTATTAAACCACTACTATATTGAAATCTAGCTCTATTTTACATATTAATCTTCACGTTTGTGCTCTAGAAATGTTTTAATATTACTTTATACTCCTGTTTTTTAGCTCTTTAACTATATGCTCAGGAGTTTAATAATTTTACTTTCAATGGTTAAAGCTCTAAAACTTTCCTTCTCTTGACATACATGCCTAAAAATTAGGTTTCCCTCCATAAAGCGTGAGAAAGAAAAAATCAACTTTCAACAAGATAATATATTCTATTTGAAAACATCAACAGTAATTAAGTTTTTTAATTATAATAATTAAGTAAACAAATCATGGATGTACAAAATTCCTTCTCATTTTACATTAGTTCTAATCTGCATGAGAACTGTTTACCGCTTACTGGCCCACTCATCTGGGAAAGGCATGCTGTTCTTAAGCTCGAGGAACAAGGAGAACATTACATGTAGAGATTCAATGCGGCTCTTGTAGCTGTTTGGAAGCAAGGAAAATAAGAAAGATAAAAAATCTCAATGCTTACTTACACAGGAATGTCAAGGATCGAGCAGCACACATCTGAAAATGTGCCAATGTCCAAGTCCAGCTTCTCTGTTGGCAGTTCAACGGCTGTAAGTATCTTCTCTAGTTCAACAGGCCATTCCTGAAAACTCCATTGTTACATCAGAATAATATAAAAAAGAAATGGGAGAAAACCAGACGACTCTACCTGCACGAGTTTGTCAATGCTAGGCATTGGCTTCGAGTATGAAACCGAAGGAGGCGGCTTACTTCGATGTAGCTCCTTGATACTGTTGATCCATGAATCCAGCTTTTTCGGATTCTTCTCGGGATTTTCGACTGATGCCACCTTGATCATCGACGTAGATAGTTAAAAAAGCAAAACAACGAAAAAGGAAAACATTATCACGTTTCATACTTGAAGGGGATGGAGGTTTGATTTCATCGATGAAGCCCGCAGCTGTAAGTTTATCACCGCAGGATCACTTTGCTTGGGTCCGCGTTCATCTAGAACCTGCGAAGCGAGTTAACAGTGAGTCCGGACACTAGAAGAAAAGAGAAAGGGATAAACTACTTTCAAACCAAGGAAGTCAGGCTGCCCATCGGGGCGTGGAATCTTGATAAATTCGTCCACTCCACCAACAGCCGGAATGAAGTCCGGAATAAAAGGTTTCAGGATTGTCCGCAGTTCCAGTTCCTTAGGCTTGTAGCAATGGATGAGCTGAAAGAGACCTTCGATCTCTTCACTAAGCTGCAAGAGAAAGGAAAATTTAGACAACGAGAAATGAATGAATGAATGAATTAAGCTATTACCACCGATCAAACATGTTCTTGTTGAAAACCATCTTACTTTGGAGGGCCGATTGCGCTCAATTGTTGCGGGATGGGATTTCTTCTGAGCTGGAAAATCACTAAACAAGCTATCGTTTGGATAGCTTCTGCTCGTTATGGAATCCTCTTCACTGCGTAAGAAAAACAAACACTCAACGCTCGCCTCCTCAAATCTTTGATTTTTCACCTGTTTGATTGGACGCTTGCATCCTTCTAACAAAAGAAGAAGATTTGATTCAGACAAAGTCTAGTGAGAATACTTAAAAAGGGGTTGTTACCTCGGGTTGGAAAAACATCTCAGTTCGAACACTAGCATCCGCAGGAGTTCTTTGCGATGATCTCCGGCTAAGGACCCGATCACCTACAAAGAAGAAAAAACCAGCCTCAAAACAATGGAGGAAATTCTCCAAACCTTCAGCTACACTGTTGTTCTCCTGGAAGCCAAACGCGTCTCGAAACCCCTTGGCACTCAAGCCGAACGCCTCCTCGAGCGCGCTCTCGGGGACAGCAAGCGAGCTCTCCCTGACCGTCTTTTCCGCGTCGCTCTCCTGCGATCCAGCGCCAATGTCCGATAGCTGCATTTGCGACGCCACGATCACATCCGAAAGCTGGAGCACGAAATTTCACAGGAGCTCAATCGCAGCCACAAAGAGGAGACTTACATCGTCCTCCTCCTCGTCGTCCAGGAGCAAGCCTTCGAAATCCGAGACACCGGAGACCCGCGATGACGCCATGCGCGATGAAATCTAGGGCTTCATAGGGAAGAAAGGATCACCATGGAATATTCTTCCATTTGAATTAGGCATCGCTATAGAAATATCCTTCCATCAGAATTCCCTTGCAAATATACAACAAAGCTCTACAAAATTTAGGCAAAACTGGGGGGAGCTACTTGGCCTCGTACCAGCTCTTTGCATGGTCAGCGTCCACGTCCAGATTTACCTTGAGGAAGTTCTCGCCCTCGAATGGAAACGACATACACTTCACGACTATCTCTTGCGCTTCTTCCACCGATTCCGATGGCCCCTCGAGTATCACTTCGTCGTGGACCTGTTTCCACCGCTTTTTGTCAATCCACAGAGATCGAGAAACTGGATACCTGAAGGATTAGTTTCCATCCCAGCTCTCGAAGCCTGGAGTTCCGGTCGATCTCCAGCATTGCGCACATAGCAACGTCCGCGGCACTCCCCTAGAATCGAAAGGATAGAGAAGATCAAGAACAGGACAGGAAGTATACCAGTGTACCTGCACAGGAGTGTTGATCGCAGCTCGCTCGAGGTGTCCGCGAAGTACCGAGATCGATGTGTTGATGTCCGGCAGATGCCGACTCCTGCCGAGCAACGTGTGCACTCGCTTCGTGATGCGTGCTCTCTCGATGGTATCCGTTTGCCATTCTTTCACTTCGCTTCTATCGTTGTACCAGAGGTCCAGGGTCTGCTGGGCTTCGTACAGGCTTACCTGCAGGAAAGAAGAATGAAAACAACGAATTGGAAGGAAACTGTGCTAACCTTCCAGTCCTTTGAAAGGCCCATGGCAGTTTTGCCGTATGCAATGGAGAAGTTGAGCATCTTCGCTTTCCTCCTCTCGCTACCGAATTTATCCTGCCAGTAACACAAGTTTTGGACTACCAAAAACTAGCGAACAGCAGTACCTTGAGTAGCGGGACTGGCGACTTGCCTTCCCCAGACCATTCCAGAAGGACTTCTCCGGTCTCTACAGCTTTGCGGACGTGAGGATACATGTTTAGCGCTGTTCTCGAATGGAAGTCACCACCAGCTTCGAACGCCTCCAGCATGCTTTTGCAGCCACTCATGTGAGCGAGGATTCTAAGTTCCAACTGTCCAACGAGATCGCAAACAACTATGAGGTTGAAGAAACAAACAAATATACCTGTCCGTAGTCCGCAACAATCAAAGACTTCCCAGGAGGGGCGATAAATGCTTTTCGGATTTTGTAGCGATCTTTTTCCAAAGCAGGTTGGTTCTGCAGACAAAAGTTACCACACTATGTTCAAGAAAGATGATCTTTGTAAACTTGCCTGTAAATTTGGTCTTCTAGCAGACAGACGTCCAGTCTCTGTGTTTATATTGAGGGAACAATGAACGCGACCGTCCGGACCAAGAATTTGGCCATTCTGTAGAGCACCGTTAATAAACAAAGCAATGATTGAAATAAAAGTATACCTGTAAAGGTTGGATAAAGTTTGATATTAGCGTATCGATGGAGGATAGCTCACAGAGCGCAGCAATTGCCATGCACGCCTTCTTGCCTTCTTCTCCACCCCCAAAAGCGCCATATGCTTTTCCATAAGCTGACAAGTCTTCACTTTTATCTCCGTCAGTCCCTTCGACACCACCGGATGTAATAAAAGTGGAAGCCTCGGGAGAGAATTCCGCCTCGTCCTCTTCTTCGTCGTAGTCTGTGACGACGTTGCCGGCAAGAGATTTCAAAACTGCACCACTGACCGCCGGCCAACCCGATGGAGTGAATGTTTCAACAGGAAGTTGGACGTCAATGCCTTCCAACGATATAGATCGATACTTTTTCACGGTCTTCGCACCCGGTTCTAGATAATTATCGGAGTTTGGAACTTTGAAAGTCCGCTCTTTTGGGTACGAAACTGAAGGATCCTTTCTGCAAAAGGGAAATGGTAATTAAATGAATGAATCACGAAAAGCGTTGGAGAAGCTTACTTGTTAGAAGTTCCCCCGAACAAAATTTGTCGAATTTGGACGTCACTGCAAACATTCATGTACATTGCGTCGGGGCAGTACTGAGAAGCCCATTTCTGGAAGCGGCTTACGGAGAGCTGCTTCTGATTAAGCGCAACCTTCTCAACTTCCGCAAGATGTACTGTGTCAACCCGCATGCCTTCGGCTTCCATTTGGACGAGAACATCTCCGAAATGCCGCCAGTAGAGTTCGTAAAACTGGTACATGTTACCCCTCTTATCGCCTTCCATATACCATGAAGCCTTCTGCAGCTTCTTCTTGAGCGATGACCACAAGTGCCATGTACAAACCGAGTCGTGCGCCGAGTAGTAAATCCATTTGTCACGGGTGTCTTTTGACGTTTGGAGCTCTTCCACGGGTGGAATAACCTTCAGCTTCCCTTCACTGCCATCTTTCTTCACGTTTGTAATTGCGAACAGATCCTTCATCGACGTCTTGCCATTCTGTAATGGCCTGTCGTCCATAACCTTCGGATCAGCGGTCAGCGCTTCCAGCGAATAACCAAGTCCTCCCCGTGCAGAATCCCAGAGGCGGGCAAGGTGCATCGTGTCGGCATAAAAACCAGCAGCTTTGATACCATAGTTCCCGAGAATGTGCTTATCAAAGCTGTAGTTGTGCCAGATCTGCAGAAACAGGACATCGTAAGAGACATTACGGGTTTTTTTTGTTTTTTTTTATCAAATACCTTTTTGATTTCTGCGTTCTCAAAGTAAGGCCTGAAGACATCCAAAATTCCTGGTCCACCATTGAGCAAATCCACCCAGACTCGGGACTTTCCACCACCGAAGTCCACGTTTACTCCGCAATAGATGCTGAAGCACGTAAGCTTTCCATGACCAACGGGACTCTCCTTTTTGACATCAATATCCGCAACCTGCATGAAGGAGAAACAGCTCGTTAGCAGGCAAGCGGAGGTAAACAGACCAGAACCAAATACCTCTGTGTCACAAGCATGAACTTCATCCTTATACTTCTCCATCAGCAGCTTCACCACCTTCTCTGCACTCTTCTCGTTTTCTACTACGAGAATGTCGTCATTCAGGGTGATGTCCCACGTAAACACTGGTGCTGCCTTTTTGTTCAGTGGGATTTGAGTCGGAAGCCGTCTCTTCGGCTGAATAGCTGGAGGCACAGTCCGAGCTTGTGGTGAAGGCTTTTGCACCACTGGTTGAGGTGGAGGAGGAGCTGGTTTCGTCTGTGTCTCTGCCGCATGAACTTCGACTTTCCTTGCGGTTCGACTCTTCTCTTGTAGCAGGCTTCCATTTTGTGGAGCACATCTGGGCTGAAACTGAGGAACCTGTCTTCGTGGGAAACTTACAAAGTTCCTCTGCGTGAACTCCGGAGCAGCAACACGGGGCTCCACAGGAGGGGGATGAGTTAGCAAAGAATCACTGTAATTCTTCTGCCTGGATATGGACGCGCTCTCCGAGCGAGGTGGCGTTGCTCCGGGTGTTTCCTTGGTAGTACTCGAACTGAATGGCGACTTTCCTTTTGGCTCTTGCAGCGAGATAGTGTGCCTCACAGGGACTTGAATGCTGATCGAATTGGCATAGTATTTCTCTCTGTAAAGCCTGCATTTAACAAAGCGCCAATAAGAACTAGAAAACTTTCGAGAAAACTGGGAGCGTACCGAAATAACGCAAGCTCTTCCTCTTCTGGCGCTGGGAGAGTCTTCACGGGCACTGCTGAGAAGGATTGCGAGCACGATGAGGGGCGAAATCGCGAATTTCTCCCAGGAATCGCCGCGCTGCTGCTTGGCCATGGCGGCACTGGTCCTATCGCTCCTAATGCCATTCTTCTCACACTCACCGCTCTCCACTTCCAAGCGCTGGCCCCAAACATCCAAGGCGCTGCTGCTGCTTCATGAAGAACGCCAAAACCCCGAGGTTAGGGCTCTGGGGTTTAACTCCATTCGTTTTTGCGAGAACTGCGGGCATAAATCCACGTTGGCGTGATAACTCCACGTGGCGATATACCACTGGTATTTAGCCGTTTTTACTAGTGAGGAAGAACCCTAAAATCTCCTCCTAGGGTTCTTCCAAATCGCGAGAGAATGCTGCGATCAGTTCACTGCACTGGACGGATTGGAGGCTGCCTGGCGGAAGTAAGTCGATTACCGGTGGATAATCAGCATTTTGATCGTTTTCCTGGCGTAGGATCGAAATTTCTCTTTTCCGGGCTCGCGCAAGCTGCCACCGCGGAGCGCCCGCCTGTCTTCCAGATTTCGATCTTCACCAGCACAGCCGATTCGAGCCTTAGAACAGGATTTACAACACCAGCGCCTCGACATCGAGGAGGAGAAGAGATCGGGGGGTTTCTTGGAGCGCCTGGCCCGTGCTTGGGAGATCCTCTTCCCTCCAGAGGATACAGCCGCCGCCAGGCCCTTCGCGTCCAATGCCGAGATCGCCAAGCAGCGGCTGAAAATGATCCTCATCTCGGATCGCTGCTCCATCACCGACGACGCCAAGAAGAAGATCGTGACCAACATCGTGGGCGCCTTGGCCGACTTTGTGGAGATCGAGTCGGAGGAGAAGGTCCAGCTCAACGTCCTGGCCGACCCCGAGCTTGGGACGGTCTACTCGGTCACGGTCCCCGTGCGAAGGGTGAAGCCGGAGTACCAGGAGTTTAGCAAAGAGATCGAACAAGGCCTGGAGTACCAGCCCGTGGGTGATAGCGGAGCCCGCACAGTGGCGATCAAGCTCGAGGAATCGTGACGAGGTACGATTAAGGTTCTAGACTTTTTCACATCGTGGCAAGACCAGAGAGGGGTGGTGGTCATCTTATTTCTTCCAGGGCAGGCAAGCACTTGAGAGTCTTGAGAGACTGCGCAGAGATATTCGTGAGATCTTTCATAGGAGCTTGGCCATTGTTATATAGAAACAGGGACAAAAGCGATGAGAAATCGGTGAGCTCGTTGTTTGTGAGCATGAAGCGTCGTTTTTCATGCCAGGAAGGAGAGGCATCGGTGAAGCTGAAGTCGAGGTTGTGTTCGTGGCCTTGCTCGCGTCGCAGCTCTATATATCTCGAGCTTTAGTCGGATCGATTCTTTTTTAGCTTGAGCGCTCGCGAGCCCAAGTCTCATGAAATGTTGTTCCTTGGACAGAAAAGAAAGAGTTTTCTCTTGCTAGCTTAAGCATCGGCTGCGCTTTTTATGGAGAAATCCTAGTACTATAACATCCCCCCTAGAGCTTTGCCACCTTGATTGTTGCTCCACAGTTACCTCTGTCCAATAAAATGATCAAGGCCACGCCTTCCCAAGAGCGCTCTTGATCGAGCAAAAACATTCTTGATTGAGCAAAAGCATTCTTTTGTATTTGTCTTTCTTTTGGACTAGTTTCACTGTACACAAGGGGAATTGATTTTGCTTGCCCCAACTGAGCAGCTTTGATGCGCAGCATTTTATGAAGAATGTGGTTAGCAGTGTAGTTTTGTCCAGCTAAAGATTGGCCACTGGAATTCTTGTTATAATTTCGAGTTTCTTCTGTATTTTACTTCCTGATACTTGCCAACAATACAGACTAATAGTTGCACATCTACAACAATAAAACGATAGAGGCCGGAGGCTCGTGGCCGTCAGATCGCAGGTCCGGGGTAGCCATGGTTATGGTAAAACTTTTCTTGATGGTTGTTAGACTAATGAGAGTAGCACATCCTGCATGCTCATTGGGGGAATTTGACACAAGATAAAACGGGATTTTGGGTGCGGTGTGCTCGCGTGAGAGAAGCGTCCACTTCTGGCGCGAGCGGATGCTTTAAAAATTCTTTAGTCTCATGACAAAGAAAACCAAATGTTTGGCCAACACACAGGCTGGACAACATATTAGTTAAAACAGCAAAGAGAGAAACACTCTGCCTATCTTCTCCTTTGCCTGCAATCCAGCATGGAAGAGGACAAGGGCACTTGACAACTGGCTGTGCGAGGTTGGCCTTTACAAGTTCTCCATCATCATGGAGAAAGATGACATCACAAAGAAGATGCTTCTAGCTTTTTGAGAAGAAATGGTGTGTGCCCAAGAACATGAATATATCTTCATCACGGGCTACATCGCATGGGTCTTCAAGCTTCCAATCAGCAGAAAGCAAGTCACATCCATATTGTGAACAAAAGGGATGCCACCGGGATGCATCAAGATCATCGAGAATTAGAACTCTGGAAGCTCACTTCAAATGAGCAATGCCACCAACGAGGCAAAGCTTAGGCTCAAGTTCCTCATCTCAACTCTCAAGATGTGCAAGTCAAGCAGCTCTACCAGTAAAGCTATTGCAATCCTCTACAACATCTTGCAACACAAAATCAAAATGGACATTGTAAGCTACCTCTACAAAAAACTCATCAAGAAAATCCACTTGGCTATGAAAATAATCCATAATGGCCAAAAATGTGAAACTCTTACACTCCTCTACATTGTCGCACTTGTGCTAGCTCTTGACTCAATATTTCCACTCAGCCTGAAAGTACCTCCAACAACACTATAGGTAAGAAGGAAGTGAGAATGCAAGTCAAAGAGGAGAGAAGATCCACTCCACAAATCTGATGAAGAAGACGAAAAAGAGGAAAAAGAAGAGGATGAAAAGGAGCTTTCACCACCGACAATGACACCATTGGCAAAAAGGACCAAGATAACAACAATCTTGCCTCCAAAGAACAGGACAAAATCAACCACAAGCCAAATCAAAAGCATCATCTCCAAGGAAGAACTATAGGAGAAGAGTCAGAAACAAAGTCAACAAATTAATCTTGACTCTGTAACCACCTCAACCAATGGTGTAGCAGTTCATGCTAAGAAAGAAGGGCCAACATCCCCACCCATTGAAAAGAATTGCCAGTTGATGACAGCACCATGCCGCAGCACCACAAGCACCACAGCAGGGAGCATCCAGACTAGGAATGATGTAGGGAGCCAGAGAAGGAGCAATGACATGAACTAGAGTTGCCACACTGGCTGCTCAGCTTGGTCTAGTTTTTTTATGAAGTCCAGCGCCTCCAGCCAACACCACAGATGCCAATCCATGGCAGATTTTGCAAGGCAGTTCCAGAATGAACAAATGAGTACTTTTCTATGTGACAGAGTGTAGGCCATGATCAATGCTATTGTCTTCCAATCCCTGGACACAAAGCTCAATAAGATCCAAAGCAACATCCAGTAGCTCAAAAGGAGCATTTGAGGTATGTCCTTCTAGAGGATAGTGTGTGTGGAGACATAATACATCAATGACCATTTCGCTAAAGAAAACATGGAGCTCCACAGTGAGATCTACACTCTTAAGGAAAAGCAGTCTGCAATAATGGAAGATGATAATGAGAGTGAGCATGACAATGACGAGGAGTTCCACCAGCGACTCAATAAGTTCAAGGTTGAACTCACAGGAAATCCAATGCCAACAAAGTCAACTGATGCGATGGAGTAGTAGGAGCCTCAAGACAAAGCTTTGTTCAGTCCTGAGAGAGTGAAGTACTATAAATTAACCATGCATTTGAGCATGTTCTTGATAGTCAGGATTACAACCTTGACACTCAAAGTTATGACCTTGACACTCTCTTCTTTGTTGTAGGCTCTAGTGTTTGTGGATGTGAAGGACCTAACTATATATTATTTACCCAATGCAGATATGGAGGTACACATTGAGCCTGCTAACTAGCCTTGTCTCTCAGCCCCCGGATGATGAAGAGAGTCCAGCAGGCCTGTCCGCCATCGCCAAGCTCTTCTCGCGATCTAATTAATTTGTGTGTTTAGTAGCATGTTCTAGGGTGAGAAATATAGTGCCAATGCAAGTACAATGACATTGAAAGCCCTTTGGTTTTTTGTAACCACTACAGCAAACCGTTATAACTAATTCTACATTGAAATCCCTCTCACACTTGCAATAGAATTGCAACTTGACTTCACCAAATTCTTTTAGTTTTTAAACTTATAAAGCCATTTGTCTTGTCCAAAAAAAAGTAGCATATTGAACATCAAATATAATAGTGTTCTATGCTTTCAAATAGTCTTGCTATGTCATAAATAAAATCTTGTAAAAACATGTGGCATTGCTTTTGAAACACTAGAGGGAATCCCTCTCTAGTAGCAAGATCCAGAATTTTATATATAGGGAGCTCTAGTTGAGCTTCACTAGAACCCCTAGTAGAAAGGGGATTGTTATGTGGAGATGAAAGTGGAATGTAAGTAGAATTTTAGGATGGAGATGAGGATTAATATGAAATGCTAAAGGGCCAAATACGAGTAGTAGTGACTTTCCTTTGAGCCATTTCTATACAAACTTCCAAGGAGCTCAAGGAGAACAAAAAAATTACAATAACTATAATTTTTCAAAGTAGTTTTCATACTAAGTTTTAGTCTTGGGAATGAGGTTTATTTATTATGACACTGACAATACTTAAATTCTTGAAATGTCAGTCTTAAAAATAGGGCTTCATAATCATAACTTGTTTATAAACAGAATTCTAAGCTATAGTGTATACATATACTCTATCATTATGGTGAAATCTTACTTCACTATACATATATTCTTTTCTATACATACTAATTTTCTAGGGAAATAGACTACAGGGAAATATACACTACATTATAATGGCAGAGCATGCTAGCACGATGCCATTCTCTCATGTGAGATTGCCTTTCAGTCTTGGAAATGTAGGTAGAGTTGATTCTTTGATGTGATATCACTTTTGAGTCTTTCGAAAGATTTCGATTTCTTTTATTATTATTCACAAACAATTCCTAAAACTTTTTATTGAGGATTCACTACAAAAATATACCTTAGTCTTTTTATATGGGAGGATTGTCAGGCAACAAAGTTCTTGATATAAACTAATATATAAATTACAAATGTCATAAAAAGTTTTATAGAGTAGATTTCTTGGTACTTTTTGCCGTATTATTCATTTCTTCATTTCTCTTGCTTTAAATTGTTGTTTCAAAAGTAGCAGGAGCATTTTTATCAATCATGATAATGGTCTCCATATTCTTAGATGGGTAATAAGGACAAGAAGTGTAAT
Source organism: Selaginella moellendorffii (assembly GCF_000143415.4). Classification (NCBI taxonomy): domain Eukaryota; kingdom Viridiplantae; phylum Streptophyta; class Lycopodiopsida; order Selaginellales; family Selaginellaceae; genus Selaginella; species Selaginella moellendorffii. The sequence continues at coordinate 730,871 of NW_003314265.1, read as the reverse complement.
ATGGAGATTGTGTTAGTGAAATTAAATTAACATTCTCACATTTCTTTGCACTCCAACTTTTACTCATAGATTTTTTATTTTCATTGCTTATCATCTTCTCAAGAACCCTAAAAAATTCTTTTGAATGAGGAATAGTATGTACAATTGTAAAATTAGTTAAAATATCAAGTAGTCAAATCAAAATTTGACAATTGTAGCAATGTCATAATAAAATAATATATCTTTACAAAACATAGGTTCTTATGAACTTTTTTTTTAAAATGACTCAATATTATAGAAATTTTTAACTCAGATATTTATATATTTCAATATTTTAAAGTTGGCTAGAACCTTCATTTCTTCAATTTAGATTTCCTTCATAAAACTTTTAGTTGACTATGTTGACTTGAGTTAACTTATGCTGAATTGTGACCTCAACTCAACTTTGGACCATCCCCTACCAAGGATGGGCACAACAACAATATGATCATAACAAAAAACGCAATCTAATAAAGTAGTATAAACTCCTTCAAATGATATACTCTTTAATTGATGGTGTAGCATAGTAAAAAAAGAAAATGCCATGTAGAAAGAAAAGGAAGAATAAATATAATAACTATAATCCTAGATCTAGAGAAAAATTAACATAAATCTATATCTAAAAAAGAATGAAGGAATAAAAAAAAGCATAATCCAAAATATTGAATAAAGCATTATCGAAAACATTTGCTTTATAGGGATAATTTGTAATACCCCTCACTTTCACCAATGTGAGTGCTTGGGATATAAAAATAGGTATAGTAATTAGGGTACTTATATATAAGAATAGATAGACTTTGAATTGACAATTCATATACTATAGTACAATAATTTATATATTACCTATATAATATATATATTATATAGGTTTTCTTAAGGAAACTCGTATGGGGACTGAAATGGTAGTGGATATATCTAGAATATGCTTGGATATTCTAGGATATTCTACCATCTAAAGGTAGTTATTCATTTAGATTAATTTTATATTTATAATTTAGAAAAAATTTTAAACTCTTTCTAGTATATTATTTTTTATTCTACCATCTAATGGTTGATATGGAATAAGATTAATCTTGTGTTTAAACATGCTTATAATTATAAACTTTATTTGATCAATTGGATTAATAAGTAGAAATAACACTACTATTAAGAAAACCAAGTGTTGCTAAATGCAACACATAAAAAAGTTTATTTTATCTAAATAGTATTTTTAAACTCTTAGTGCTTTAAATTTATTCACAAGTTATTACTGTTCTTAAAATCATAAAGCATAGTGAGAGGGATAAATGAGGATTACCAAGACTTATAATACAAAGGATGGTTCATGTTTTTCTGATATGGCAATTAACTATATATGTATAGACATCAAAATTGCAAAATAAATTATAGATTTTCGTATTCATTATCATTTTTTGGGCAATATTAGTACCATATATAGAGAACGATAACAGAAAAATAAAAACAAGAGATTATCCACATGTCTCATTAACTAAATATCTAAGTGCTTACTAAGAATCTAAATACAATTAAATATTCTTATTGCCAAGTGTATCATGTTAAATCAACTTAAGAAACAATGTTAAAAATGTTTTTATCCTTTATTTTAAAACTTCACTTTTATTATAAAGCCATTTCCATTTAACAACAATTTTAATAGGCATAATAATTTTTTCTTTAAATATGGGATTAGTAAAATTTTGTTCATTCATCCTTATTTTGGTACTAGGATTTACATGTTCTATAATCTTTACTGTTGCTCAAACTTTTGACCATTGCTGGAACCCTGAAAATATGCAAAAGTCTATGATGTGTAAATTGCATTTTTACAGCTCAAAACATAAAGAAAATAAGGTAAATATTTTTATATATAATCAAGCAAATGAGAACAACTTTATGGAAAAAACAGATCCAAATCCAATAATAGAAACTGATGATTTCTCCATGGGTTATGAAACTTATCATGTAATAATTTTTACTGGTGCAGCAAAATATACCACTACAGGTTGGGGCACTTGGTATATGTGGTCTTTCAGTGGTTGTTTTGAACATGCTAAACATACTGTTGAATTTTATGAATGTTCATAAGTTCTTAGTAAAATTTCTGGAAATGAATAGTAAATAATAATTTTACACTAGACATTCCAAGGCAAGAATCTAGTTTTGGATTTAATTGTCAAGCCAAAAGGCACTCTCATGCTCCAATAGAAATCACTCCATCCCAACTATGGGAAACTTGACTCAGCTCAATGATTTTGCCCCCTATTTGGAACATGGCATCTCTCAATATGATACTAATAATCTTTGCTAAAAACGGAGTCTTGGTAACTTCTCAGTCAAGGGGATCCATAGATTCCACATGTTGCCCTTGTCCACCTTGTTCATTGTGAGGCTCAAGGTCTTGGGAACCAAAACCAGCCTTGAGTCAAGGACCTTTGGATGACTAGAGAGTATAGATCAATTCCATGACCACTTTTAGTGCTGTTCTTAAACTTCCATGATTCTCATGGGAAAGAAAAAGTGTAAGTCTTTCCATTGACAAACTTCTCTTTTCTACATACAAGAGAAATTGATTTGTAGAGGACAAGCTCTTAGGTTGTTAGGTGTTAGCCTTGATCATACAGGTAGGGTAAAGAACTTAACCTACCTTAAGGGCTCATAGTGGAGTGATATAGTGAGCTTTTGAGGTAGTTGGGGGGTGGTTTAATGGTGAGGGACCTTAAAAAGAGGTGTAGCATAATCTAGGGAAATTAAACCTTTGTATCTTTATTATTTAGTGTTAGTTTAAGGAATTAACTCCTCGAGGTGTCATAGGTTAAAAGATCCCCGAAACCACAACCAAAACAATAAAGAGTTCATTGAATGAGATTGAGTTTAAGATCGAGTTTGAGACCAAGTCCAAGTCCAAGTTTAAGATCGAGTTCGAGATCAGAAATCAAGTTCGAGACCAAGTCCGAGATCAAGTCCAAGGCAAAGCAATCATCCCTTAGTAGGGGGTGTTAGGGTTTCAAAAGTATAGTAGGGATAGTAAGGATAAAAATTTAGTCTTAAAGGAACTCTTTAGTAGTGCTTCCAAACTGAGTTGGGGTTGAAACTAGGGGTGAGTAATTTTGGGTGGGAGTGAATATGGGCTTGAGGAGTGCCAAAGAGGCTCCTCAAGGAAGTGCTCAAGAGCAACTCCCACTCTGAAAGGGAAATTGATTATAGTGTTTCTGGGTTAGATGAAATGGTCCTTACTTGAGTACTATATGGCTTATTAGTCTTCACCCCTTCTTAGAGGCTTAGGCCTTCCCTTTGGTATGGAGGTGGGGAGTTGAGGTATCTATTTCGGGCTATTAAGCCATAATATTTCCCCCTTGTGTCCCAAATTAAAAGATGCATCTAAGACATGGGATTTAAAAGGTCCTATAATCAAGTCTTGTGTATCATGGGATGTTAAGAACTTGGAAGCTTGGTGTGTTGGCTACTTATGCTTGTAGAAGGTGTAATTGAACATTAAGTTTAGTCTAACCTGAGAAGGGGGATTGGGAGAGAGTTTGGGAATCTGTGAAGAGTTGGCTAACACTCTATTACTTATGTAGTAAGTAGCTGAACCTAAGTTGGACCAAGCCGAAGTTGATACAATAGGTAAAAACCTAACAAGGGAATTTAGCGAAGGTGAAAGTAAAGGTGGTCAGATAGACAAGGTAAGTTAGCAAATTGGCAAAGAAAAATTTGTGGCTTACAATTTAGTATTGAAGCCTTTTCCTCAATTCTAACGAAGGATAGAGGTAGATAACTAAGAGATGGCTAATGTAAACTGTAAGTGCATTAAGGCAAAGATGGAACCTCCTCCGAAGATGAAACCTCTAGTTGAACAAGAAGCTGTGGAGAAGGAATACCTACATGAGGACTCTAGTAAAGGAACTTCTAAACAAGAGTTTGGTGGCAAGGTTCAGTTGTCTAAAGCTTGATTGGACACTTTGAAAGGAAAAATGACACATACTAATGCTCTGCTAGAGACCCTCGTACGCAAGCTAAAGCATGATGAGAAGCAAAAAAATAAATAAAAGACTGCAAATGTTGGCAATGTAGAATGCATGAACTGAGGCAAGATTGAATAAGGTCAAAAAAATTGAAGTAAAGTCAGTCCTTCAAGCAATTCCTAAGTACAAACCTAATCCTCTATTGGGAGTGAATGACTATAAGGTGGTGGAGGATTAATTTTACAATATGGAAAATTCCTTCTGAGTATTGTGGTTACCAAGCCCAAAAAATGTCCCATGTGCAAAACCATACCAAGCAAGTCTTAATGGAGAACAATAAAAACTAACGAAGAATCAATAGCCACTTGGGAAGTGATAAAGGTGAGGATTTGCACAACTTATGTTCCATCAAATGCTACTCTACACTTCAAGAATGAGTTGAGTAAGTTGAAGTAAATAGGAACCATTCAAGAGTATGGGAATGCGTTTATGGCCAAAAAGATAATTTTTATGGATATGGGTGACATGGATGCATTCCATGCTTTCATATCAAACTTGCAAACCTGAGCTCTGGAAGAAATGATGCTCTAGAACTCGACCAACTACAAGGAAGCATTAGATGTAACTATCCGAGTGTATTTCAATGATAACTTGTGAAAAGGGAACATGATAGGGTTTGGATTCATGTTTAGCAAGGGAACCAAACCAAGAGGGACATTTGGAAAAGGGAAATTCAGGAAGAGTTTTTCTAAGACCAAATCCTCAGAGTTTTGGAAAGGCAAATTTAGTGGCCAAAGAGCAAGTACATAAGGGAGTTAGATGAAAAGAGAAACCCACTGATAAAAAAAACCAAGTATACTAGTAAAGTAGGGAATAACGTATGTTATAATTGCGGTGAAGTAGGATACTTCTTAAGAAAATGTCCCTACTCAAAGCAGGCCAAAGCCAATATAGTCATTAAATCAGGTGAAATTTAAATTAAAGTATGTGATTCAGCCCCTAGTTCAAAGTAACTCATCACACTAGCAACTTTGGTAAAGAGTTATTCGCGACATTTACTAACCTTTCGAGAGAAGCTCGAAGGCAACTTTATTAAGATCCTTATTGACATGGGTGTTTTAGATAATTTTATGGTTATAGACATACTTTGGCAAGCCAAACTAACAATCCAGCAACTAGAAGAACCAAGGACTATAGAGTTTGTTCAAGGTAACTAAAGCACTAATAAGGTACTTTGACAAGCAAGAGTCAAAGTAGATTTCACCATTTTGGACATGGTGGGGTTTTAAATAATCTTTGGGATGGATTGGTTCAATCGGTTTGTGATAATTTTGCATGGACAAAGTAAGAACTTAGTGGTATTGGCAAATGCTTGAGAAGAATGATCTAGGGTAGTGTAATGCATGTGGTTTTGACCTTTATCCTATGGTGGTTTACCATAGAATAACACCACGAAGCGGAACCTAAACCCTCTTTGTGCCACATGACAAATGCCACGTGTCACATGCCAAAGGAACGTGGTGTGGAACCCGAAGTTCAGGGCCTTGGGCTACTAAACAAAGGAACAGTGCCAAACTCCCAAGCATGGAGCCAATGAGTGATGGAACCGGACCACGGAGCAACTCCCGAGCATGTAGCCCAAAGAGCGAAGGGACAGGAGCCTGGAGCGACTTGGAACAGTCCTGGAGCAACCAGCATCCCAATGCCAGGACTAGCATGCAAAACGGAGCCAAACGGAGTCTAGCGCTATTTCGGCATACCGGTGGCCTAACGCGAGGACATGGGTACTCCACCAGCTAGCATGGAATGGAACTTGGGTTTAGACCCAAGCCGGATGCAGAACAAAGACAGGCATGCAAGCGAGAGCTAGACTATGCCTCAGGTTGGTCAGCCATGCCCGACCTACCCCACTATCCCTACTATACATTTGGAACCCCACACAACCCCCCCCACCCCCCCACCCCTTGAGGAACACACGCTTTGGGCTTTCACCCCAGGCCTTAGTATCAGGAGTTAGTCTCTAGGACAAGCTCGAAACGTACTAAATATAGAATGTTCCTAGATTGCGAATTTGGACACGGGACGAACACCATTGTGTTCAAGACAATCTCTACATTCCGTAGATATGCCAAATGAGCAAATCTGGACACTTTCCATAAATAGCATTTAGGACCGAAAAAGCTCTATTTCGTTAAAGTGGGAATTGTCATTATCCCACTTGTAAAATAAGGTTTCCAAACCTTTATATAGTATATAAATATAACAAAATTCAACTGCATTGAGGCACATGCCATTTTATTTTAAACAAGGAAATGTCTACTCAATCACTTCTCCTCCCCCTGCCACTACTTCACCTCTCTCTTCTCCTTGTCATCGTCGTCCAATTTCTTTCCATCCTTTTAATATTGGCTCAGTTGCTCCGAGTCTAGGTGGAGCCCAAGTCCCCATTCAATCTTTACTTTCCCCTTATTAATAAAACAACTTCGTAGACTTCCAATAACATGCTGTAACACTTCTAGTATAATGCAAATCCTTTCAAAGAATTGTCTTTTAATATTAATACAATGGCATGGAACCCCATGCCATAATAAGTTACATTTTTAAATAAATACATGCCATCTCAGACTGTTATTTTTTGCCTCCAACGCCTATACAATAATCTTGGAATTTCATCACTCTCCACACTATCAGGATTTAAACCCAATAGTAATGCCATCTCTTCTCTAATACGTCCACGCTCATGTTCAGTGGTCGAAGAACCCATCCGGTTGAGCAGATTATGGAGATGCGGATAGTGCTTGGCTAGACAATATACATGCCATAAATGATGACTGGTGTCTGTCCGATCAAATGGCTTCTGATATACCGTTCTATCTGCCATTTGGTTGATTTCTGCAGCCACCTCCTGGACTGGCCGGTTCTCTATCACCATCGCTCCAAGCCGTTTTGCAAGGTCCCTCAGAACATACGGTTTCTTCTCCCTGGTTTCCATACTGCAAGAGATGGGGTGCACTGCATATGTGTGCGTGTTCGCTGCAGTTTTAATCGGTGAGTCATCGATGATGAGGATTTCACTTGACCTAGCAGTCCGGTTCATCACTACAGCCTTTGGCTTGATGAAGATGGGCTTGCTACCCCTCACATGGACCATAGTCAAGCAATCCTCCTGCGTTAGGAGAAAGTCAAATGGTAATATTACTCGTGTCTGATCGTGCATCATCTGTAGCAACGTTAATGCATTGTGGCGCATCATGGATGTCCAAACTCCCAATTGCAAATTGAACCCGGCCCTCTGTTTTAAATGTTGCATGGTCATTATTAGATCCCGCAGTTTCTCCCGTGTGATTAATGTGAATCTGTCTCTTTTGACCAACTTGCGACCGCAGGCTTTGGAGGGTGTAGTGACATTCGAGGACGAGCCACGCTCATGGGAGAAAAGGACACCGTTCAGATCAAAAACGATACAGTACCTTCGCCGTGACTCTGAAATGAAATGCGTCAGCATAAAAAATGGTAAAAGTCAATTTTACCATCTACAATATTAGCGAATGGTGCTCCCGATGGTCGTTGAGAGGGTTTTGGTCGAGGAAACGTGAAGGGCGGAAATACTCTCCTCTGCAATGTGGGGTCAATCGCATCCGATGGCGTGTGGGCACATACCATTTCAGCTGTAGACTCTGGTACAACTGGCTCAACAGTGGCATGGGGTGGTTCTGATGGTGTGTGATCACACGCCATTTCAGCTGGTGCCTCCGTTGGCAAAGTGGACATGACCGAACAGGCAGCAGGGGCGGTGTAGGGAGGTTCCAACGGCGCGTAGTCAGACGATTGGGCACATGTTGAGTCCGTTGGAAATGAGGATACGACCGGCTCGGCGGCTGGGGCGGCCTCACCATTAAGTCAATGATGGAGTGTAAGCGACTAATTTTTCCATTCTACTTTAGTCACTTAACCACACCTCCGACCACTTGGAGGAGTCTCATTCACAACCTCCATAAGCCCAACTCAGGACTTGGGGCTTGCTAGCCCCGAGAATGGCATCCATGCCACTCAACCTTAGCACTTGGTCCAAGTGCTCCACGTGTCCGATCCCATGATTGACACCCCAAGGTACCACCGACATATCGGCCCGTTACGCTAAGGCCATGCCCATTTACCTTGGTCACACTGGTGGTCCAACACCACCTACATTCCAATCCCGTCTCTCAAAGACTGGGTCATCCATCCATGAGTGGTCATCCCAGATCCACTCCTTAACATCCTTAGGATGCCTACAGACATGGGGAATAGCCTTCCCCAATATCTCTGTTCCGGTCCCCACCAAGTCCCTTTCTGTCCTTGGCTGTGTTCGCCAACACTGCCACTGGATCGAGGCCCACCGGCCCGACCACTAAGTCCCACTATCCTCTAGGACTTCCTCACTGTGTGACTGTGTCCTTGGTCACCACACCGGAGGGCTACCCCTCTTCCTTTCCACAGTCTGGGACTTTGGGACACCATTTCGGAACACCGTGGCCTTACGCAAGCCTCATGGGTACTCTCCCCGCCTTTCGTCTTTAGGTGCTCTAGCCATGGGCTTAGAGCGGGTTCCGTTGAGCCACACCAGGTATCCAAGTAGGTAGTGCCACCCACACTTGGACTGGGAGCATCGGCCAGTCGATCTCCCGGGGGAACTAGAGCCAACTCTTGAACACTTCACCAAGCTACCCCGCTTGTCGGTCTGTGTTCACTCTAGTCTTGGACTTCCCAGTGGGCAGCTCATCACCCAACACTGGGTCCGGCCTTCCTGGGCCAAACTAGCCTTTCCTGGCCAAACTGGCTCCACTGCAGTCCTCCCCCTACTATACTTTTGGAGCTCACCAAACCCCCCAAGGTCTGGGAGACGAACGCTTTGGGCTTTCACCCTCTCAGGCTCCGGACTCGGACTCAGACTCGGACTCGGACTCACACTCGGACTCGGACTCGGACTCGGACTCGCGCTCGGGCTCGGTCTCGGCCTCGGCCTCGGTCTCGGTCTCGGTCCCGATCTCGGTATCGGCCTCGGCCTCGGTCTCGGTCTCGGTCCCGATCTCGGTCTCGGTCTCGGTCTCGGTCTCGTACTCGGTCCCGGACTCGGTACTCAACTTCGGACTCCATCTCTGACTCCATCTCGGACTCCATCTCGGACTCCATATCGGGTCCATCTCGGACTCCATTTCGGGTCCATCTCGGACTCCATCTCGGACTCCATCTCGGGTCCATCTCGGACTCCAATCTCGGACTCCATTTCGGGTCCATCTCGGGTCCACCTCGGACTCCATCTCGGACTCCATCTCGGACTCCATCTCGGGTCCATCTCGGACTCCATCTCGGACTCCATCTCGGACTCCATCTCGGGTCCATCTCGGACTCCATCTCGGGTCCATCTCGGACTCCACTTTGGACTCCAACTCGAGTCCATCTCGGACTCCACTTTGGACTCCAACTCGAGTCCATCTCGGACACTTCCACGTGTCATGTGTTGGTCCTTTTGGGTCCCTTTTTGGAGCCTCGCTTTTTGCTCGCTTCGTGCTCGTTCCTCGAGCACTTCGTTGGGAGTTCCACTCCCGCTCTTGACTTTTCAAGTCGGAGCTTTTGGTCCAAACGTGTTACGCTCGTTTGGCTCTCGCTTCGGCCACTACCACGTGGCGCCCTTCCGGCTCCACTTTGGGGCCTAGGGATTTTGTGTCTCACAACTCCACCACCCATAGACAAAGTTCGATGTCCTCATCGAACAGTAAACCCTTTTATAAAGTAAAACCCACACGTGTTACCACTTCCATCCTTGGCACCTAGCCAATAGTTGTCTATGGTTTGACACCAAAGGCTCACCATGCCTTGTCCGTCCTGTAAGGAGCATAGCCTCTCCAACTTAGAGGCTCATTTGACCACTTGTGGTGGTTCTCTCCATTTATTGGTCTAGTTCTCACTAAACCTGTTAGAGACACCTTCTCTAACTTGATCCCACTATTCATTCTCGAGTGGTCTCACTTTCCCTCAACATAATCCATGCACCTTGGAACTTTTAATTCTGACTTTTCGAAGTCAATTTCCTAGGTGTCTCCGACACCTTGCATTGCACATATTGTGCAACTCCACTTCCTCATCCTAGGAAGTTCTCCACTTGAGGGCACCATCATCCTTTGTTCGATTTCATGCCACCTTTGGGCACTGAGTTCCAGTTATCATATTTTGGTGCTAGGGCTGTCCACGGCCCTATCTTTTGGCTACTTTGCCGCTCCCTCACTTGGAGCTTTTACTTCGCCAAATTGGAGCACTTAGGAATCCATCCTTGGAAGTCTACTTCCTTTCCCACAAACCGTTAGCATCAAACACATTAGTGTTCCTTGGCTAACTTTGCCATTTGGATCCCTTCCATTAAATTCCATGGCCCAAACTTGGCCACTAGTCCTTTGCTCCTACCCTTGATTGTTGCACCCAGCAACATAGGATCGCTACCTCCATTTTTGAGGTATTCTTTCGGTTTCATAGCAAAGACTCTTCTTTGCCAAGTCCGGAGGATGTTCACCCCTAGTACGTCTCTTTAGCATCTTCTGCTATGGGCTCTATCCACGGCCCAACTTCGTGACCCTCCCATGGGTCTCTTATAGAGACTACTTTCCTCGGACTCACTATGCCATCGCAAGGACATAGTTTATTTCCGTTAGGTGCTCTTCCCACTTGGTCATCATGACCAAGCCACACCACCTTAAACAGTTCAATTTCAACATTTTGAACCAGGAACTTCATTCCTTAGCCAACCAAGGACCTTGTCCTTATTTGGCCATAAGATCACCTAGTGATCTCACCTTGGCACTTTAACAGAGTTGCCAAGAGGTACTTGGTCTTCTAGACCTTCAAGTTGTTGACTATAACCCCGGGGGCATCCCCCACACTTGGCGGTGCACCCAAGCCAGCCCTTACGGCTAAGGGTTCATAGCAACCGAGATTAGGTGTCCCCATCTCACTCACCACGTCCTTGGTGCCACTTGCACCAAAGCGTTCAAGTTAGATATGCCGAGCTTTCACTCTAAGCAATCTAACCGTGCATCACGACTCCGAGGCATCCCTCGCTTGGCGGTGTGCCCAAACCAGTCTCCCCACTGAGAGTCCATGACCACCGAAATATGAGTGTCCTCATATTCCAAACCATCACCACGCCCTAGTGATTTGGGACTCGAACCCAAGCACTAGAGGGTCGGGACTCGAACCCAACCTCCGTATATGCATCTATGGACGGCATCACACAAGATGCCTGGCGTGACTCCCCACGCCGGTGCACCAACCTATTTTTAAAGCGCGCTATAGATCACAGCTTAGAAACCTAGTTCCTCCACACTGCCAAGTCCTCTCACTTGACATGTCTGTGATCATGCATGGACTCCTCCATGCTCGGCCCCATGGCCCACCCTTTTTGAAGTTATCACCTTCAACTAGGGTATTTGTTCCCCCGACGTGCCAATCTCGCTTGGCAAGTTCTCCGACCACTGTAACATGGTTCCTGCATAAGCGTGAAAGTCCTTGACCATCGACTTTCGTTCAAAGCCCTCTCTTTGAACACTCGGGAACTACTTCCCTAACCTTGATAGCCTTGCCTCATGGCAAGCTTCAAGACCACGTTTCTACTACGCCACTCTGATTTCGCGCGTTCCATGAACCATTTACACTTGGCCTTTCTAGGCACTAAGCTACCTAGAATTGTTTTTAGGAACCTTGAAGGAACTCTGTCCCTCAGCTTGCTAAGGCCTCCCTTTTGCAAGCCTTCCAAATGCCACATAGTCTAACATGGACAATTCCATAACTTAGACTCTCCATGGCATCACGGTTGCTAGCGGCAACCCCCTCGAGCCCCCACTTGATTCTCCACTCCCAGCTGGCATAACCAACCTTGGTTATGCCCTTCGATTTCTATGGTTCAGTTCCATCCTAATACTACTTGCCTTTTGGCCCCATATGTTTCCTTTGGTTATTTTCCTCCAGACCAGGAGGATAACTTTGCACTTTCTATCATGCCTTAGCAAGTATTCTTAGGGATGAACCTACCCAATAGCCCAGGGAGTGGTTCCTCAATCCGGGTATGCTCACCTTATAATCCCACACACTGGGATTACATTGTTGCTTATGGGCCTTTACATGCCCATCACTAGCCTTGCCAAAATTCCATTCTTGGCTTTGTCCAACTCGGGTAGACAGTCCTCTCCTGTCTCCGCAACCTTGGACATTTGGATAGCACCTTTATCCATCCTTCGCTAGGGACTTAGTCCCTTGGGCTTTATCCATTGCCCTCGCGACATCAAACACCACCTTCTGGTGTTCTAGAGTGTTCAGGTGTCCCAATGATAGCTTTCTTGACAATGAGTATTTCCTTTTATGACATTGACTTACTATATCGCAACACAAGCAACTTATCCCCCGTAAGGGTATATCCAACTTCCCTATGCTATTAAGAAGTCTTGGGTAGCTACTTTCTACCCGTTTAACCAGTTATTTTGCACCTCTTGCTTAGTTGCCTCATAGTTGTCAAGTCCTACAACTCATTGCTTGGTGCTTTCACACCTCCATCATTATCTGGGTCACCACACTCCAACTGCATGCTCTGCAGCTTAGGCTATGCCATTCCCATTTCCACTGGGATTCCTTTGGCAAGGGGTTCTCATGAACCCACCAACATAGCCTCAAGGTATCACACCTTGGCACATTTGGTGTCTCCACACCATCGGCTCCACGAGCCTACCTCTACGACATTTCCCCTTCGTGTCTAAGTCTTTGCCAAGACCAACACTGCTCTTTCTCATGCCAACCATCCGTTAGCACTGCACCATAGAGGTCACACACAACTTCATGTCAAAGTTGTTTTGTTCTGGGAACACCTTTCCCATAACTTTAGCATGGCACATTTTGCCATCGATGAGATACCCTCTGTTCTCATCCTTGGATCCTATGATCCCCCCTCCCCATCCTTTGTGGGGTACAACACACCTCAGTCCAAATGCTTCCATCAGTCCTTTTAGGACCATGCCTTGACTCTACTTGAGTCATCCAGTAGTTTTGGAGTTGGTTAATCCACAGACCTGTAAGGTCCTACTTGTGAGGCACTAGCTCACTGGAATACACTTCTTGCATTCCTGTCCTACTCAAAAGGACTATTTTCACAAGTGTTACTCCGACACTTGATTTTGTTCTCTGAGGGCAACCTTTGCCCCTTAGGACTACTTGTCCATGTGATGAGAATACCAACTCATCCACTTAATACACCCCCAACTCCTTGGGTTGTTCCAGCGTTTATTAGAGGTAGCCCCGGCTACCATTTCGAGGACTTGCGTCCTCATCCATACTTGACCTCTCACGGTCATCCATTCCGGTCTCACCTTCATGAGCACCAGCCTCAACCATGTGAGGATAAACTTGTGACTCCTTTATTGTTTTTGGAGTCTCTATCTTCCCCGTGATCCCAACTATAGTTGTTTACCCCAACTACATTAGCCCGTTTGCTGAGTCAAACGCTCATCTGGATCACCTCCTCAACTCAATGAGGAAAACCTTGCACTGTTCCCAAGATCCCAAAGTCGTTCCATTATTGGCCCCTTTTCTATCCACCACCTTGTCTACAAGTTCACACATGAACTGTAATAGAGAGCCATGTCTTCCCGACCTGCTACTCCTCAAGGATAGGCCCACTTCTCGGACCTTCCGTTGCCAACACCAGTGGTGATATACTTGAGCACCAATAAAAGTCGGACTAAGGAACAGCTCCGATACCAAGTTGTAAGCGACTAATTTTTCCATTCTACTTTAGTCACTTAACCACACCTCCGACCACTTGGAGGAGTCTCATTCACAACCTCCATAAGCCCAACTCAGGACTTGGGGCTTGCTAGCCCCGAGAATGGCATCCATGCCACTCAACCTTAGCACTTGGTCCAAGTGCTCCACGTGTCCGATCCCATGATCGACACCCCAAGGTACCACCGACATATCGGCCCGTTACGCTAAGGCCATGCCCATTTACCTTGGTCACACTGGTGGTCCAACACCACCTACATTCCAATCCCGTCTCTCAAAGACTGGGTCATCCATCCATGAGTGGTCATCCCAGATCCACTCCTTAACATCCTTAGGATGCCTACAGACATGGGGAATAGCCTTCCCCAATATCTCTGTTCCGGTCCCCACCAAGTCCCTTTCTGTCCTTGGCTGTGTTCGCCAACACTGCCACTGGATCGAGGCCCACCGGCCCGACCACTAAGTCCCACTATCCTCTAGGACTTCCTCACTGTGTGACTGTGTCCTTGGTCACCACACCGGAGGGCTACCCCTCTTCCTTTCCACAGTCTGGGACTTTGGGACACCATTTCGGAACACCGTGGCCTTACGCAAGCCTCATGGGTACTCTCCCCGCCTTTCGTCTTTAGGTGCTCTAGCCATGGGCTTAGAGCGGGTTCCGTTGAGCCACACCAGGTATCCAAGTAGGTAGTGCCACCCACACTTGGACTGGGAGCATCGGCCAGTCGATCTCCCGGGGGAACTAGAGCCGACTCTTGAACACTTCACCAAGCTACCCCGCTTGTCGGTCTGTGTTCACTCTAGTCTTGGACTTCCCAGTGGGCAGCTCATCACCCAACACTGGGTCCGGCCTTCCTGGGCCAAACTGGCCTTTCCTGGCCAAACTGGCTCCACTGCAGTCCTCCCCCTACTATACTTTTGGAGCTCACCAAACCCCCCAGGGTCTGGGAGACGAACGCTTTGGGCTTTCACCCTCTCAGGCTCCGGACTCGGACTCAAACTCGGACTCGGACTCAGACTCGGACTCGGACTCGGGCTCGGGCTCGGGCTCGGTCTCGGCCTCGGCCTCGGTCTCGGTCTCGGTCCCGATCTCGGTCTCGGTCTCGGTCTCGGTCTCGGTCTCGGTCCCGGTCTCGGTCTCGACTTCGGACTCCATCTCGGACTCCATCTCAGACTCCATCTCGGACTCCATCTCGGGTCCATCTCGGACTCCATTTCGGGTCCATCTCGGACTCCATCTCGGACTCCATCTCGGACTCCATCTCGGACTCCATCTCGGACTCCATTTCGGGTCCATCTCGGGTCCACCTCGGACTCCATCTCGGACTCCATCTCGGACTCCATCTCGGGTCCATCTCGGACTCCATCTCGGACTCCATCTCGGACTCCATCTCGGGTCCATCTCGGACTCCACTTCAGACTCCAACTCGAGTCCATCTCGGACTCCACTTCGGACTCCAACTCGAGTCCATCTCGGACACTTCCACGTGTCATGTGTTGGTCCTTTTGGGTCCCTTTTTGGAGCCTCGCTTTTTGCTCGCTTCGTGCTCGTTCCTCGAGCACTTCGTTGGGAGTTCCACTCCCGCTCTTGACTTTTCAAGTCGGAGCTTTTGGTCCAAACGTGTTACGCTCGTTTGGCTCTCGCTTCGGCCACTACCACGTGGCGCCCTTTCGGCTCCACTTTGGGGCCTAGGGATTTTGTGTCTCACATGGAGCTGACTTCGTCTGCATGAGTGATTTCCTCGTTTGTGAAGTCCATCACACAAAAGATGTTCTTGACCTGCTCATCTCCGCGGGAAATGATGCTCCTCCACCTTTGATCCTTATCCGAATTCACGTATACCCGGTAAGGTTCTCGATAGGCCTCTGCTGCGGGGTCGAGCTGTTTCTGAAGCCGACGGTCGACATCCCTCTTAATGAAATTTGGATACTGATCCAACTTCTCAGCTTTACTTTTCGTGGCATCCCGCAGCAGATCGATGAACTTGGGGGCCCCCTTCACGTACTCGTCGATGTCTTCATTTGACAACTCCAGCTCTTCCATCATCTCTTGCGTGGTGTCGATGCTCACCCTCTCCACGGCCACTTGCTCGAAGATCCAATCCTTCAATAGCGCACGAGCTCTCAGAGTCGTGCACAAGTCCTCGTATGTCACAATATGGCCGGGAGTCATTTTGCTCTTGTTGAAGACTACCTCACCACATAGAAGAGCATTAGCCACTGTCAGAAGGTCGTCGTCGTCTAGAGACGCGAGAAATGCAAGGCGTTGAGCTTCAAATCATTGGGCTTCCGGCCGTCCTCCACACCCATTGAGTTTAGCAACTCCCCGTCATGGTACCTCCTCAGCACATCTACCCATTTGTCAAAAACAACTTTTGTCGCGAGTAGAATGTTATGGATGCTGAGTGTGTCATTGACCGCCAGTGTTTTCGAGAGAAGACTCGAGAATTCCTACAATGGAAATGGCGTGAGGCCACATGCTATGCCACATGCAACGAGGCTTACCTGCCAAGCACTAGTTGCTAGTGCACGTCTTTGTCCTGGTTTTTGTGGCTTCTTCAGTTGAACCCAGAGCTTCCGTGTTCGTGCCAATGTCTCGTGCAGACCACGTTTCTTGCTTGACATTCTGCGCGTGGGAGATGTATATGATAGATCGGAGGGGCGAGTTGCCTTTTATCAGGCGGACAACTCTTGTTTTGAAGACTTTCTTCACCTCATCGCCCACCATAATATCCACAACTATCTTTTGCATCGCCAAGCTAGAATGCTGCCCGGAGACGGCATAGAACCGGATGTTCTGATCATCCAACACCTTCCTATTGATCAAGTCTGGAAACCTCGTCTCGCCCTTCATTGTTCGGTAGTAGGGGATCATGTCTGTGATGTCGGGTGTTACTGGACTTGCCAGTATCTTCTGCTTCAGTTTCTCCTCCCACTCATCAGATACTAGCCTGTGGTTGTATTTGCTTTGGATGTCGATACGGCTCACGTCGATTGTATATACTTTGTTGGAATAGTAACAAGTACTATTATCTGCGACGATTTTTGCTGCCTCTTCTTGCTCTTTCTGCTCTTTGCGGCTCTTCTTTTTGGTGGGTGTAGTGTTCGAACCCGAGGCAATGGCATCACCGAGTAGCTTCTTTTTTGGAGCAGGAGAGTCGGACGTCGGCTTAAGCTTGACCACCCTTTTCTGCTTTGGGGTAATTTCCAGATCGACCCCCTTCCCCTTCGCTTCGCGAACTGGAGGCACTCTCAACGGCTCAATGTTGGAATATAGTTTTTGAACATCACCGTAGGTGAGGTCCGTGGATTCTATGTGATCTTCATAGACCCGTAGCGTCTTTGAAATTGTGGGCCTCCTGGACAACCTCTCCCTAGCTCCCTCTAGGAATTCCTCATAGCCGCTGCCCCCCTCTGGGAAGCCGCTAGGATGTGCAAGGTGGATCTTGAAGGCGGATGCTGTCTCTACCACAAGTGCCAGTCCATATTCTTGCATGGAACTGCATGGAGTGTCTGTCACTTGGATGAGGATCCCCATGCATTCTTTTCTCCCACCATCTGTGTTGTACAGCCTCAGATCCTCGCCTTCCATCCCGAAAGTCCAACTGGTGAGCTCCTCCCCCTTCTCTGCATCCACATTGACAGTGGCTGGAAGAAGAACGCAATTCCTCGCCTGTTCAGAAATGCACAACAATTAGAGATGACAGATGAAAAGCTAGTAGCTGGAAATAACGTGAGGCCACACGCCATTCACCACTGCATCAGATGTCTTGAGGCTGCATCCTAAGATGGCGTGAGGCTACACGCCATCTGTAACCGGACTGCACTCGAGAGCCCAATCGGTGCATGCCAATGTTGCTACTGAATGGCATGTGGCCTCATGCCATTTTCTACTTGGCCTAAAAGACTTACCATTTGAAGCCGAATGGAGGCGTGACAATCGAGGCCGGACTCGCTGGCAAATGTGCACTGTGTGTGCAGCGGATCGTAGCAGCAAGGCTACTCTGCCACTTACAGTTGGAGAGTGGCGCTGAAATCTTCCGGGACGCCAAGTGGGCTGTGTGTGGGTGGCGGAGTGGGCGGCGGAGTTGGCGGCGAAGTTACAAACTGGGTGTGTCTTGAAGTGGACGCCGATGCACACGAGCGCGATGCGAGCGCGAGTATGATGCAAGCGCGAGTGGACGCCGATGCACACGAGCGCGATGCGAGCGCGAGTGTGATGCAAGCGCGAGTGGATGCCGATGCACACGAGCGCGATGCGAGCGCGAGTGTGATGCAAGCGCGAGTGGACGCCGATGCACACGAGAAACCTGTAGAGAAGGTAGATGAGTGCGAATGTGAGCGTGATCGCGAGTGGGAGCGCGATGCGAGCGCGAGTGTGCGAGCGCAAGTACGATGCAAAACCTAACCTCACACGCGCGAAATGTCACAACGGTTGGTAATCCCGCAACGTCATCATTCCTCGGACTTGGGCGCCACCATTAATTTCTGGATCGCCGCGCGCATGCATGCACGTGAAATCCAAAAGAAATCCGCAACGTCATCATTCCTCAGACTGCATGCACGCAAAATCCAAAAGAAAGATCATGATTGGGATATCATTTAATACCCTCGCTATATTTATACCATGCATGATTGGATATTCCAAAGCATCTTATATTTCCAAAAATGCCAGATGTTCAACTAAATAAAGAATGGTATACAATGTCCTTCTTGATGACCCTGCAAAGAAGCATCTCGATCGGACACCACATGAGACCACACGAGCCTTATAATGTTTCAAGGGCATTTGCCATAGATCCGAACGTTATTTTGCTCCAAGATTCTACAGTTTGGTGTGCATTGACCTTTCCATCGACACTGCAAAGGGACATCACAATCAGATGCGGGATCACAAGAAACCAACTTCACTAACTCTGGTTTCACCAAGATCTACGTAAGGAGTTATGAAATGAAAGGACCCTCTCTATTGAAATATGTTTATGGTCCTAGGGGCATTGTGACATATAAAAGGATTTTGCATCAAGTTTTGTATTTGCATGTTTATCAAGCTACTGAGTTGCTAAACCCTAAACCCTAAACCCTAAACATGTGGCAAATGCTGCGTGAAGAAAGATGCCCTTTCTGGGCAAATGCTGTAAGAGGCAGATGCCGAGCAGTTACACGGCGAATAATCTTGGTGCGGATCGCTGACATGGCATGGCAAAGTTCGAATCACTGACATGGCACAGCTGGATCGAGGCAAGGACATGATGTGACAAAGTTCAACGTCCGACAGCAAAGTCTAGAAGCTACTCAGTTTGAAATTTGTCAGAGGAATTATAAGATCTGGTTTGTCAGAGGATTTGATGTGACGTTCAAGCGTGTGGGCTCATGCAATTTTGATCCCAAAAAATGCACCAAAAAATGGTCGGCGTCATCTGGCGTTATCTCTTGAATGGCGTGGGGCCGCATGCCATTTTCAGGGGCACATAAGAGTATATTCCTAGAATATTCTGACATGCGCGAGATTTTTTTGAGTTTTCTGGAGATCCAACCGTTAGATT
The DNA here is from genome assembly GCF_000143415.4 of Selaginella moellendorffii. NCBI lineage: Eukaryota > Viridiplantae > Streptophyta > Lycopodiopsida > Selaginellales > Selaginellaceae > Selaginella > Selaginella moellendorffii. The sequence goes on along the minus strand of NW_003314265.1, from coordinate 711,544 downwards.
GCAACTAGATTTTACAGAATGGTATACAATGTCTTTCTTGATGACCCTGCAAAGAAGCATCTCGATCGGACACCACATAAGACCACACAAGCTTTACAATGTTTCAGGGGCATTTGCCATAGATTCGACCGTTATTTTGCTCCAAGATTTTACAGTTTGGTGTGCATTGACCTTTCCATCGACACTGCAAAGGGACATCACAATCAGATGCGGGATCACAAGAAACCAACTTCACTAACTCTGGTTTCACCAAGATCTACGTAAGGAGTTATGAAATGAAAGAACCCTCTCTATTGAAATGTGTTTATGGTCCTAGGGGCATTGTGACATATAAAAGGATTTTGCATCAAGTTCTGTATTTGCATGTTTATCAAGCTACTGAATTGCTAAACCCTAAACCCTAAACCCTAAACATGTGGCAAATGCTGCGTGAAGAAAGATGCCCTTTCTGGGCAAATGCTGTAAGAGGCAGATGCCGAGCAGATGTATCTCAGCCTAGCGAAGGGGACAAACGAAAGCTAGCTATAAACATGACGGGATGCAAATAGATTACTAGGCTGGTCCTGCGAAAATCAAAAACCATAATTGAAAACATTGAAAATGCAAAAAGAAAGGTTTATAATATTTTTGAATTTTAAGCAACCAAAGGAATGTAAGTAGGGCATGTGTTTGTAAGTTTAAAAATGCCTCAACCACTTAAATTCCCAAGTAAATAAAGCTGTTTCTATTTTTGGTACAGGTAAACTTTATAGCGTGTGGGCTCATGCAATTTTGAACCCAAAAATGCACCAAAAAATGCTCGACTAGCATTATTCTTTGAATGGCGTGTGGCCTTATATTGCCATAAATGGACGTACATACACAGCATAATTATTCTTTTACACGGCAAATAATCTTGGCGCGGATCGCTGACACGGCATGGCAAAGTTCGAATCACTAACATGGCACAGCTGGATCGAGGCAAGGACATGATGTGACAAAGTTCAACCTCCGATAGCAAAGTCTAGAAGCTACTCAGTTTGAAATTTGTCAGAGGAATCATAAGATCTGGTTTGTCAGAGGATTTGATGTGACGTTCAAGCGTGTGTTATTTTTGAATTCTCGAACTCATTCCTAGGTCTATCATTTTTATGCGCCGTGTTCTTGGTTCCGCTGAGCGCAGTGAGCGCTGCTTGTGTAAGCGGCGTTGTTAGCTGTGGTTTATGCGTCTACGAGCGGTTGCGGCATTGCGAGCGCCATTGCGAGCGGCAGTTTATGTGAGTGGCAGTTTGTGCGAGCAGCGCTACGAGCAGTTGTGGTGTTGCGAGCGGCGCTACGAGTAGTTGCGGTGTTGCGAGCGGCACTGTCTTTGGTGTGGCTACCGCTTCCTCTTGATATTCGGCCTTTGTGCTTCCTGGTATGTTCACCATGGAATGGCTTAGGACCACATTTAGAAATGGCATGAGGCCACATGCCATCTTGGGCCCTTGCAATTTCATGGCTAGCGTATTGTCATGTATGTTTTTACTTGCCTGCAGCTGTGTGTATATCAAGATGGCATGAGGCCTCATGCCAATTTTGTGAATGCGAAATTTCATGTGGGTGTCAATAGCATGTTTGAATAATGGCATGTGGCCTCATGCTATTGAGGTTGTTTGGTATGTTATGATTTAGGCCATTCTCCAATCATTTTTTGTATGGTCTTAACTTCTTTTCTGCACTTTCAAAATGGCCTCCGCAAGTGCGATGCATGTTCCCTCCGTGAATCTTAAGAACCGTGCTACATGGATTCAGGCAAAGGTGTTTCTAAACAACCCCGAGGGGGAGGTGGTAGTTGAGGGCTTAGCCACAGTTGTCGATCCAAGAGATGCGGTTGCTAATCAAGAATTGGGCTGGGATGATATTGGAGTTGCGATTTTAGAGGTTGTTGACACAGAAGAAAACAGTCTGACTATTGGAAGCATTGTGCGGTGGAAATTGAGGCACTTAGTGTTTGAGAATGTGAAGGATTCACAATCAAACACCACTACAACTGATGACAAAACATCTCTTCATGGGAAAAGAAAGTACACCTTCCTAAAGCGTAGCCAAAGGGATCTGAGCAACGAACTGAAAAGGCAGAAAATGGCGATGGAGGTTCGAATGGTCTCGACAGTTGCTTGTTGCAAGAGGAGGTGCTGTCAACATGCTGATTGGGATGCTATTGAAGAGGAGAGAGCAAGATACAAGACATTGTCCTGGAAGGCAGCTCGCAATTTTGTGTATGAAGCATTACGGTCATCTGTTGATGCTTCAGAACATCAGGTGGGGGGCATGGTCTTCCAGAGGGGTTTGGTCTGCATGAAGGCATGGAGAATCATTTATGGAGTCCCTCGAACCACATTCTATAGAATCAAAACTGAGTTCGAGGAACAAAGGGTTCAACAGGCAGTCCATGGGAACGACGGTACTCACAAAACCAGGGGTCATGTTGTATATGGAGAGGCAATCTTCAAGAGGTTTGTTGAGACATGTAGCGAGCAGCAACCACATAAAACCTGCCTTTTGGAAGATGGAACTCGAAACACCCAACGAGTTCTCCCTTCCATGTATACCAAGGGGGCCATATTGGAAGATGTGAATCGGGAACTCCAAAGTAATGGCTACAGGAAGCTGAGCCAATCTAGATTTAGTAGATTGTGGAGCAACAGGTTCAGGGATGTGAGTATAGGAAAGTACTCCAGCTTTTCAAAGTGTGACGAGTGCACTGCTATTAAAATGACTTTGTCGAAGAATTCTTGCATCGCTCAAGAGCGAGAGACGTTGGTTAGAAGGCGGCTCGACTACAACATCGAGCAGAGAAGCTGCAGGACTGCATATTATCATAAAAGGATTCTCTCCATGGAGAGACCTGACTCTTACCTCTGCATCATCCACGACAAAATGGACCAGAAAAAGACGTGCTTACCTCGACTCAATCCTGCCCCCAAGGCAATCTCTTCATCCATGCAGCTGTCTGTGTCTCTGTTTGGCATAATCGCTCATGGGCATGGTGCCCAGAACTATGGGAACTTCTTTGTACCTCTATGGGGTGGCAGGGGTGCAAACATGATGATTGCGTCCCTAGCAAAACACTTAAGGTCTCTGCAAAGTGCGCAGACTGAGCTGAACGGCCAACCCTTGCATAAGGCCCTTGTCAATCGAACCCCATACAGGGTTCAACTGGAGGAGGAGCAAAGGCTTGCAGTATCGCGTGGGGCCCCATGCCATCCCAGTGAATATGTTGGCCGTCAGATTGTAGGGTTATCACGTGAGGCCTCATGCCATTCCGACGAGGCTGGTCGCCCGGTGAATGCACAGCCTCATCCAAACGAAGCAGAATCTCAAGGAAGTTCTTGCGGCCGATGTGGCCTTCCACCCCATCTTTTGCTCCAAACAGACAATGCTGGCAGTGTACATCTTTGCGTACTTGGCGATGCTTGTTGCCAAAGGCATATTTGAAACGGTTACACTTGGCTTTCTCATGGTTGGGCACACTCATGAAGACGTCGATGCCATGTTCAGTCACCTGGCAGAGTCCCTCCGGCGATCCAATGTCCTCACCCTCCCACAACTCTACGATGAATTCCAAAATTGCATCAAAGGCACTGTTGAAGCTGCACTTGTGACAGAGGTTCCAGACTTTAAGGGGTTTGTAAGAGGCTACATCAGGGATGGATCCGAAACACTGATTGGCCACTCCAAGCCTCTTCAGTTTCATTTCAGCATGCGTGACAGTGCTCCAGTGATGAGGTACAAGATGAGAGAATGGGACACAGTGTGGCTGCCAGTGGACGGCATTGAACTCTTCAAGAGAGATCCCATAACTGGGGAACCTATGATTCCTCAGGGTTCCCCACGGCCGATGCACCCAGATGGACTCAAAGACCAGGAAAGTATAGTGGCCGGGATTAGACAGCATATTGCCTTCTGGAAGAGGGGGTTGGTGTTTGGTGGAGAATCCTATTTTCAGAGGTGCAAGCCTTTGCTCGAATACTGGGAGAAGATTATATCTACTATCCAAAATGGGCCGGTTGTATATGAAGAATTGGAAGAGTCCTTTTGGCCAGAACCCAGAGCACCAGATAGTAGCGGAACAATGTCCTCTAGAAATGCAGTGACAGATAATGATGTTGAGGATCACTATTGTGGGCCGAGGAACAAGAAGCCGGATTCAGCATTCAATCCAGTACAGGTCTGCAAAGGAATGGTCGTGCTTGTCAGACCCAGTAATAAAAAACAAATGATATGGGTGGGGCACTGCATCACTGATGCAGAGGAGGACGCGGAAACTAACTCCTTCAATGTAACTGTGGAGTGGTTCAAGCCAAGTTCCGGATATACGAAGGATTGCCTAGAAAAGAGATGGGTGCTGAATCCAAGGGATCCCAACATGAGCATATCGGTGGATAATGTTGTGCATGGTTGGATGCGGAAGCAGAGTGCCACCATCACCTTGCCAGACCATGCAAGAGATGCAGCAAGAGCATTCATAACCCGGGTTCAAGGTGAGATTCATTAATATTCCTTTACTAAGTTTCTAATGTATTTTATTTCAAGGTGAATAATCCGAATCTGAATCAGAGGAGGCGTGATGGCATGTGGCCTTACGCCATTCCTAGGTGAGATGATACAAATAACAAGTATAAATTCTTAGTTGTTCTAGCAAATCTTACTTAAAGTTCAAGGTGAACAAGCCGAATATGAATTCATCGGATTGTTATAACAAATTGCGAGGTGATGGCATGAGGCGATACGCCATTTGAGAGTGGTAGCCATTCCTATATGAGGTGAGTGAAATATTTATTAGAAATACCTCATTCAATTGTGCACTTCTAAGTCTTGGTCCACTCATACCTGTTTGCATGTTTCTATTTTAATTCTTTCTCTAAAATGTTATTTAGCATGTGGCTTCATGCCATTGCTCTCCACAATCATGCATTGAATTTTTCTATCCTTGCATAATACTTCTCCATATATATAGCATCTGCGCACATGTGATATGGTTCATTAGGCTTGATATAGTGTGTGAGGTAAAACAAAGATGATGTGACATATGCATTTACCAATCACACGTGCATAAATCTAATAATATGGCGTGTGGCCCATATTAATGGCACATAAACCCATATTATGGGCTTACGTGCTTTATGTACCATCATTCCCTTGCAGCATGTGTGTTGGTTTTCTTTTATAACACAACGAACTCCATATTTTAGGGTGAAGAGCGTTCTCATGGCAAGCACAAAATCTGTAAGTGAGGCAGAAAAGGAGACGGAGAAGGAGATAGGTGAAGATGTAGAATATATAAGTCTTCCAAACTCCCCGTACTATACTCCAGGTGATCATTTTTCTGAACAAACGGCAACATTAACAACTATCGAGAACGCCCCAGTAACGTCAGAAACAACAATCCAAAGCAAAACAACTGACCCGGAGAAGGATGATACTACCGCTGAGAGTACCAAAAAGGAGGTGTCCACTAGCGCTTAGGCTTATAATGGCGTGTGCCCTCATGCCATTTACTTGATCACCAAATACCTTTTTCCCTTTGCACTAGTATATCTTAATACCGGTCTGAGAAATAGAATGGCATGTGCCCTCAGGCCTTTTACTAAATCACCTTTGAAAGAAATGCAAGCCTTTATGTCGTAAAAAAAAGGTACTAGAGAAATTCCTTAATAATATGAATGTTATTTAGTTTCATGAAAATACACTAAGGGTCAAATGAGTTAAATGACTTCTCCAGACTAGCAATGCCTCTTGCTACACCTTCACAATTAGATTCGTTAGAAAAAGATAACATTGAATAATATCTACCATTAAGTTATATGTCTGGCTAATAGGAATGACGTTCATCTTGGAAAGCTCACCACACGCTCAATGAACAAACAAATAATGTGTGCGCACATGCCATCGCTCTTCTTTAACTTCAGATTCGGCTTGTTCACCTTGACAATGAGATTTATTATACAACCAAATGGACTCAGTCTGGACACAAAGTCACCGCGCTAGTCACCATGCCCCAGATATGTCTAGCCCCTGGACAAAAAACATATAATTTCACGTCATTTTCAAATACTTGAAAATTTGTACCTAGTCCCATTTTACTAAATAAATCCCACTTTAACGAAATAGAGCTTAATAGAGGCATTCACAGTGGAAATGTTGTAGCCATAGGCATTTTGAGCTTAAGATTGAGACTTTTACTTCTACTTCTACTCCCACTCCCACTCTTACTCCTACTTCTGCTCCCTCTCTTACTCCCTAGTTGCGGCTATGGGCATCTTGAGAGAGAGAGAGAGGGGATATTCTGATTCTTGAAATATTCTAAATGGTTGTATAAAAACCACACCAAGGGTGAAATATCATGGTTTTGTGCTTTGTGTCTTGAGCTAGAGCATGGAGAGAGAGCTTAGAATGTGACTAAAACCACAGAGAGGAGGAGGATTGAGGTGTCACACCTCAATATGGTGAACTTGACATAACACCTACCTTCTTTCTTTCTGGAGCATTTCTTGATTAACGAAGAGGATCCACGAGATTTGAAGTGGAGATCCTAGAGAGGGATAGGCTAAGAGTAGTAGGAATTACCCCCATAGAGAAATCTTTAAGTATGGGAGTGAGATTTCATCTATGCGGAGCTATGGCATGTAGCTATAGTGCCATATGACGAATGAAGTTACATACTTCTCTAGTGCACAAAGTTTTTGCCTTTCTCTCAATTTCTTGCATCAAGATTGTAAATCTTTTTATGATTTATCATTCCCAAGTTCAATCATCCAATTTGGTGCCCAATCCTGTGAGATCTTGTTATTATTCACTAGCATTCATCTTTATTTGAGCATGATCATTTGTTTTTAAGAGTTTTCTCCCATCTTGCACTTAATTTTTGCAAATCTTTTGCATGAGAAGGATGACCTAACTTCTTAGGCCGGCATCAAGCCACTTTCCAGGTAGTTCCATCCATCATAGCAAGAGCTCTCAATAGAAAGCACAACACTCATTTCTTTTCGAGATATTTCAACATTTTCATGTCTCTTGGAGTTTTATTTTTGGAGTTTGTGACATTCACGACCATTTATTTTGCTTGTGAGTTTTGCTTAAGGTGTTTGGAGGACGATTCAACTTGTTAGATTGGATGGATCACTTTGTAACATTTACCATGTTTAGGCATTTGTAGTGATTTGAACATTTTATGTTGTTGACAATATGTTCATAATCACCTAGAGGATCAATTTGGAAGGCCACTCTTAAAGGCATTCTCCATTCAACTACCTCCTTGAGCATTTGATTGCAGTGGTTTCTCGCCAACCTACACCTAGAGTCGTGGAAGAGAAATTGCCACCAACGTTGGAATCTGCCATTACAGAATTTCGCCAGTACAAAGATCTCCTTAAGTGTCAATAGCAAGACCTCTTGCAACAGAAACAACACTAGACCGCCATCCTTGAGAAACTTAAGGCATTAAGACTTCAGCAAACAGAGACAACATCAAGACAACCCTATCATTGGTGTACCCATTGTGAGGCTAGTACACACTCAATAGAACGGTGTTATCACCTCTATCCAGAGCTTCGACCTCCCAGGAGCCAAAGTGTCCAGGAGCATCCCCTTGATAATAACTCTGCACTTTGGTGTAAGGAACAAACTCCCTGAGAGGTCGTAGGCTAAAGGATCCCTGAAAGCACAATCGAAATGATAAAGAGTTCATTGGATGGGACCAAGTTTGAGATCGAGTCCAAGACCAACTCTGAGACCAAGTTCGAGATAGAGTCTGGGATCAAGTCCAAGGCCGACTCCGAGACCGAGTTCAAGACCGAGTTCAAGACAGAGTCTGAGATCGGAGATTGGGTTTGAGACCGAGTCCGAGGTCAAGTCTGAGGTCGAGTCCAAGATTGAGTCCGAGGTCGAGTTCGAGACTGAGTCCGAAGTCTGGTCTAAGATCGAGTCCGAGATCGAGTCCAAGATTGAGTCCGAGTACTAATACAGGTCGAGGGGTGAAAGCCCAAAGCGTGTGTCTCCTAGGGGGGGCGGGTTGCAAGGGGTTCCAAAAGTATAGTAGGGATAGTGAGGTCCAAGAACCAGTCTTGAAGGAACTCTCCAGTGGTGCTTCCAAACTGACTTGAGGTTGAGACTGGGGCTGCGGGGCCTTGGGTGGGAGTGAATATGGACTTGGGTGGTGCCGAAGGGGCCACCCAAGGAAATGCTCAAGAGCAGCTCCCACTACCGGAAGGGAAACCGACTGCAGTGCTCCCGGCTTATGTGGAGTGGTGCCGCACTTGAATACCTTGTGGCTCATTGGTCCTCGCCCTTCCTAGGGGCTTGGGCCTTCCCTTCGGGATGGAAGTGGGGGGGTAGAGGTACCCATACTGGGCCGTTAGGCCACGGTGTTTCGCCCTAGTGTCTCGAAGCAAATGTTGCACCCAAGGCTTGGGATTTAGAGGGTCCCATAATCAAGTTTTGTTGTACCAAGGGATGTTAGGAACCTGAAGGCTTGGTGTGCTTGGCTGCTTATGCCTATGGGGAATGTAGCTGAACCTTAAGTCTAATCTAACATGAGGAGGGGGATTTGAGAGATTTGAGAATCCGTGGATAGATGGTTAACACTCCATTACTCATGTAGTGAGTAGCTGAAACCAAGTAGGACTAAGTAGGAGCTAGTACAATATGTGGGAACCTTGGCAAGGGAACTTAGCAAAGGCTAAGGTGGTGTTGGTCGGATAGACGAGGTAAACTGATAAATTGGAAAGGAAAATTTTATGGTTTACATTTGGCCACCTCTAGATAAATATCAATAGCAACTCCAACAACGCACAATTGTAGTTGCCCCATCAACGAGCAAGGGAAAAGAATCGGCTGTTTACATCAACACCATCAACGATGAGACACTTACAATTGTGATTCGAGCTTAGAAGAAATGTCAACCAACAGCCCTAGACATCAATGGAGAGCACAACTCAATTGTTCAACAAATACCAAGTCCAACTATTGCATGCAAGTTGCCCTTTAAGTCAATATTTATTTGATTCCTTGTAGATGATGTTAGAGCTTCTTAGATCAACCACACATCTTTTCTAGGCTTGGCTAATACATCTTCCACGACTCCCCCCACATCTACAGCTCTTCCAATGGACGTCATGCAGTCGGTCTTGGACTCGAGCAGCTATTGCACTCAATCACCCTTTCACTCGGACAACTTTTACAATCAGTCTCAAGATTGGACAGCAACTAGAAAGTCTTGCCCATTCCAGCCAACCTCTTCTTCATGCTAGAGAGGAGATTCATATCGTGGATATCACAACAACATAGGATCCAAGAGCTTTAATGGCATCAGTCACTCTGGGAGATACCATCACAACTCTTGGATTTAGGATTAGGGAGCAATGTCATCTCCTTGGCATTGCCAAAGTCTGTTGGGTTACAGATCTTGGATATTCCAAGGAACTCCACATCTGGAACTGTTTCATTGTGGTGAGAGATACTTGCAGTATATTCATCTCCTTCTCTCTTCAATCTTGCAGCTGTGGGAACATCTCAATTGCTCCTAGGAGTCCTCGGGGAAGTGTAAATGTGTGCCAATTCCCTTGAATCACATTACTACTCGATCATATGTAGTGGGGTTTTGCCAATAACTTTAAAAAGACAAGCATTGTAGCGCACTTGAATTTGGAGCCGAACTCCAAGCCCGTTGCCCTACGAACGAGGGTCCGGTATAATCCCATGAGCACCAGCTCCCCATATCCAGCACCTGCACACAAAATGGTGTCAGATGGAGTCTGGCACAATTTTGGCATACCGGTGGCCTAACGCGAGGAGGAGGGTACTCCACCGACTAGAGCAGCATGGAGCTTAGGCTTAGACCCAGGCTGGACACAGAACAAGGAGCGACACAGCCCAGCAGGAGCCAAACTAATGTCTCAGGTGGTCGGACATGCATTCCAACCACTATCCCTACTATATATTTGGAACCCCCCCCCTTGAGGAACACACATTTTGGGCTTTCACCCCAAGCCTCCCTTAGTACCAAGAGTTAGTCTTTGGGACAAACTCGAAACTTACTAAATATGGAATGTCCTTAAATTGCGAATTTGGACACGGGACGAACACCATTGTGTTCAAGCCAATCTCTACATTCCGTATATATGCCAAATGAGCGAATCTAGACACTTTCCATAAATAGCATATGGGACCGAAATGAGACTAACACAAAGGGCATGATAGCGAGGGTGTTTGGCAGACACGGTAAGCTATCATCTAGCGATATTGAGGGACTAGTCTCAATATACGAAGGTTCTTGTCACTAGCAAGTGCAAGACAAAACGAGATGGGAACTCCTTACCGGGCTAAGTATGCTTAGCTAATAACACGTAGGAATTCCGTCCTTATGCTCGTCCGGTCTAAGTACACTCAAAATGCCCAGTTAACTCCACTAGCACAAGAGGGGCTACTAAAGGGATCCAACTGTACCGATCTCCTGCTGTCATAGCAGTAAGGAAAGAGTGTCCGTAAGGATTGGTCGACAAGTATCTTTCGATACCCAAAGTCACATTCGCGACACTCTCCCCCCCTTGGGGAAGATCGATGTCCTCGTCGATGCATACCCGAGTCTAGCAAACCATCAAGGAAACAACTCCGAAAGTTAACGAAAAGCACACTATGTGGGAAACGCACCGACTTAAATGAGTTATGGAACTACCTCTCCTCTACGTCCAAAGACGTTAAGACTCAAACACCCTCTAGCCGTCACCGACAAGAAAATGACTAACGGAGTTAGCCACCCTTGCTACTCCGAGTACCACTCGGCTTACAAAGGAATGATACATCCCTGCCCGCAGGGACATAGGGAGAAGGCTAGAGGCCCAACTTCTCCTGAGCAAGAAATCAACCCTGTCGGGAAGATTTAGACAACTATTATAAACTGGCAGATTAAGTTGTTTACACGACCACGCCCCTTTTTCAAAAGTGAGTCATCGAGAGAGGCGGGGACTTGTGATCAGTCTATAATAGTTATCCCCATGGTTATGGATTGGACCCATGCACCGAATTGCCGAAGTCAGCCTGCCAAAACTGACCCAAGTACGAATGAATGAGAGAAACGACACTTTGATTTATAGAAATATATTACTTTATTAATTTGCAAGATTTATTACAAGATTTACAAAAGCTAGTCTTTATTACTATTCTCATACTCCGTGACAAGCTCACGGGCATGTGTAAGATTACTAAGAGGTTCCCAAGTTGATTCACAAGTCAGGTAACCTTTCCACTTAACTAGATATTCCTTTGTACGAGCCTGTCTTCGAGACCGAGCATCCAAGATAGCTTCAACTTCATATTCTGGTTCACCGTCCACAACATCTGGTGGCGGACGAATCTTCCCACGTTGCGCAACATCCATAGTGTAAGGAGCCAAGAGATTGGCATGAAATACATTATGAACATGGGACATCTCCGCAGGAAGATCCAACCAATAGGATACATCACCAATGCGTTTCAACACCCGATAAGGTTCAACATATCTCGGTAATAGCTTCCAAGACAAAGATCCCTTAATGTTCAAGTTCCGGGAAGATAGCCACACTTGATCTCCCACTTGATAGGATACATCCCGACGATGCTAATCCTTATCACATTGATACCTATCCTGAGCTTTGCCCATCGCCTCAGTAGCTTTAGACCAACTTTGGCGTAGTTACTCCGCATAAGTTTCAACGGCTGGGACCAACACTTCGGTCATTGGTTTCTGTACAACGATTTGTTAAGGAACCCCACGAGCATTCCCTTGCAGCATCTCCCATGGAGAACAGCCTATAGCGCTGTGAAATGTGTTGTTATAACATATTTCTGTTGTATCCAAATGCTCAACCCAGTCGCGTTGGTCAGCTACGACATAATACCATAGATAATCCTCAACTTGAGCATTCACGCGTTCAATCTGCCCATCAGTCTAAGGATGATAAGCCATACTAAACTTCAATTTGGTACCAAACAGCTGGAACAGTGTGCCCCAAAACTTCCCTGTAAACCTCAAATCTCTATCCAAGATCATCTCTTCTAGAAGACCACGAACTCGCACTACTTCATGGAAAAAGAGCTTTGTTGCCTGTTTCGCATTCACTGTTCCCACAGTTGGAATGAAGTGTGCAATTTTCGACAACCAATCCACAACCACCATCAAAGTATCATAACCCTTAGACTTCGGCAAGCAAGTGACGAAATCAAGTGTCACACTCTGAAATGGCCATGCCGGTGCTGGAATGCACTACAACTTCCCAACTGTGAGACACAAAATCCCTAGGCCCCAAAGTGGAGCCGAAAGGGTGCCACGTGGTAGTGGCCGAAGCGAAAACCAAACGAGCATAACACGTTTGGACTAAAAAGCTCCGACTTGAAAGGTTGAGAGTGGGAGTGGAACTCCCAACAAAGTGCTCAAAGAACGAGCACAAAGTGAGCAATAAGCGAGGCTCCAAAAAGGGACCCAAAAGGACCAACACATGTCACGTGAAAGTGTCCGAGATGGACCCGAGTTGGAGTCCGAAGTGGAGTCCGAGATGGAGTCCGAGATGGAGTCCGAGGTGGAGTCTGAGATGGACCTGAGATGGAGTCCGAGATGGAGTCCGAGATGGACCCGAGATGGAGTCCGAGATGGACCCGAGATGGAGTCCGAGATGGACCCGAGGTGGAGTCCGAGATGGACCCGAGATGGAGTCTGAGATGGACCCGAGATGGACCCGAGATGGAGTCCGAGATGGACCCGAGGTGGAGTCCGAGATGGACCCGAGATGGAGTCTGAGATGGACCCAAGATGGAGTCCGAGATGGACCCGAGATGGAGTCCGAAGTCGAGACCGAGACCGGGACCGAGACCGGGACCGAGACCGAGACCGAGATCGGGACCGAGACCGAGACCGAGGCCGAGGCCGAGACCGAGACCGAGCCCGAGCTCGAGTCCGAATCCGAGTCTGAGTCCAAGTCCGAGTCCGAGTCCGAGTCCGAGTCTGAGAGGGTGAAAGCCCAAAGCGTTCGTTTCCCAGACCCTGGGGGGTTTGGTGAGCTCCAAAAGTATAGTAGGGGGAGGACTACAATGGAGCCAGTTTGGCCAGGAAAGGCCAGTTTGGCCCAGGAAGGCCGGACCCAGTGTTGGGTGATGAGCTGCCCATTGGGAAGTCCAAGACTAGAGTGAACACGGACCGACAAGCAGGGTAGCTTGGTGAAGTGTTCAAGAGCCAACTCTAGTTCCCCCGGGAGATCGACTGGCCGATGCTCCCAGTCCAAGTGTGGGTAGCACTACCTACTTGGATACCTGTCGTGGCTCAACGGAACCTCGCTCTAAGCCCATGGCTAGAGCACCTAAAGGCGAAAGGCGGGGAAAGTACCCATGAGGCTTGCGTAAGGCCACGGTGTTCCAAAATGTTGTCCCAAAGTCCCAGACTGTGGAAAGGAAGAGGAGTAGCCCTCTGGTGTGGTGACAAAGGACACGGTCACCTAGTGAGGAAGTCCCAGAGGACAGTTGGACTTAGAGGTCGGGCCTGCGGGCCTTGATCCAGTGGCAGTGTTGGTGAACACGGCCATTGACAGAGAGGGACTTGGTGGGGACCGGAAAAGAGATATTGGGGAAGGTTATTCCCTAAGTCTGCGAGCATCCTAAGGATGCTAAGGAGTGGATCTGGGACGATCACTCATGGATGGATGGCCTAGTCTATGAGAGACGGGATTGCAATGTAAGTGGTGTTGGACCACCGGTGTGACCAAGGTGAATAGGTATGGCCTCAGCGTAACGGGCCGATATGTCGGTGGTACCTTGGGGTGTCGATCATGGGATCGGACACGTGAAGCACTTAGACCAAGTGCAAAGGTTGAGTGGCATGGATGCCATTCTCGGGGCTAGCAAGCCCCAAGTCCTAACTGGGACTTGTGGAGGTTGTGAATGAGACTCCTCCAAGTGGTTGGAGGTGTGGTTAAGTGACTAAAGTAAAATGGAAAAATTAGTCGCTTACACCAACCTACTTCTCAGTTCTGCGCTTACATTGCTGGCATATAAGGCAAGAACGAACATGGTCCGCTACATCACCTTCCATACCAGACCAGAAAAATCCCTTTTTCAATGAAGCCAGAGTTTTTCGCTTCCCACCATGTCCCACTGCCGGAACATCATGATGTTCCCGCAGAACCAACTGCTGCAGATCCTTAGAGGGAAGATACAATCTTTCTTGCTTATAGAATATAAGCCCATCCCGAATTGAGAAGTGAAGCTTTGCATTAGTGCGACTAACAACTTTTGCTGCTTCGCTACCAGGGCTCTGCTTCAACAACCCCGCATGGCATAAGATTGACTTCGCCAATGGATCACTTACATATGAAGCCCGAACGTCCTCCAAGTAGTCCGAACTGATTGCCGATATTGCCTGGAATTGAGCTTGATGACTCAATTGTAAGCAACCAAAGGGAACGATTCGAGAGATGATCCATTGGGGTTCAAATATAGAGGGAAAGGGCCCATGAACAAGAGTGCACCCCTTTTTCCAATCGGTTAAGGGTCTTGGGATATTTGGGGTTAAGCGTCCTTGGGTTTGAATAGTACTGGGCTGGGTGACTTCCCGGGAAGTCCAAACTCAGGAACTTACATTTGGTATCAGAAGGGTCTCGGGTCCGACTCTGTTGGTTGGCTAAAAGAATCACACCACATGTTGATTGACATCTGGCTGGTCCAATTTGCTCCTGCTGGGCTAGACCCGAGGGGTAGGGTGTCAAGAGAGTGGGGCTCTCGGGAGAGCTATGGCTCTCAGCTTCCGTTCACGAGGGCGTGAACTTGCAAGGAAGCGTGGTGGATTGTAAGCAACCAAAGGGAACGATTCGAGAGACGATCTGTTAGGGTTCAAATATAGAGGGAAAGGGCCCATCAACAAAAGTGCACCCCCTTTTCCAATCGGTTAAGGGTTTTGGGATATTTGGGGTTAAGCGTCCTTGGGTTTGAATAGTACTGGGCTGGGTGACCTCCCGGGAAGTCCAAACTCAGGAGCTTACATCAATGCATCTGGAACAATATTATCTTTACCAGGTTTATATATGATTTCAATATCATATCTAGCAAGCTTCTCTTGCCAACGAGCCTGCATTGGCGTAAGCTTAGGCTGCATTGCAAAGTAACTTAGTGTGTTACTATCCGTATAAACCTTAGTATGTCCACCCAAGTAGTGTCTCTAGTGTTCCAGGGCCGACACTATAGCAAACATTTCTTTCTCATGCGTTGGCCATCTTCGTTGAGTTTCATCCAATTTCTTGGAGTAGAACACAACGGGACAACCATGCTGCCTTAGCGTAACACCAACCACTTTGTCACAATCTTGCTGCAACACGGCACCAATAGCATAGCCAAATGCATCACAATGCACTTCGAAGGGTTTATCAAAATCTAGGATCCTAAGAACAGGAACCGTAGTCAAGATCTCCTTCAGCTGTGCAAAAGCACGCTGACAAACTGGTGTCCAATGAAACGGAATATTATTCTTCATCAACTCAGTTAACGGAAGAACAATCCTTCCAAAATTGCGGACAAACTTACGATAGTATCCGGCCAAACCGAGAAAGGAACGAACATCTGATATAATGGTCGGGGCTTCCCAAGACTTCACCGCTTCCACCTTCTTTGGATCGACCTCAATCACGCCACCACCAACTATATGTCCGAGAAAGTTTACGCGCAATTGACCAAAAGCACATTTACTTTCCTTAGCATACAGTTTATGTTCGCGCAACTTCTAGAACACCAGCTCCAAGTGTTTCAAATGATCCTCCAACGTTTCGCTGAAGACTAGAACATCGTCGATATAAAGGACAACAAATGTGTCCAAATAATCACCAAATATTCTATCCATCATAGTGCTGAATGTTGCTGGAGCATTGCATAACCCGAACAGCATAACAAGGAACTCATAAGATCCGTACCAAGTCTTAAAGGCTATCTTCTCCACATCCTGATCCACCACCCGTATCTGATGATACCCGAACCGCAAATAAAGTCGCGTAAAATACTTAGCCTTTAAGAGTTGGTTAAACAAGTCATCAATGCGAGGCAAATGATAACTATTCTTAACTATGATCTTGTTGAGTGCCCGATAGTCAATACACATCCTCATGGTTCCATCCTTTTTCATAACAAAAAGGACTAGCACTCCATAAGGTGACTTGCTTGGTCGGATATGACCTTTGTCAAGAAGCTCCGTGAGTTGCTTCTTGAGTTCAGCCATCTCCTTGATGTTCAACCGATATGGAGCTTTCGTAGGTGGTTTAGAACCCGGAATAACCTCAATCCGATGATCAACCTCACAGCTAGGAGGTAGCCCTGGCGGCAAATCCTTCGGAAAGATATCCTGGTTCCTCGCCAACAACTCCAATATCCTCTTTGGTATAGGATCAACCCCGTCGCTGATTCGAACTGAGTCATTAACACCCTTAGCTTCCATCACTTGAACCCAAAAGGTTTGACATCCCCTCTTAGCTGCTTTTTAAGCACCCTTGCAGTCAAGAACTTTGCATCCCAATCCTTTGAGGAACGCTTTTACAACTGAAAGGATACATCAGAACATCCTTCTAACTTCAATGTGATACGACTTTATCCAGCACCATAAATCCCTTTTATATATTTGTTGAAGAAGTCCATACCAAACACCATCTGAAAATCTGGTGTCTTCAACACTACCAAGTCCACTCTTTCTTTCCACTTAGATATCTTTATTGGAACATCACTCACAAACTTTCTGGCTACTTGCCCACCTTCTGCAAACCGGAAGTGCATAGGCGACATTTGCTCAGCATTCAATCCTAACAACTTAACTAAGTCTTCGGATATCATGCTATGCGTAGCTCCCGTGTTAATCATCACTCAGATTCGGTGTCCACGGACAAAGCCTACCAGATACATCAACGGATCAGTGTTTGCATTGACTGCAAGAAAAGCTTGAGGAAAGCAACGAAAGTTACTCACCTCTTCTTCCTCATAGTCTGCATTGACCAACTCGTCAACCCCTACAGCTTCACACCACCGTCTTCCCTTATGACATTAACCCGACACCTTGTCTTATGTTTGTTGGGACATTCCGAGGACCTAAGTTCCAACTCTCCACAATGGAAGCAATGACCCACACTACCCGTTCCGCTAGGAGCAGGTTTTGTAGGTTGCTGCTGCTTGTACCCACCAGGAGGAGGAACAGAGGGCCTAAGACCAGAAGAAGCTGCTGGCGGTCTCCAACCACCACCACCTTTGTTAACCGTTTCTTCTGAGCCTTCAGAGCAGAACCTGCCTTCCACCCTCTGTTTCCGATCACCTTGTTTATTCTCAAAAAATTTATTCTTATCCGAGTTACCAGCATACGATTGCTGATATTGTTCCATGAGCGAGTGACTAAAGGCAACTTGCTGCACTGCCTCCTTACACTCCAGATACGTCTTTAGTTTAAACTTCAAAATCTCATTACGAGAAAGTGAACTTAAACCCTCTAGGAAATAACTCCGAGCATCTTTGTCACTCATATTTGCAATCATAATGTGCTTCTGAGCAAATGCATTAACGTAATGCATGAGATCCCCTCGCTGCTTTAACCACCACAGCTCCGCGTGAAGTCTCAAACCAAGATTATCCGGCAAGTATTCCTTACGGATATGAGACCACATCTTGGTCCAACTTCTAGTCTTCTCTTTTTTAGCACACACCTGGTGCCACCAAGTTTTGGCATGATCGGTGAAAAAGGATTGCGCATACACAACTTTCGTATGATCATCTACGTCTGCCGCTATGAAATAGTTTTCCATATCGTAGACCCAGTCTTCCAAAACCTAATAGTCCCGCATGCCTCTGAAGTTGGGTGGTTTCAGGGGCTTGAACTTTGAAACTTGTGCAACCGGGGGCGGCTGCAAAACTTCATCATCCTCAAAACTTGAGGAGGAGTCCCGTTGCTTAGGCTTAGCTGGTTTAGCTGCCTCAACTTCTTTCTTCCTCTTCTTGTTCTCCTTCTTCAATTTGTGAATCTCCCTTCGCAAATTCTCGATCTCGACTTCCTGAGCTGTACGCTGCAGCGCTGCAGCATCCAGCTCTTCCTCTTCTGACTCAGCCTTTGCCTCTTCCGCAGGATCTCTAGCAGGAGTTTCCTCCTCTTGATTCGCCCGTCTAGAGGTTTCAGCGTCATCAGCACGGTTCCTCTTCACCATCCTGCTAGCTGCATGCATGCCTCTATCAGTAACTGAACATGCATATAACATTCTTACCGAATGGTGCAATCCAACTAATCCTACACAGGTCGCTTCGAATCTACTAGAAAAGTCTCTGCGTATGCAACTTGAGTCAGAAAATCCGACAAAAGTTGGATAGGAATTGCTGAGACAATTTCTCTGATACCAAATGTAGCGCACTTGAATTTGGAGCCGAACTCCAAGCCCATTGCGCTACGAACAAGGGTCCGGTACAATCCCACGAGCACCAGCTCCCCGTATCCAGCACTTGCACGCAAAATGGTGTCAAACGGAGTCTGGCACAATTTTGGCATACCGGTGGCCTAACACGAGGAGGAGAGTACTCCACCGACTAGAGCAGCGTGGAACTTGGGCTTAGACCCAAGCCGAACACAGAACAAGGAGCGACACAGCCCAGCAGGAGCCAAACTAATGTCTCAGGTGGTCGGACATGCATTCCAACCACTATCCCTACTATCCATTTGGAACCTCCCCCCCCCCCCCCCCCCCCCCCTTGAGGAACATACGTTTTGGGCTTTCACCCCAAGCCTCCCTTAGTACCAGGAGTTAGTCTTTGGGACAAACTCGAAACTTACTAAATATGGAATGTCTTTAAATTGCAAATTTGGACACGGGACGAACACCATTGTGTTCAGGCCAATCTCTACATTCCGTAAATATGCCAAATGAGCGAATCTAGACACTTTCCATAAATAGCATATAGGACCGAAATGAGACTAACACAAAGGGCATGATAGCGAGGGTGTTTGGCAGACACGGTAAGCTATCATCCAGCGATATTGAGGGACTAGTTTCAATATGCAAAGGTTCTTGTCACTAGCAAGTGCAAGACAAAACGAGATGGGAACTCCTTACCGGGCTAAGTATGCTTAGCTAATAACACGTAGGAATTCCGTCCTTATGCTCGTCCGGTCTAAGTACACTCGAAATGCCCAATTAACTCCACTAGCACAAGAGGGGCTACTAAAGGGATCCAACTGTACCGATCTTCTACTATCATGGCAGTAAGGAAAGAGTGTCCGTAAGGACTGGTCGACAAGTATCTTTCGATACCCAAAGTCACATTCGCGACAAGCATGAACCCTGACTGGTTGGAGGTGGCCTTCTGCTTGTTAAGTGGAGCAGCAGAAGGTTCCATTGAGTACCACCGTAATTTATGGGCTTTGGGCATTGCTGCAATTGGAAATCTTTGTGGTGGCTTTTGTCAACCATAGGGTGGAGCAATTCCAATGCAAGTTCCAATTCCAATGTAGTGTCAGCCACAAGGTTGAGCAATTTAAATGCAAAGCCTAACACAGGGATGGCTATTTCATGTAGCATCAACCACAAGGTGGAGCAATTCCAATGCAAGTTTCAATTCCAATGCAATATCAACCACAGGGTTGAGCAATTTTGCAAGTTCCAATTCCAGTGCAGTGTCAACCACAAATGGAGCAATTCTAGTGCAAGTGCATAATGGCATCCCTTGCACTCTCTATAAAGTCCTATGTATAGGCAGGAGCATATGCACAACCCTACATAGATGCACTAAACTTACGTGCACTCCATAAAAATTCTGCCCCTGTTTTAATGGGATGTGATTCCTCATTATATGGTTTCATTTTCCAATTGAACACTAGCTGGTATACTCAATAGTTGAGCCAGACTAATGGTCATTGATCACAATAGAGTCACCATATCCACTTCAACACATTGTTGACTTGCATCCTTCTATAGGGAGTGACCCACTAATCATGCCTAAAGGGATTGATCATTGAGCCTTCGAAGCACATATTCTTGCCATGATTAGAAATGCATTTTTCACTGATCCACCACGAAAGATTATAAACACTAATCTGTCAAAATGGGGAAGTATCAACCTAGCCAATGGCACTAATTATGTGGATCAAGACATATTTCCATGCCCCTCTTCTTATTTATCAAGCTGGCCAATAGAAATTTAAAGAATATATTCCCATTGTAGGAAGATAAAAGTTCCTCACCTCTCATGTACTGGAATTACTTCAATTTTAGCTATAATGATCAAGATTGCTGAAATGCCTTATCCACTACTTCAAAAATTAATCTAAAAGGAATACACCTCTTTATTTGAGATATGTCCAAAAGCTTATTTTCATTGGTAAAAAGAATAACAACTTCATCCTTCACTCTTTGTACAATTGCCTGTAAAATTGATACTAGATTTTTTGACCTGATTACCTTTATTGCAACATACATTCTCCAAACTAATTAATTATGGCTTTAAGTCCTCTCTTATAACACTCAATTCAAGGCTCTTAATCAAACTTCAAAGAGAATTCTCTCATATCTTCTCCTTGCTCTAGCACTTAAAAAAAAATTAGGGAGAAACTGATAAGAAAGAACAAAGATATTCTTCTATATTGTGAGCTTTAATTAGCTATGTCTTTGTAAAGAACAAGTTAATTATTTTAGCAAAATATACAACCATTTAAAATCTAGAGATATATGAGAATCTTAAAGAGCCATACATATTAATTATGTGATTGATTATAAGAGGATTAATACTGTTGAGATGAATGGGGTTATGAGCAAGAGGTGATAATCAATTCCCAAAGTTATAATGCTAATAGCTTGTTTTCCCTCTCATTTTGATGCTCTGCAAAAGAATTTTAGAAAGAGTTAGGCTCAAAGAGGTTGATTCATATGTCATTTTATCACATGTAAACAACCTCTTAGAGCCTACACTTCTCACAAAAGAATAAAACTTTTTTGTAGGGAAAAAAGCATGGAGATGAAAGGGAGAATAAATTATCAACACTATAACTTTTATAGTTGTAGGGCCTCTTTTATAACCCTATTCATCTCAGCAAATATTATTCCTCTCACAATCAATTACGCATATTTTAATATCCAAAACATTGATTGATTATGTTCTTATAAAGAATATGTTAAATCTTTGTTTATAGTGGATTTGTCCAATAAATATATCCTACTATTTGCAAAATTAAAATAATATTAAAAAAATTAGCATATCACTAGAATCTAGAAAGCAATTGCCATTGAAGAGAAATGACTATTGATCGTGGCTGTTGATTGTGACTTTTAATTTTTAGGGTTTTACAGCTAATAGAGTTAAGTTACTTTTATAATTGTCATAAGCTGATGATACTAAAGTTGTATTCTCAGCCAAAATCTATGCAAGGTTGAGAAAATGAATTAACATTATGTTATCCATTTATATTTTAGTTTAAAAGGCTCAATAGAAGGGATTTTAAGTTTATAAGGTTTAACTAGATCTTCTAAAAATTATATATATACAACAATTAAAACACTTTATACATCTATGAGTGGGATTTTGGTTTGGATTCAATCTTTACTATTTTCTTCTATATATAAACTAGATACACACGTGGAAGCTTTTCAAAGGCTTTGAAAATTGTGACCATTGGACATACAGAAGGACACTTGACGAAGGCTTTGAAAATTGTGACCATGGACATGCAGAAGGACACACAGACCGCTTGTGACGATTAATCATTTGGATGTCGAATTTTAATATTTCCCCTTCCAAATGCATTTTTTCTTTTAAGAACCAACTCGACTTTACAAGAATAAAGAATCGATTTTGATACAATAGCGGTGACTGCGGCGAACTAAGACTGCGTACACAGCAAAAAAGACAAAATCCAGAGATACGAAATCCGCTTCACCAGAACCACTCGCGCTTGGAATTCACGGCCTTGACGCTGCTGGGAACGAGCGGCATGCCTTCAAACAGAGTCACGAAATGGTTTAAACATCTGGATCTCCGGTGGCTGTGACCGGTCAAGCTGCTGATTCCAGAAGAGCCAATTTCTACAACGCGGCCTGGAACAAGCAATCACACTACGTGTTAGACATCGTCACAGGCCAACAAAGACGGACAAGCAAGTTAGAATCCGTCACAGGTGTTCAGTGCGTATTTTACGCACCTTTAACCCAGATTGGTGGAGCCTTTGTGACGTTTGCTACGAGGAAGGACATGGCGATGTCCTCGCAGTTCCTGTGAGTTGAAAGTCACGAAAGGCGTCAAAACAAAGCTAGACAATTGCCACGCAAGAGGTCGAGAGACGTGACGCAACAAACCTCTCGTTGGCAACGTAGCTCCGGATGCTCTGAGGCATCTGGTAAGTGTAGAGCTCCAAATACTTGCTGTGGAAAAACGCGATCTTGGAGAGGACCATGCTGTATGATCCCGTCCACCATACAGACCACCACCCTCCGTATCTATACGTCGGAGTTTGGCCCTGGAAATCGGCAATGCAAAACCACTGTAAGAAAATACCAAAAGAAGCAAAGCTTACTGTTCTAAGTTTGCAAAAGAACTGGAAACTAGCCTAAGCCTATTGTTCGTTCTAAGTTTCCAAAGAACTGGGAAAAGAAGGGAATTTTTCCAAGTACCTTAGATTGGAGCCAGTGCATTCGAGGAACAAAGCCGACCATGGAGTCTCTAGCGCTCAGCCAAACGTTGAAAGCAAGCTCCATGGTGTCGCAAGAGACGAGGACGTCGTCGTCCACGGAGAAGACGGCGTCGGTGTTGAGGCCAGTGATGGGCTTAAACCTGTTGTTGAGATTGTCCTCGAGGTTGACATCAAAGTGGAGCTCGGGAGCTCTGGATCCGCGCCGATGCCTCCTGGCGATGGTTTCCAGCAGCGACAAATGCAGCTCGTCACTGGGCGGCTCCGGCTCGCTCCACACGACGCGGAACGCGTCCACCCCCTTGCACGACGCGTAGTGCGCCACGGATTTCTTGAGAAGATCCTCCCTCTTCCAGGTGTTGACAAGCACCGTGTAGCGCTGCCTGGATATCCAATCCCGAAAGTTTCGCATCAAACACTTGGATCCCACTGCCAAGAGAGATTTTTTGTGCTCTTACCTGAGATCTTGATCATCGCGCTGCGGCTCCTCCAATCTGTGCTTCCAGCCCACCAGAGTGGACGCGCGCCTCGCCAGCAGCGCCGTGGACAGGAGAATCACCACGAAGACGAGCAGCTTGATGTGATAGGACGAGTGATTGGAGAAGAGAATCCGCAATCTCTGGACCAGCAATCGGTCCCTCTGGCCCTTCATTCTTGGGCCTGGATTGCCGGGCTTGATGTCGAGCACAACCATCCCGCAAGAAGAGGCCGCGCAAAAATAAACCCTCTACCTCACTCCAGTATTTCCATCCAAGAACGCTCCAATCCAGGTCAAGAACCGCGGAGCTCGCAATGCAAACCCTAGATCAATCCGGCAGCGCTCGCTGCCAAGCTCTCCCTCGCAGGCCAACGGCAGAATCCATGCCCTGCCCTTTCAAGATTACCCCCTGCCTATCTAACAGAATATTCCATTCCCTACACTTTGCCGCGTGGTTTGACAAGGTTTTGCCCAGGACGATTTCTAGGGTTTATGGCGCATTGCTCTCCTCGGGCGCGCGATGTCGACAAGATCCAGCAGCGTTTTCTCGGCAGCACGCTAACGCGCTGGATGATCGGCGGGCCACCCATGAAGTGGATTTCCGGCCAGTTCAGAAGCCGACTGGTAAGATTTCTTTGAGCTTCACGTCATTGTCTTACTGCAGCTATGCATTGCCGTGTCTTGTAGAGGAGGCTGGGCGAGTCTTACACTCTTTTCCCTCGGCTCTGCCAAGTGGTGCTCGTCGTTCACTATTCTTGACTGCGTGTACTTCTTCTCGTAGACTTTCTACGTTCTCGATCGACGCCATGTGTTGGCCCGCGGTATGGAATGCCGGCGCGTTTGGAGAGATTCTAAGCTCGCCGAACGGATCTCTATGAATTCCGGTTCACGACTGTGATGCAAGGGCGGCGAACAAACCTTTTCTCGAGATGGAATTCTCTACAATAGGTGGGGACGTTCTTTTTCTTGGCTTGAGTCTTTGTTTCACTGGTAATTGTTGTGATCAGGATACCACCGTTCGCCCTTTGGAAAGACGCAGACTGTAGCCGATAGCGATTCCAAAGGCGACGTGCCATCAGGTTTTGTACTAGCTGGTGTATCACTTGTAGCTGTACGTGCTCCAACTCCACTTCCCGTGAGGGATGGTCTTGCTGTGATGGAGGTTGATGCTATTGCAATCGTTTCCTCGCACAGCTGACACTGGTTTAAGCAGGTAGTCCTCGAGCTAAAGGCAGATGGTACTACTGGTATTCGTGATGGTCCATCTGTGAACCATGCCCAAACAAGTTCTTGATCGAGATCTCTTATACGGTTAGCATCTTATTCTTCCTCCTTCCCCAGGTAAGCTTTCATTTTCATCAACTCCTATGTGGTTTTCTTTTCTTTTCTTTTTCTTTCAGAATCCTGGGTCATTACTGCGCTTCGCATTTGCAGCTGATGCCTTTAAAATGGTGACTGCTCCAAAGGAGAGCTACCGCGAGTCGATATCAGATAGCTGTACTATATTTTGGCAACCGTGGAGACGAGTGAGCTTGACACGAATGACAGTGAGGCTAATTTGATTTGCGTCTTTGGTAATTGTATCGATTTTATTTGCCTCAAGCTCAAGCTTCTAAACATCAGCGATTTGTTTATATTTCGTTGGGAAGTATATCTCCACCCCACTACAAAAAAGAGGTGGCCATACAAAAGAAGAAATCGTGGCACGACATTCGCTCTCACTCTACGATCCAATTGACTTTCTGGAACACTCCCTTCTGAGCATTATAAGTGTACCTGACGGGAAGAAACTTTGTTATAGGCACACAAAGTCAGGCTTTCTTTCAAGTTACCTGCAAAGGAAGATTGGAGGGAGCTCGTCAGCGGCACCAGCCGGGAAGAGGTTCTGGCGCCTGGCCGTCTCCTCCGCGTACTTTTGGGGAACCAGCACCTGGCAAGGACCTTGTATCGATCCAACCAAATTGTTATCGCAATGGTTTGATTCATACACCTGATCCAAGAACAACGAAGTGAGTGTGTCATCTTTAAAAAGAATGTATGCTCAAGTTACCTCGCCAGCCTCAGCGTCATCTGGTCGACCCGCAATCGCTGGCATGTCGTTTGGATAGTAGCACCAATTGACGCGAACCCACTTTGCGCCAGACTCGAGATCCTCCCACAGAGTCTGGAAAACTTAAGCTTGAGCGAGAACTAGAAATGAAAACTTGGAAGTACCTGAAGCCTTGCAATGTAAGGTGGGATCTCGGGCGACTCTGGACGAAACAGCGCGCAGTCTTTTATCTTGTACGTCCAGCCTCCAACGCAGCAGGAGCTATAGTAGACTCGCTTGTCCACCACCTTGGTAGGAGCTCCAACCCAATCGACGTGAAGGCAAACTTGGCCGCCCGAGTTGTCGGGCTGGGTTGTAGTCGCAGCGTTTTCGGCCGGAGACGGAGCTGGGGGCGTTACTTGCTGAGCTTCGGCTTGAGCTTCTTGAGCCTGTACCTGGGCGGCTTGAGCTTGAGCTTTCAGCTTTTCCATGGCCTCAATAACTTCCTGCGATGGAGCCTTCTGCTGCTGCGGCTGCTTGGTTGCGTCACTCGGACCATTAGCCGACGTAGCTCCTGTTTGCTGAGGAGTCGTAGGCTTAGTTTCGGGTTTCCTGATTGGCATTTTGTTTGGCGTCCCAGAGCCTTTCTTCACGGGTCCATATCTCGGCTTCACTCCGTTGCACTTTGGACAGGACCAGTCGCCTTTTGGATACTCCCAAAATGGTACGCACTTGTAGTGGAAAGCTTTCTCGCAGCCATCGCAGACCACCACACTCGCTGTGTCCCTCACAATGCACTGGCAGAGATCGCACGGTACCAGCGTCATCATGTAGGCGTTGCTGACATCGCACATCTGCTGGGGTACATAGCTCTCGGCCTTTAGCTGTTGGACCAGCGTCACAAGCTGTTTGTGTCTAATCATCTGTGCTTGCTCGTCAATCTCGTCGTAGTCGTCAGATTGTTTCAAGTCGGCATCCGCGTCATCGTCGAGCGAGAGAGCATTCGGGGAAGTCAGGAGAGCTGCATTAAATGGATCCCAAGCTAAGCAGATGATTCAGAACGACAGAACAACGAAAATACAATATAAAAAAAAGGTACCTGATTGAAGCTGATTTCCATCATCCTCGGAGCTGTCATCGTCCGAATCCGAATCTTCGCCTTCAACTTTTACTTTCGCATCCTGCAAGGAAGTCAATGAGATAAGAGCACAACGAATGATAAACTCCGTTACCTCTTGAGGCCGCGGAGCCGGCTCAATGCTCCCTTCGACAGTTTTCCGGTATCCCATTGTTGATATCATGCTGTCGAGTGACTGCTTTGGCAGGAGACTGCTTGGTGATATCCTCGCAACCAAGGCGCTTAAATTAGTTTCTGCGTCATTCGCCAGTTGCATTTCTATCTCCGTTGGCGGCTTACCACCTCGCATCTGTGATAGCCCGGCCAGCACCAGAATTACATCCGCAGTCTTCCCAAGAATGTGGTTCACCCTCTCCTCGACCTTTTGCTTTGACTTTTTCGAGCCACCATCCACTAGAGAATCTCGCGCTCGTTTCCTGCTGTAAACCCGTGCAACCAGCTGAGGACTTCCCTGCTTGTCCACGATCCCATTCCCGTGTTTCAAATGCAACCCATTCGGAACTCTCGCGTCGGCGTCGATGAGCTCTTCGGGGTCCATTCTCGTGTCACGTAGCGACTTGTCTTTCTTTAGCACGTCCAGTTTCTTCTTGTTGTCGAGACCTGTGCAGTGATTTTCCATGGCTAAATTCAGCTACTCAAAATGAAGCTACGAGCTTGCGGCTTGCAAAGAAAAATTGGTTCCTGCAAAACGAAGAAAAGACCAAACTGTTTAGAAACGAAGATATATGAACCAAAACATTCCACCAAACCTTCTAAGCAAAGAAAAAGAAAACAAAAGAAAAACTCCACACAAAGCAAACATCCTCACAAATCTGAGCTAAGTGGAAGCATCGAAAAAATGCGTGACGAGAGAGCTCGCGGGTAGCCAGCCAGCCTAGGGTAAAGCCAAGCTCACGCAGCACACACCTCTCCCAGCGCTAATCGCTCTAATCCTGCGAGAACAAGCGGTGCCCTACCAGGAATTCCCCAATGCTGGCAGCCGCTGCAGCGACGAAATCCCGGGTTACCTCATCGCGAAGCTCCCGATTCGGCCATGGCGCGCACGCTCGACGCCGCCGCCTCGCCGCCGCCTCGCCCCCCGGCCCTCGGCCGCCCCGGCGGCGCCCGCCCTGGCTTCTTGGGCCTCTTCTTTTTCAAAAATTTGAAACGATTGATACCGCGGGGGCCTTTTTTTCTCTTCGTCTACTAAACCATTTGGGCTGTGGCAACTAAGTGCCCTCGCCAAAACCCACAACAGCAACTTCTACCCTCAAAGGCAAAAAAAAAAATTGCTGCCCTAGCCCTTTGGAGCTATGACGTTGGCTAGGGTAAAATCGCCCGAAAGGGTTCCACGTGGCGAAGTATAGTCTGCCACGTCATTGGGGTTTTAGTGCCAGCGTGTAGGGATATGGCGACGACGACGAGCATGGCGTCGCTCGCCAGCTCCATGGCGGGGCTCTCGCTCGGATTCTCGTCGAGCTCGGGATGGAATCGGCGATTGGCGCCGCTGCAAGTCTCTCCGGCGGTGAGTTTCTGGCCGCATTGCGCGTGATTCCGTGTGTGTTGGTCCAGATTTTGCTCATGGATTGCGCGGTGGCGGTGTGTTGTGCTTTGCATTGTTGTCGCGAGAATGTCTCACGGCCTGGATGGGAATTTCATGTTTTGGAGATCGTTCTCATCGCATCGAGCTCGGGAAGCTGAGATTTTTTCTTGTGGAAATGTCCTCCAGGGTGGAAGGCTGGCATCCAGACCATGCACGATCACAATGACGGTAAGCTCTGCTCTCGCAGCAATGTTTTCTTCTTTCTAGCTGATCAAAGCTTCTACTTGTATACAGATAAGAAAATGGGAGCTTAAGAAGCTCAAGGAGAAGAAGAAAATGCACGTCCGCCTGGGCGACACAGTGAAGGTGATCTCCGGAAGTGACAAAGGCAAAGTTGGAGAAGTCACGAAGCTCTACCGCAAATGGAGCCGGATCATCGTCAAGGACGTAAACATGGTGACGAAGCATATGAAGCCCAAAGAGAAGGGCGAAAGTGGCCAGATCCTTCAAGTAAGCAAAGATCAAACGTTTCTCTCCTCACAGCTTCGAATCTCTCCTCTAGAATTGAAACTTTGCTGCAAGAACTTGACTCTTTTTATCTTTCCTTGCTCGCAAGAGTTTTGACCCCTTTTTTTTCTTTTTCTTTTTTTTTGTTCAGGTGGAAGCTCCAATACACAGCTCCAACGTCCAGCTCTATTCCATCAGTGCCGAGGTTGTGAGCCGTGTGGGACACAAGGTCCTCGAGGATGGAACTAAAGTTCGCTACTTGATCAAAACCGGGGAGGTCATTGATTCTATTGAGCGCTGGAAGAAACTCCGCTTCCGGGACAAGGACAAAGACAAAGAGAAGGATTCCAAAGCCGGCGAGCAAAAGAAATCCGACGGCGATAAGCAATGACGATTGGAAAATCTGCTGGACATTTCAGTCCGTAACTTTCCAGGGAACAAGCACACATCGTAATCCAAGGCTTTGATTAATTAAATGTGGTTAACAGCCATAGCGATGGGTTTTTCCCAATTATACGAACGCGATGAATCGATGTTTCTCCTCAGCTCTGCCATGTAACTGCGAAAGGCAAAACTCTTTCAGGGAGATCTTCATGGAACTTTCCGACTTACATGACTTCTGTGAGCTTGATCCTCCAGGGGGAAAGCCTTGGACGGAGTTGATCTCATGAGCTCCGGATCGAGTCTCCAGCGTCCTTGAAGCAACCAAACGAAAAACAGGATTTTGATCGTCAAAAGTATGAAACGAAGGAGAAAAACTCTCTCCTTCTCACCGACTTCCTTGAAGAGACTCCTTCACTGTGAGGCTGTTGATCCGCTCCAGCTGATCCTGCCGCGAGACACAAACGAGGAACTCATAATCTAATCATCGAAGGAAAGAAGGAAATCATCCATCACGAACTATGGACAAGAAAAATGAGGAACCATACCTTTTCATCTTTGCAATGATTCATTTGACGTTAATGACCGCTGCTTCTAGATGTTGAGTACGTGATCTTAGCTGTGGTGGTACAGACCTGCAAAGATTTACGACCAGGTGAGATTTACGAGAAAACAGAGACAAAACCACCTCCAAAGAAGAGTGGAGCAACAGGAAAAAGCTTATCTCAATCGAGAGATCGACAATCGCTGCCGTTGAAACTTCCCGATGACGCGAATACTCTGGAAACCCAATCTATAGGTTGCCTCAAAAGAGATGTTGCGCGTAAGTTCCGGTCTAAAGCGGACTGTGGTGCTTGGACAATGTGGATGTGCCGGAGTGGTTATCGGGCATGACTCGAAATCATGTGGGCTCTGCCCGCGCAGGTTCGAATCCTGCCATCCACGTAACCTTTTCCGCCTGAGCGCGATGGCGCTGTGTTGTGCTTTGATCTCACGGCCTGGATGGGAATTTCATGTTTTGGAGATCGTTCTTCGAGAAGCTGAGAATTTTTTCTTGTGGAAATGTGCTCCAGGGTGGAAGGCTGTATCCAGACCATGCACGATCATAACGACGGTAAGCGCTGCTCTCTTCTTTCTAGCAGGAACTTTTCCTGATCAAAGCTTCTACTTGTATACGGAGCTCAAGAAGGTCAAGGAGAAGAAGAATGTACGTCCGCCTCTCTTCGGCAGACAAAGGCAAAGCAAATGGAGCCGGATCATGGTCAAGGACGTAAACATGGTGACGAAGCACATGAAGCCCAAAGAGAAAAGTGAAAGCGATCAGATCCTGCAAGTAAGCAAAGCTCAAACATTCTTTTCTCTCCTCGCAAGTCTTCCCCGTAGCTTCGAATCTCTCCTCTAGAACAGAAATTTTGACTATCTTTTCGTGCTCGCAAGAGTTTTGACTCTTTCTATCTTTCTTTTTTTTTTTTCAGGTCATTTCATGTCCTTTGTGTTCTAGATGTGTAAGATGCTCGGCCTGCATTTCTGAGGTTTCAAGAGCTTGCTTCCACTCCCTACTATATTTCTCTTCACATCCAGCTTCTATGAATTACTGGGAGAACGTTCTAAAGTTCTAGAGAAACATTGTGAGCCGTGTGGGAGTCAAGGTAAGATTCCAAAACCGGCGACGAAAAGAAATCGGACGGCGATAAGCAACGACGATTGGAAATTCTGGTGGACATTTCACTCCGTAATTCTCCAGCGAGCAAATTTCAGACACTCCTTGTATATTCGAATCTGCGAAAACAGGAAGATCTGGGCCGTCCATGCGAGAAAAGGGGGTCAAATAAACCCCTTTACCCTAGCTATTTTCTCCAGGGGTTGAGCTGAGCGAGAGGAACACAATGGCGCTGGAAGACTGTCGTCGGTCCAGTGCGCTGCCATCGTTCCTCTACAAGAGCAAGGGATTCAAGGCGCCAGCTCCGGCGCCAGCGATCAATGGCGGCGGCGGCGGCGCTCTCCAATCTTCCAGGTTTCTCATCCCATCCCCAGACGAGTCGAAAAAGATCGCGATGTACTCGCCGGAATTCTACGCGGCGTGCACTGTCGGGGGGATTCTTAGCTGCGGCCTCACTCACACGGCCGTGACGCCCTTGGACATGGTCAAGTGTAATATGCAGGTAAGCTCGGGTTTCTTGTTTAAAGCGTGTGGCTGATGAATGGATTCTTTGCTCAGATCGATCCCGCCAAGTATAGATCTATCGGCAGTGGATTTGGGGTTTTGTACAAGGAGGCTGGCCCCAAAGGTTTGTTCAAGGGATGGGTTCCGACGCTGTTCGGATACAGTGCGCAGGGAGCTTTCAAGTTTGGCCTCTACGAGTTCTTCAAAAAGTACTACTCGGACTTGGCCGGAGAGGAGAATGCGTACAAGTACAAGACTTTCATTTACTTGGCCGGATCTGCCTCGGCCGAGTTCTTCGCCGATATTGCGCTGTGCCCGATGGAGGCCGTCAAGGTCCGGGTCCAAACCAAGCCCGGATTCGCTAATGGGCTTCTCGATGGCCTGCCAAAAATCACGAGGGCTGAGGGCGTTCCTGGGTATGTTCTTGTCCTTTTTCTTCTCTGTTCCTTTTTAACACTAGCTATTTCTGTGCTCAGACTTTACAGAGGACTGGTGCCTCTCTGGGGACGCCAAATTCCATGTAAGCTATCCAACTCTCGAACGCAAACACGACGAAAGAAATGGTTTTTGCTGACTTGTTTGTGACAAATTCTCGTTTCTGGCAGACACGATGATGAAGTTTGCATGCTTTGAGGCCACGGTCGAGGCGCTTTACAAGTACGTTATTCCCAAGCCCAAGGACGAGTGTAGCAAGGTGGAGCAGCTGGGTGTTAGTTTTGGTGGCGGTTACATTGCTGGAATTTTTTGCGCTATCGTCTCGCACCCTGCTGACAACCTTGTCTCGTTCCTCAACAATACCAAGGACGCAACCATTGGCCAAGTATGTATCCTTGTTTTCTTCTTGTTCTTGCGCTTATTTCGTTATCTTTTGCTCCAGGCCGTCAAGAGCATGGGCCCGGTGGCTCTCTTCACCCGGGGGCTACCGCTGCGTATCGTGATGATTGGAACACTCACTGGAGCACAGTGGGGAATCTACGACGCCTTCAAAGTCTTCGTTGGACTGTAAGTTTCTCGCTCTCTCTTGTGGGGAAATCTCAAATCTCTATTCCAGGCCGACCTCTGGAGGAGTTTCGAAAGCTCCCGAGCAGCTAACCACGCCGCTACCACTTCCCTCCGCCTGAGGGCAAAGGATTCTTTTATGGCGAGACGAAAGAAAGGACCAAGTTTTGCTCTTCATACCCCCCCACCCCGGATAACTTATTGATGATGAACCTTTTGATATACTCCTATATATTGATCATATTGGTGCATTGTTTGGTAATAAAGCAAGAGTCTTCTTAATTGGTTTTTTGTTTATCTGTTAATGGTTTTATTCTCCAATATACAACAGTTCATTTCTGTCTCACAGCGCCCAGTGTTCAGCATCCAATTCCTAGATTCACTATGGTTGCGGTTGCAGTCCTTTGCTCTTCTGAATGGCAAGTGTGGTTGCAGTCCTTCACTCTTCTGAATGGCAATTGCTTGCGTGTCTATTTTTTGTCGTTCTTCCTCTATCATACTCAAGAAATCACAGAGCTTGGTTGAGCATTAATAGCATTAAATATCAATGGTGCAAATAATACAATGATTATATTTTTAAAATATATTAATAAAAAATTTTTTAAAAATAGTGTGAGGGCCAAGTGTACGGCTATGATGCTGTATACTAATATTAGCGTAGTGGGATTTTGGTAGCCATCGGATTGGTTTCAATCCGGACCACTCACTCCTGTATATAAGTTAGGGTTTTTGGGCTAATTGATATACACATTTCTGTATTCCCTTTCCATATTCCATGCACTCACATTGGTGGAGGTGAGGGGCACCTTTGATTGTCCCTGGGGAGTGCTTGGATTTGGGATTTTGGTTTAGATCTAGCTTTTTGCATTGTCTAGATCTACCATTTCTTTCCAGCTCTTTGTCATTTATCTTCTTTTGCTCTTTCTTTTTCATTTATCTTCATAGCTGATCTGCAATCTCCTCCTTTGACTCTAGAGCAGCAGTTAGTTTAATTGCTTGATGTTATGCGCTTGCAATTGAACAACCAAACTCAGTTGATAGCGGCGTTCACGGCACATGGTACAACTCCTCCTGCTCTTGGTGCCAATCCTTGCGTTTGGCCGGAGTTCTTTCGTGGGAGTCCTGGGGATGATGTGTACCATTGGTTCGATCACTTCACGGTGATTGCCACATATCATTCTTGGGATGATGCTCAATGTTTGCGTGAGTTCCCCACATGTCTCCAAGGGACAGCATTGCAGTGGTACAATGGATTGAGCGCAGCCACTCGTGGCGATTGGAGTGTTCTTCCGGACGTCTTCAAACGCGCCTTCGGACACGCCAATGATTGTGATGATGCCTTCCAACAATTGCATCATCTTTGCCAAGGGCCATCTAAGTCGGTGATGCAATTTGGCGTTCGTTTCCGAAGTCTTTTGCTTTATGCGGAGTCAAATATGTCGGAGCGAATCAAGCTAGGAATGTTGTGGCCAGCACTTCGTCAAGATCTTGTCGGACTTGTGCATGCACTTGCTCCTGCCACTCTTGACGATGCTCTTCGCTTGGCACAACGTTATGAGACGTCGCCTCTTCCACTTCTTGCTACACGTCTTTCAGCCCCACTTCCTATGAGTGATGGTCCTGTTCCCATGGAAGTTGATGCTGCTGCTACTTGAGTCCAAGGACAAGGGCGAGGACGTGGTCGTGGCCGTGATGTTCGTTGCTGGGCGTGTGATGAAGTTGGTCATACTTATCGGCGTTGTCAGCGCTTTCCGGATTGGCGACCTCCATTTCCTGGGTGGAGACCTTGGCATCAGCAACGTCCCATTGGTGTTGCTGTGGTGGAAGGTTTGGATACCGAGGTGCATTCGGGAAACGAGGAGTCGCGCGAGTAATGGAGGGACCTTGTGCGAATAAGTTAGTGACCCCTCCATCTTTCTTTCGAGAGTATCATCAAGGGGTTCACTCGGCACCGGTTCATCTAGTGTTTACTTTCCAAGTTCGTTTTTATAACAAGAGGTCTCCGATTCTTCTCTCCGTGTTGGTTGATACAGGTTCGAGTTTATCTTCTATTGCTCGATCTGTTGCCACACGTTGTCGTCTACACTTGCGTCGTGCGGCGGATCCAGTTTTCATTCTTTATGGCAACGGCCGTACACATGCATGTGCACGAGATGAGGCAGACCTGGTTGTGCGTGTGGGCGATCTCGAGCTTGAGTTGCAGTCGTTGCGGGTGGTGTTGAGTCAAGCTTTTGACCTCATTCTTGGTATGGATTGGTTGCAGCGCAATCATGCCAAGTGTGACTTTGAGGCTTCTCCCCCTTGTCTCATACTTCCTTATGTTTCATCCATTCCTCTCACTTCCGTACTTCTTCGTCCCTCTACTTCTACCTCTGCTTCCATTACTTTTGTTCCCCCACTGTTTCCTCTTGTGCTTCCATCTTGTTCTGCTCTTCCCTTTCCCGATCCCTCCGATGATCTTTGTGTTGCAGCGGTTGACCGGCTCATGAAGGAGTATTCTGATCTTTTTGAATTTGACCTATCGTCTGGGGCCAAGATTGCCACACGTCATCCGATTCCAACCGGGGATGCTCGTCCAATCAAGGTTTCTGTTCGTCGTCGGTCACCCAAGGAGATCAAGATTTTACGTGCAAACATCAAGGAGATGTTGGAGAAGGGTGTTATTCAGAAGTCGCGGAGTCCTTGGGCATGTGAACCTCATCTTGTGACGAAGCCTGATGGTAGTATTCGTTTCTGCATCGACTATCGTCCGTTAAATGAAGTGACGATCCCGGACGTGTACCCTCTTCCTCACACTGCTGATCTCTTGGATCCTCTGGGGCGAAGTCGTTGGTTCACCAAGCTAGATCTTGCTTCTGGGTATTGGCAAGTACCGATGGCCGAAGAAGATATTCCTAAGACTGCTTTTCGTACACCATTTGGTCTGTACAAGTTCTTGGTGATGCCGTTTGGTTTGAACAATGCTCCAGCAACTTTTCAGCGGATGATGGACGAGGTTCTTTGCGATATGCCGGAGGTGACGGCTGACTTCATTGATGATGTCTTGATCCACTCAGAGGGGACGTGGGAGGAGCACGTTCGTGATGTTTGTAAAGTGTTGGATCGGCTACGCAACGTTGGTTTAAAGCTGAAGTGGTCAAAGTGCGTGTTTGGGTCCAAGGACACAACTTATCTTGGGTACCGTATTTCTCGTGAGGGTTTGCAAGTTGATCCTGACAAACTTGTAGCCGTTCTAAAGTTCCCTACTCCGAAGTGTGTGAATGATGTGCAGCGCTTTTTGGGTAAGGTGCAGTATCTTGGTCGTTTTGTGGATCATCTTTCCGATCACACTACACCATTGCGAGCGTTGCTGAAGTCATCAACGTCATCTTTCATCTGGTTTCCGGATTGTGAGCGGGCGTTCGTGAATCTCAAAGAGCTATTGACGACTCCTCCGGTTTTGGCATATCCTGACTACACTCGGCCTTTTATTTTGCGCGTGGATGCTTCTGACATTGGTCTTGGAGGTGTGTTGATGCAAGAGAGCTCGAGTGTACCTGGTCAATGCCATCCCATTGCATACATAAGCCGTACATTACAACCAGCGGAGATGAATTACTCCACGACGGAGAAGGAGTGTTTAGCAGCAGTCTGGGGTTTCGAGAAACTTCATGCATATCTACATGGTTCTCGGACGTTACTTGAAGGTGACCATGCTGCTGTTACTTCATTATTGAAGCGGAAGAACCTGGTTGGTCGTACGGCTCGATGGGCTTTGAAGCTTCAGATATATGATTTCGATGTTGTTCATCGCCCAGGGAGTTCTATGGCTGATGCTGATGCCCTTTCTCGAGCTCCTCTTCCTTCTCCACTCACTTCTCATGTTTTTGACAAACCTGTTGTTCCAGCATTTGTGGATTTTCTAGATGAGGATTCTGTGCCGTCGACAGTTGCTATCCTTGACGTTCAGTGTCCACAGGGCGCAGAGCAAGATCTACCTTCTCTTAATGAGGTTCGCGAGGCTCAAAAGATTGAGCCGTGGATTCGAAGGCTTCGAGATGGGTTTGAGAATCTTGCATCACTTGCTGATGACTTGCCTTTTTGGCATTTACATTCTCAATATCGCCTTGAAGATGGCCTTCTTTATTTTGTGGGGACGGACCCTGATGGTCATTTACGGCTGGTGGTGCCTTTGGTGTTTATTTCGCGGTTTCTCCATGCCTACCATGATTCTCCTGTTCTAGGTGGTCATATAGGACACCGTCATGTCACCGAGAAGCTGCGCAGATCTTTCTATTGGCCAGAGATGCGACGTGATATTATCCGGTATGTGCGTAACTGCGTTTGGTGCTAAGCTCGTAATACTCCCCCTTGTGCTGCGGAAGGACGGTTGGAGTCAATTGCAGTTTCTCGTCCGTTTGAGTTGGTGGTGTTTGATCTTATGGGACCTTTTCCACGATTGACTGCTGGCAATGAGTATGTTATTATTGCTTCTGACTACTTGACTCGTTGGGTGGAAGTTGGTGCTCTTGCTAGTGCCTCTGCAACTGCTGTTGGATACTTCCTCCTCAATCGAGTGGTGTTCCAGCATTCTTGTCCAGAGCGGATTCTTTCGGATAATGGTCCTGCATTTATGGCTGAGGTATTTCATGTTTTAACATCTCGGTTGGGGATACGCCACACTTTTATGAGTGCTTATCATCCATAATCAGACGGTCTAGTGGAACGGCTCGTTCGGACATTCAAAGGGATGATTGCGAAGTATGTGAACTTTCAGCATTCGGATTAGGATGGTTATTTGCCGTCTCTTCGGTATGCCTATGTCACAGGGGTGCAGAGTTCTGTTGGTGCTTCACCATATAAACTTCTATATGGTCATGATCCAATATTACCAACAGAGTTGGGTTTACCTTCGCGATTGCCACGAGCTCCTGATGCTAGGTCATGGGATCAATATTTGACAAGCATTCTTCCACTTGTCCGAGCAGAGTCTGCTGAACACTTTGGCCGCGTACAAGTGGGACAACAACGGCACTACAATTCCCACCATCGTCCACCTGCAGAATACAAAGTGGATGATTTGGTGTTAGTCCGTTTTCCCCATCTTACGGTACGTGGTTTATCTAAGGGGCTCTTTGTGCAGTGGAAAGGACCGTATCGGGTGTTGCGGCAAGTTGGACCATAAGTTTATGAGGTTCGGCATGACATTCAGCAGGCCGATCCTCCGGAGATTGTGCATGTGTAGCGGTTAAAACGCTTCATACAAAGGGATCAGGAGCAGTTAATACCGTCTACAGATCCACCGATGCCTCCTCCTGATGTTCCTCCAGATCTCGGCCCATCTACAAGAGAACCCTGACGGCCTTCCATTATTCCGAGAGGAGGGGATGATGTGAGGGCCAAGTGTACGGCTACGATGCCGTATACTAATATTAGCGTAGTGGGATTTTGGTAGCCGTCGGAATAGTTTCAATCCGGACCACTCACTTTTGTATATAAGCTAGGGTTTTTGGGCTAATTGATATGCACATTTCTGTATTCCCTTTCTATATTCCATGCACTCACAATAGGAATTAATCGAAATATCATTTTGTAAGGTCCAAGTGTACAGCTACAATACTGTATACTAATATTAGTATCGTAGTCATTAGATTGGTTTCAATCTGGACCACTCACTCCTATATATAAATTATGGCTTTTATGTTTATTGATATGCACATTTTTTATATTCCCTTTTCATATTGTATACACTCATCCCTGAAGAGTGCTTATATTTGGAATTTTTATTTAAATCTAAATTTTGCATCATCTAGATTTAATTTTTTCCATTTCTTTTCTTTTGTTCTTTCCTTTCAGGATTTTAGTTCAAATCTAGCTTTTGCATTGTCTAAATGTCCTTTTCCTTCTAGCTTTTTCTTATTTTTCTATTTTTGCTCTTTCCTTTTCATTCATCTTTATAGCAAAGCAGCAGTCTTCTCCTCCTTTGATTGTAGAGCAGCAATTGGTTCAATTGTTTGATGTTATGTGATTGCAATTGAATAACCAAATTCAGTTGATGGTGGTGTTCATGCCACATGGTATAGCTCCTTCTACTTTTTTGGTGCCAATCCTCGCATTCGACCGGAGTTCTTTCGTGGGAATCCTAGGGATGACGTGTACCATTGGTTCGATCACTTCATAGTGATTGCTATATATCATTTTTGGGATGATGTTTGACATTTGCATGAGTTTCCCACGTGTCTTCAAGGGACAGCACTACATTTGTACAATGGTTTGAGTGTAGCCACTCGTGGGGATTCCCGAATATCTTCAAATGCACATTTGGACATGCTGACAATTGTGATAATGCCTTCCAACAATTGCACCATTTTTGTCAAGGGCCATCAGAGTTGGTGATGCAATTTGGCATTCGTTTTCAAAGCGTTTTACTATGTGTGGAGCTAAATATGTCAAAGCGGATCAAGTTGA
The DNA here is from genome assembly GCF_000143415.4 of Selaginella moellendorffii. Classification (NCBI taxonomy): domain Eukaryota; kingdom Viridiplantae; phylum Streptophyta; class Lycopodiopsida; order Selaginellales; family Selaginellaceae; genus Selaginella; species Selaginella moellendorffii. Next base: position 673,216 of record NW_003314265.1, on the reverse strand, counting down.
GAATATTGTGGCTAGCACTTCGTCAAGATCTTGTAAGACTTGTGCATGCACTTGCTCCAACCACCCTTGACAATGCCCTTCATTTGGCACAACGTTATGAAACATTGCTTCTTCCACTTTTCGCTGCACATCTTTCAGTTCCACTTCTTGTGCAAGATGGTCTTATTCCAATGGAGGTTGATGTTGCTAATACTTGAGTTCAAGGACAAGGGCAAGAACGTGGTTATGGCCGTGATGTTCATTGCTAGCCATGTGACAAAGTTGGTCACACTTATCAACATTGTCGGCGTTTTCCGAACTCCATTTTCTGGGTGGAGACTTTGGTGTCAACGTCCTATTGGTGCTATTGCAGTGGAAGATCTGGACACTGAGATGCATTTGGGAAACAAAGAGTTGCATGAGTAACAGAGGGACCTTGCATGAATAAGTTAGTAACCCCTCCATCTTTTTTTCAAGAGTATCATTAAGAGGTTCATTTGGCATCAGTTCATTTAGTATTTACTTTCCAAATTCGTTTCTATAACAAACAATTTCCTATTATTCTCTCTGTGTTGGTTGATATAGGTTTGATTTTATCTTCTATTGCTCAACCTATTCCCATATGTTGCCATTTATATTTGTGTTGTGTGGCAGAGCCAGTTTTCATTCTTTATGGCAATGGCAATATACATGTATATGCACGGGATGAGGTAGACCTAGTTATGCATGTGGGCGATCTCAAACTTGATTTTTAGTCATTGTGGGTGGTGCCAAGTTAAGCTTTTGACCTCATCTTTGGTATGGATTAGTTGTAATGCAATCATGCCAAATATGACTTTGATGCTTCTCCCTTTCATCTTATACTTCCTTATATTTCATCCATTCCTTTTACTTCCGTACCTCTTTATTTTTTTGCTTCTACCTTTGTTTCCATTACTTTTGTCTCCCCATTACTTCCTCTAGCATTTTTGTCTTGTTCCACTCTTCCTTTTTCCAATTCCTACAGTCTTTGTGTTGACTAACTCATGAAGGAGTATGCCGATCCTTTTGAATTTGATCTATCATCTGGGGCCAAGAATGCCACACGTCATCTGATTTCAATTGGGGATGCTTGTCCAATCAAGATTCTTATTCGTCGTCAGTCACCCAAAGAGATCAAAATTTTACGTGTAAATATTAAGGAGATCTTGGAAAAGGGTGTTATTCGAAAGTCATAGAGTCCTTGGGTATGTGAACCTCATCTTGTGACAAAGCCTAATGAGAGTATTCATTTCTACATCAACTATCGTCCGTTAACGAAGTGACAATCTCTAATGTCTACCCTCTTCCTCATATTGCTGATCTATAAGCAACCAAAGGGAACAACTCGAGAGACGATCCATGGGGTTCAAATATAGAGGGAAAGGGCCCATGAACAAGAGTGCACCCCTTTTTCCAATCGGTTAAGGGTCTTGGGATAGTTGGAGTTAAGCGTCCTTGGGTTTGAATAGTACTGGGTTGGGTGACCTCCCGGGAAGTCCAAACTCAGGAGCTTACATTTGGTATCAGAGGGGTCTCGAGTCCGACTCTGTTGGTTGGCTAGGGGAATCACACCACATGTTGATTGACATCTGGCTGGTCCAGTTTGCTCCCGCTGGGCTCGACCCGAGGGGTAGGGTGTCAAGAGAGTGGGGCTCTCGGGAGAGTTGCGGCTCTCAGCTTCCGTTCACGAGGGCGTGAACTTGCAGGGAAGCGTGGTGGATTGTAAGCAACCAAAGGGAACGACTCGAGAGACGATCCATGGGGTTCAAATATAGAGGGAAAGGGCCCATGAACAAGAGTGCACCCCCTTTTCCAATCGGTTAAGGGTCTTGGGATAGTTGGAGTTAAGCGTCCTTGGGTTTAAATAGTACTGGGTTGGGTGACCTCCCGGGAAGTCCAAACTCAGGAGCTTACATGATCTCTAGAATTGTTTGGGGAGAAGTCCTTGGTTCACCAAACTAGATCTTGTTTTTGGGTATTAGCAAGTACTGATAACCTAAAAAAATATTTTTAAGATTACTTTTCATACACCATTTGGTTTATATGAGTTCTTGGTGATGCTGTTTGGTTTGAATAATGCTCTAGTGACTTTCCAGCAAATGATGGACAAGGTTCTTTGTGATATGCTGGAGGTGACTCTTGATCCACTCATAAGCAATATGGGAGGAACACATCCATGATGTTTATAAAGTGTTGAATTAACTATAGGATGTTGGTTTAAAGCTGAAGCAGTTGAAGTGCGTATTTAGGTTCAAGGACACAACTTATCTTAGGTACTACATTTCTCATGAGGGTTTGCAAGTTGACCCTATCAAACTTGTGGCTTTTCTAAAGTTTTCTACTCTAAAATGTGTGAATGATGTGCAATAATTTCTAGGCAAAATGCAATATCTTGGTTGTTTTGTGGATCATCTTTTTTATCGCACTGCACTGTTACAAGCATTGCTAAAGTTATCAACATCATCTTTTGTTTGGTCTGTGGATTGTGAGCGGGCGTTCATGGATATCAAAGAACTATTGACAACTCCTCTAGTTTTGGCATATCCTGACTACACTCAACCTTTTATTTTGTGCATGGACGTTTATGATATTAGTTTTAAAAGTATGTTGATGTAAGAGAGTTTGAGTGTGCTTAGTCAACGCCATCCCATTGTATACATCAACCATACATTACAACCAGTAGAGGTGAATTATTCTACTATAGAAAATGAGTGTTTAGCAGCAATTTGGGGTTTCGAGAAACTTTATATATATCTATATAGTTCTTGGAAATTATTAGAAGGTGATTATGTTACTATTAATTCATTATTGAAGCAGAAGAACCTAATTGGTCATATTGTTCAGTGGGCTTTAAAACTTTAGATATATGATTTTGATGTTGTTCATCACCCGGGGAGTTCTATGGCTAATATTGATGCCTTTTCTTGAGCTCTTCTTCCTTCTTTACTCTTTTCTCATGTTTCTGACGAGCTTGTTATTCTAGCATCTGTGGATTTTCTAGATGAGGATTCTATGCCATTGGTGGTTGCTGTACTTGACATTTAGTATCCATAAGGTGCAAAGAAAGATCTACCTTCTTTTGATAAAGTCCACAAGGTTCAAAAGATTGAGCCATGGATTCGAAGGCTTTGAGATAGGTTTGAAAATCCTGCATCATTTGCTAATGACTTGCCATTCTGGCATTTACATTCTCAATATCACCTTAAAAATGGCCTTCTTTATTTTATGGGGACGGATCTAGATGATCATTTATGGCTGGTGGTGCCTGGAATTTTTATTCCATGGTTTCTCTATGTCTACCATGATTCTTTTATTTTATGTGGGCATATGGGACATCGTCATATGACTGAAAATCTACACAAGTCTTTCTATTAGCCAGATATGCGACCTAATGTTATCCGATATATACGTAACTACGTTTGGTACTAAGCTCGTAATGCTTCCCTTTGTGCTGTGGAAGGACAGTTGGAGTCAATTGCAATTTTCTATCCATTTGAGTTTGTGGCATTTGATCTTATAGAACCTTTTCCACAATCAACTGTTAGCAATGAGTATATTATTATAATTTCTGACTATTTAACTCATTGGGTGGAAATTGGTGCTTTTGCTAGTGCCTTTGCAATTATTGTTGGATATTTCCTCTTTAATTGATTGGTGTTCCAACATTTTTGTCTAGAGTAGATTCTTTTGGATAATAATCCCACATTTATGATTAAGGCATTTCATATTCTGACATCTCGGTTAGGGATATGCCACACTTTTATAAGTGCATATCATCCATAGTTAGACGGTTTGGTGGAATGGCTTATTTGGACATTTAAAGGGATGGTCACAAAGTAAATAAACTTTTAGCATTCGGATTGGGATGGTTATTTGTTATCTCTTCTGTATGCATATGTCACAAAGGTGCATAGTTCTGTTGATGCTTCACCATACAAACTCTTATATAGTCATGATCCAATATTATCAACAGAGTTAAGTTTACCTTTGCAATTGCGATGAGCTGCAAATACTAAGTCGTGGGATCAGTATTTGACAAGCATTCTTCCACTTGTCCTAGTAGAGTCTACACAACATTTAGGTTGTGTACAAGTGGGACAACAACAGCGCTACAATTTCCATCATTGTCCACTTGCAAAGTACAAATTGAATGACTTGGTGTTAGTCCATTTTCCCCATCTTACAATATGTAGTTTATCTAAGGGGCTCCTTGTTTAGTGGAAAGGACCATATCAAGTGTTGTGGAAAGTTGGACCACATGTCTATGAAGTTTGGCATGACATCCAACAAGCTGATCCTTCAGAAATTGTGTATGTGCAGCAATTCAAACACTTTATACAAAAGGATAAAAAACAATTGATACCACCTACAGATTCACTAATGCTTCTTTCTAGTGTTCCTCTAGATCCCAACCCATTTACAAGAGAACCCTAATAGTCTTCTATTATGCCAAAAGGAAGGGATGATGTGAAGTCCAAGTGTATGCCTACGATGCTGTATACTAATATTATCATAGTGGGATTTTAATAGCCATCGAATTTGTTTCAATTTGGACCACTTACTCTTGTATATAAATTAAGGTTTTTGGGCTAATTGATATGCACATTTTCTGTATTCCATTTCCATATTCCATACACTCACAATTCATGGAATATATTTTAATTGACAAAATAATGATGTGAAAAAAAAAAGATAAACAAGGGTTTTAGGGTTTAGAGTTTAGGTTTAGGTTTATAAAATAAGAACAGCTACTCAAAATGAGAAAAAATAAATAACTTTTAAACCATTAAGTTAAATCATTAGAAATTAACCACAAACATCTATACATCCAAACAAATAAGCAAGTACAAGAACACAATGAAAATACAGTTACATTAAATTCAAAAAAATATAATAATCAAAAGCTATGATATTTACTCAATTATATATCCCCACCAAACCAAATGATTATATAATATATGAAACTAAAAATAGAATTCAAATTGAAATAATCTCAAATATATTTAATTTAGATGAATGAATAATAGAAGAATTAAAAGACTATATACAAGATTGAGTACTTTTATAATTACCAAAACAAAGTATTATAGCTAAAGCATACAAAATATTTAAGAAAAATTACAAAAATATGAATTATAAAATTTCAAGAACTTAATTTCCAAAACAATTAACACTAGTAAGAACAATATAGAGCTTAAATAACAAAAATGATAGAATAAAGATACATATATGTGCTTACATAGCTTTATCAAGAGTTACTAATAGAGTATAAAAGAAGAAAAAATAAAATTTAGTAAAATCATTAACAACAATCATATCAATTATGTATAACGTACACAAAATAAAATAATAATTAAATTAGCAGCAATGCTTAGTTTGCTTTTGGTTGAAGGTTCAATACAAACTTAAAAATAAGCAGTATTAGATAACATTTATTATTTCCTTGTTATGTATGTAACTCATAATCATTTATATTTTTATATGTCTAGGATCTTATACAAAGTTTATTAAATTTTAAGCCTTTATATCCATCTAGAGTAAGCTATACTATCTGATTATATTTCACCTGAATTTCTTATTAGATTCATGAGAATTACATTTAAACTATTACTAGTGCTAGAGCTAGCAGATAACATAATTTGCTCTATTGACATCTAATTCTAAGTAGCTTAGACAAGCTTAAATTTTATTATATAAACGTAAGTAAAAACTAATATTGGTATAAAAACTCAAATGAATAAAAAACATTTAAGAATAAAATTGTAGTTTAAAAAATATGCTAAACTATCCTAAAACATGCTTAGATACTCTAAGTATATTCTTTACCTCCTACTAAAAATTAATCAACCTAGAAAACTAATTGAAACAAAAACATACGCAAGTATATAAATTTTAATTACAACATCTGTTGTATTATATATAGAAGACAAACTGACAATACTATGCTATAGAAACTACTTTATTGAAGACATTTAATACAATGACATGTATAATAAGTAAATGCTTAAAACACAAATGGAAATCCAAATACAAATATAAATTTTTTTATCAACATATAGATCAAATTATACTAAGAGATCACGAAGGATATTTGTTTTTGGGTGACTTCAACATGGATTATAAAGAACATACTACAACAACTATAAAACAATAAAATTACAAATAATATATAAAGAACACACCAAAGACAAATTATAATCTAGTGAAATTAGGAACGTGGTCTGCAAACCTTGATTGTTGAAAAGAAATTTATATATATTTGCTAGAGTCAGATTTCTTTTTCATGGTTAAGAAGCATCCTAAAAATGTCGTGGATGGTAGTATCTATCAATATATTCAGCATCCCAAATCTGACACGCAAAAAATCCGAGGATCATATGTAACTTACCGTCGTCCAGGCCAGTGGACATGGACGTCATTCCCTCCAGCATCGGCCGTAAAGGCTACGTGCAAAGTTTAACCGTGATGCGGAGGCTGTGGGAGGAGCACAGGAATTATCGGTGATCCACCGCTCTCTCCTTGATCTTCGCGGATGAAACGACCATGTCGTGCTTGCAGTCCCGCGCAACAGCAGCCTGGCCTCGCTTACACGGAATGGTGACACTGGAAATTCCTCGTCCGGGAACGTTCGTGACACTCCAGGCAAGGCGTTCCTGTCACCTTCGAGTATTGAGTATTCCTCCCTACCATGTCTTTTGTCCGTGTGCAAGCACCCCGCAAGTTCCATCCCAGGTTCTTCACTGGCAAGTAGAACAAGTAGTCACTCTCCCGTCAGCCTACAGACAAGGTCCAAGATGTTGGGAACACCAAATTCGGTGGAGTTTTGAGCCTTTCCTGTTAGTAACAAATGGACGCGTTAGCACAGCACTCGGGTAAAAACTTCGCTGCGTCCTTCCTGCCGTCCTGGAAAAACAAAGAAGCATCCATGGATGAAATCCAAGGAAAGCATGATATTACCAAAGTATAGATCCGGTGGGGGACGTAGCACCGCCATGTCAAGACTGCCCGGTCGACAAACAGCATCCTCGACGACGCGCACGCCTTTCCTCCCACAAAAGCGCTCCCAAAACTTCTGCAGCGGCCTCTCAATCTCGTCATCTCCATCGCAAGTACCAAAGTCGTGGTGCAGTAGCAGCAAACTCCACCACAAGATCACAACCGACCGTGAGAAACCGGCTGAAGGGATCTTTGGAGCCCTTCACGCTCCTCGGGGAGCAGGCTTGCCAGGTAAAGGATTGACACAAACGCAAAGAGTGAGTGGTCGTTAATAGGCGAATAGAAGAAGTAGCGCACTTGCTCGATGTCGGCGGCGGCCTCCTGAGGGAACCAATCAAACCTTTCAGCGACGATTTGCGCTTCGTTTATATTATTATTAATTATTTCAGATGGGTATTAATAAGGTCAATATTTGATTGCTTGTTTCTCCAAGAGTTAGCCGCCGTTATTGTCTTCCAGTTCCACGAAGCGTGGCATTGTTGGTCCTCCCACGTCTCCGCGATGGCCACAGTGTCGTATTGGTTTAAATGGTGCGGAAATCCGGAAATGTTCCAATACACACAATGGCGCTTGAAGACAGTCGATCCAGTACGCTGCCATCATTCCTGTACAAGAGCAAGGGATTCAAGGCGCCAGCTCCTGCCATTCCGATCAATGGCCAATCTTCTTCCAGGTTTCTCATCCCATCCCCAGACGAGACGAGAAAGATCGCGATGTACTCGCCGGAATTCTACGCGGCGTGCACTGTCGGGGGGGCTCTATGCTGCGGCCTCACGCACATGGCCATGACGCCCTTGGACGTGGTCAAGTGTAATATGCAGGTAATCTTCTTGAGGTGTGTGGCTGATCGATCGATTCTTTGGTCAGATTGATCCCGCCAAGTATAAATCTACCGCCAGTGGATTTGGGACTCTGTATCGCGAGGCTGGCCCCAAAGGTTTGTTCAAGGGATGGGTTCCGACGCTGCTTGGATACAGTGCGCAGGGAGCTTTCAAGTATGGGCTCTACGAGTTCTTCAAAAAGTACTACTCGGACCTGGCCGGAGCCGAGAATGCGTACAAGTACAAGACTTTCATTTACTTGGCCGGATCTTTCTCGTCCGAGTTCTTCGCTGATATTGCGCTGTGCCCGATGGAGGCCGTCAAGGTCCGGGTCCAAACCAAGCCCGGATTCGCTAATGGGCTTCTCGATGGACTGCCGAAAATCACGAGGGCTGAGGGCGTTGCTGGGTATTGTTCTTGTCTTCGCTCTTTAACTTTTTGACACTTGGTATTTCTGTGCTCAGACTTTACAGAGGACTGGTACCTCTCTGGGGACGCCAAATTCCATGTAAGCTATCCAACTCTCGGACGCCAACAAGACGAAAGAAATGGTTTCACTGATTGGGTTGTCGTTTATGGCAGACACGATGATGAAGTTTACATGCTTTGAGGCCACAGTCGAGGCGCTTTACAAGAACGTTGTTCCCAAGCCCAAGGACGAGTGTAGCAAGGTGGAGCAGCTGGGTGTTAGTTTTGCTGGGGGTTACATTGCTGGCATTTTTTGCGCTCTCGTCTCGCACCCTGCTGACAACCTTGTCTCGTTCCTCAACAATACCAAGGACGCCACCGTTGGCCAAGTATGTATCCTTGTTTCCGTGGTGTTTCTCGCGCTTATTAGGCTAAATGCTCGTTTTATTTTGCTCCAGGCCGTCAAGAGCATGGGCCTGGTGGCTCTCGTCACCCGGGGGCTACCGCTGCGTATCGTGATGATTGGAACTCTCACTGGAGCGCAGTGGGTAATCTACGACGCCTTCAAAGTCTTCGTTGGACTGTAAGTTTCTTGCTATTTCTCTCCTTGTGGGAAGTTCTCAAATCTCCTCTCTCGTGCTCTTCCATCCCAGGCCGACCACTGGAGGAGTTTCGAAAGCTCCCGAGGAGCTAACCACGCCGCTACCACTTCCCACCGCCTAGAAGCATTCTTTTCATGGCGAGACGAAAGAAACAACCCAGTTTTGCTTTTCAAATCCCCCACCCCGGATAGCTTATTATTGATGATGAACCTTTGGTATACTATTATATATTGACGATATTGGTGCATTCTTTGGTAATGAAGCAAGTCTTCTTCCTCGAATTGGTTGGTCAGGATCGGTATCTTTGTACAATGGTTAACAGGTTTTTCGGTTTCCAAGTCAGGAGTGTGTGCGTCTACTGGCACAAGAGTGTGTAGGCTGGTAAGTCCTTGACGTATGTGACCTCTTTGAGCGAGAGCTCGCGCTCTAGTCTTTGCCGAGTGATTGTGAGCACGGCCTGGAAGAACACACCGCCATCAATCGCGAAGAACGACACAAAGGCCGTGAACTTACGTTGAATTCCATGTAGGTCGCATGCATCGCAAGCCATTCGTAGTCCATCATCTCGAAAGCTATACAGTACAAGATGTCAAAAGCGGTCTCGTCCTCTGCAAAGCACGAAAGAAAAGGATTGCTAAGCTAAAAGATCTGTAGAATACAGAAAGCACGACCACGTACCCGCCAGGAGTTTTAAAAAGTTGAGGCCGGATGTCGAGCTCGGCTTCGCTGGAGAGACACGGGAAGTGGAGAGAGAGGTTGACAAGTAAACATCCGGAAATCCTTTTTTCATAATGCTACCAAACCTGAGCGTAGGTCCAACATCTGGATTAGCATGAACGAGACGTTGATGCCCGCCACCGCAAAGGGGTACTCCCATACAGCTCTCTTGCCGCCCTCCTTGTGGAGGAGTCTGTGGAAAGATTTCTGGCAAAACAGCGCAAAAGATAAGAGGTCGCGCTCAAAGCACAGGCACGCTTACGTACAGGATACTTCTCGGCGAGGAAGAGTAGGTTCTCGAGAGACACGAAACCGCCACCCCTACAGCCAGCAAATGCCCCCGTTCAAAGCACAAGAAAAAACTAAAGAGAAAAAACTCTGTCCTACTTACCGAAAGTCTGTGGAGGGATCCGAGCCTTGCCATCCCATCTCTTTCCACTTCTCCGTTACGAGGCTCCGTAGCTCGCACCCAGGAAAGGCGAACCGCCATAGGCTCATCAGAGCTTCCTGGACACACGAGAGAAATGCGTTGCTTGGAAAAGGAGGCCGATCGCTCGAGTCAACTCTGCTCCGCTCAGATGAAACAAACGTGTACCTGGTGCTCCGAACGCGTTCCATCGAATGGCACTTCCAATCGCTGTTGAAGTTTGTGCAGCCTCTCTTCCTGTTGATCTAGGCAAGCTTAATGGATGGATGGAAGAACTTTTCCTAAGAGCAAAACGACAGCGAACCTGAATGGGCGTCAAATCGTAGTCTGCGATTTTGGCCCCATTGTCATGCCGGCGCGTCACAACACGATGGAGAACACTACCCACCCACGCACCTGATCCAGCAACGATATGAGCTGCATCAAAGCACGATAAGCAAGAACAAAGTTAAACACGAGAATCCAAAGAGAGAAAGCGAGCTGGAATAAAAGCGAACGACAAAAGAAGTTCTTCCACTTACAGAACCAATGCCCCCATTGCACAATTATCTTGGAAAAGATCTGTGTCCATGCCTGTTCTTCGCGTCTCCGCCGTTCTCTCCACTCATCGTCGTCATCATCAATCTACGAGAAGCAAAAGAAAAGAGGAGAAGGGATTGATGAATGAAACGAGTGAATGAATGAGCTAGCGCGCACAAGTTAAGCATTAAAATCCTGCCAGGAAACATTGCTAAAGTCAAAACGCCACACTGTTCTAACAAGGCTCCCAGAGAGACAAAACAATCAATCACGCGATAAAAAAAAACAAGGAAGAAATCTCGCGAACTTACGACGCTTGTTTGCCACGGGCAGTAGAAAATGCCAAGCGGCTCGCAAGTAGCCTCCGATCCGTGACGATGCGCTGCCGCCACTACCGATTCTTCCATCTCTTCCTGCTGGTGCTGGTGATGCTGCCGCTTCTTTGCCACATCTCTCCTCCGGATGGAACCCGACCTCATAGCTGCCGCCCCGCCGCTCTCTCCCCTCCCCGGCCAAGAGGAAATCCTCAAAGCTCGCGCCTCGGACATCCTCCCCGGGAGAATCTCCGGCACAATGCACACAGCGCGGAATGTTGCTGCTGGAATCGCTCCATCTAGGACGCCATCGCCGCGCGCGCGCAAAATCCCTGCGACCTACAGAGCCAGGAGCGAGATTTTTGTCGCACGGCCACCAGATTCGTGGAGCTCGGCAGCTGGCCGGGCGGCATCGATTCAGCGCAGAGATCTATGCACGCTCCCAAAGGGGCATTTCCTAAAAAACAAAGGACTATCTCCTCTCCGTAGAGATCATACTCTGTCACACTAGAGCCCTAGGATGGCTTACGTGTCAGCTTTTTTGGTGCCGGCCGGCAATTTGCATTTGCCGGTCGTGGGTGGTGGCAAAACTTTTATTTCATATATAAAAGACTTGGACGCTCACGTGGCACAGTGGCATTTTAATTTAGACCTAGGTTTAGGGCTTTTCGGAGATGTTTTATCGTAGGGCGAGCCGATTTGTCCGTGGAATGCCACAGCTGCGGATCGGCTCAAGCTGGTTTACAACAGCCACACCACCTCTCTAGTGCTCTTTTCTGATGCCAGCTGGAAAAAGATTCTTGTAGGAGGTGGATAACCTGCAAACAAGATGCAAGTTTTGTTGCAAAAGACGCAAACCTACTACAGACGGGAGTTCAGCTCTAGCGATGACGTGTTGGACAACTTCGGTCATCAACTTAACATGGCTCACGACTACACTTGCAGCGAGCACAGTCGCAGACATTTGGATCCCCTCTACTGGCGTTCCAGCTTACAGGTATTGCAATGAGATGGAACCCTCTGAAGCTGGCACTGCTGCTTCCGTGGGAGGTCCAGGCCATCGACAAGCTGGGTTGTGTCTCTACTTACGAACTTGACATGCACTATGGATGTAGTGATAGAGATGACAATCTCTGAGAGCAGTTGCTTGGCAGCCTCTTGTGTAAGAGTATGCTCTAGCAAAATTAGAATTTCTTTTTTAGGGGAAAATTTTCCTCACTTGAATCTATATCATTGAGATTTTGGAAAGCTTGTTCTGCATCCACATCCCTTAAGGGTGTCCTTCCTTTGCAACTACATTCTTCTTGCAGTCCCGACAAAGGCATTGGGGTATGAGGCACTGGAGTGGATTGTTGACTTTGAGGACTACTACCAGAACCACTGGAACATCCCAATGACATTCTCAGCCTCCAAGTTTGTGTGGGTGTCTCACTGGAAAGGAGGGAATGTGCATGTCATGGAGGAGCTGATTGCTGTGGAGGCACTCGAGGGATCAAAAAATGTGTTGTTGTCAACCTCCATGGTATTGGCATCAATAGCAAGGTCAGGCTCTTTCTCTCTGGAGATGATGTGGACAAGTTGTAAGAGATGACAAGAGAATCATTTCAGTCATGTTTGCTCCCCCCAGATAAGAGAGTCCCAACTGGAGAGACCTTTGACAGTGATCAATGGGATGCATTTGGTATCAAAGACAAAGCCACCATGGGGCACTGTGGAAATTATGCTACTGTTTGACAAAGCACACGTAAATGCAATTACCATTGGTAATGCTTTCTAATGTTTGAGGGATTATGGAAAAAAAAAAGCAGGAAAACCATAGAATCTCCAAACTTTGGTACGGTAAAACTGTAATTTTGTTATATACCTTACTAGATATTATTTTTGTTACAGGCCTGTTTAGAGATTGACCAAGAGCACTAACAAGAGAACTCTTAGTAAAAGGTAAATTTGTGATTTTAAAACATATTGTGTTTCACAAGTGATTATTTTAGAGTTTATTTTTGAGCTATCCAAATGAGATTCTTACGTGTTTATCCCATATGAAACTTACACTTTTTATAGGTAAGGAAGCTTTCTATTTCGTATTTCATATTTTTTATTTTCATTTTTGCAGAATATCACATAAGAAAAGGCCATTTGGCCTCACAATTATGAATGAAGAGCAAGGATATTGGATTTCTTCATAATATTGAGGTTTATATTTTATATTTTTATATTTTGAAATTTTTAGATATTTTACTTTTATTTTAGGATTGCATTGAACAATTTGCTGATTTGAATCTTATTCCAATATCTGAAGGATCTATAGCAAGAGTAAATATATCAATATCAAGAATAGCACAAGGAGATTTGATAATTAATGTTAAGAAACTTTCTTTAATAAGATATTTTATAATTTTTCTTCTTTGTTAGATAATGTATATACTGCAAAAATTGATAATTTCATCACACTAACTCATCATAGTAGCTGGTAAATATTGTCTCTAAAGTTTTTGTTTTTTTTAATATTCTCTTTATTTAATATTTTTAGGGATAATCATTTGGCAAAATTATTATCATTTAATATTCTTCTTGATAAAATGTCTGTAACCATTCTATATAAGGTTACTGGATTATCTCATATATTTTTTATTTCTGCTTTTGCAATTGCAAGAGCCTTGGCTATTGAGAGAAATATAATAATTGAGTGTATTGATGAGTATGGAAGGGTAATTATAACTTCTAAAGATAAAATTATTAAGTAAAAAGAAAATTTTATTATTAATTTACACTTTTATAATAACTCTAAATATTTTATAAATGAAACTAGATACCCGAATGAACAAAAACATTGGTTAAAAAACATAATTCACACTAATGACTAAGTGTGCTAGTTTGACATCCCCATCTCTTAGATGATTGCTAGATAACCTTTAATATTATTTAGTGCTTATCATTTAGTCTAGTAATATAATGAATGTTAAATAATTATTTCAAAAGTTTATCACAGCAATAACAGAAACTGAACTAAGAAGTAAACTTCACAAATCAAATAGATTGTTTTTAAATATTGATTATCTATGTACACAAATCTATTTCTTATATTAATAAACTTGAAATTAACCAAGAATCTAGCTATGCTAGAAATAAGACATAGAAGCATACATGTTTACTAAATGAAGTCAATTATAACACCTAACAAGAATAAAAGTGAGGAAAATCATGATACAAAAAGGTCTATAATTTTCTTTTATTCAAAATATAGATATGCTAAATATTGAGTAAAAATACAAGAGTCTAACCTCCTATAGTCATTCAATTTTAAATTTGGGATAGTATTGGAAGACATGACTATGATAAATATGTTGGATATGTGGGAAATTTTAGGTATAAAAATTTTTAAATTTTTTAATTTCAATTTTGGATTTTTATCTTTGTTGTTGGATTAGCAAGCCTCTAAATGGAGCTATTGTAGACTTTATAATCATGTGAGTAAACCTAAGGTATGCTATAGGAATTTTTTAGCCTAACATTTAAGAAATTGTGTTCATAACCCAAGACAATAGAGTATATTTTTGTGTTGGAAAAGATATAATTAATTTATTATCTTTATTTTGGAAGTTATGATTTTTACAAATGGCTCACTTGTAGATTTGCACTAAAGCCAAAATTGTTTAACCTGACAAATAATATTTTTAATGTTGATGTAGTTTATAAAAGCATTTGATTGCATTGAGTATTGTGTTGGATTCTGGGATATTTCTAGATATTGGTGTTAGAAACTAAAACTATGAAGGATGAGACATTAATTGCTAGTAGTTTTTTTTCTACATTGCCCACTTGGCATAAAATATTTAAATTCAAATTAAATAGAACTTATTCTAGCCCAAACTTTAGAGAGGTGCTTAAAGAAGGTAGAAAAGCTTTATCCTTTCCATTTAAGATTTTTGCCATGCTCTTTCTAAAATACATAATTAAGCTATTACCATTTTTGAATGCAATGAAATGCATTTGTTTTTTGTCCTTTGCCAACTCTAATAAAAAAACAGGATTTGAGGCATGAGGAGGCACAAATTGATTATAGGGAGCTCTATCATTGATATAAAATTTAAAATCTTTTAAATTTTAAATTTTTATTAATATCTGTGTTCTATATTAATCCCAATACTATATACACTACTATGTTAGAATATAACTTTATTGGGAACAAGGAAAGATGGTATGAAATGGGAAGTAAATTATTGAGAAATCCATTCTAAAAGAGAGGTTGAAGGTGTTTAGTTGCATTTAAGTTTAAGGTAGCTTTTATTGAGAATTTTTAGTAATGGATAAAACTAAGGAATTGTATCTTGAATAATGATTTATAATATTTGAATTATTTAATATATTCCAGGATAGTTAGATATATTGCTTTTAAGGAATTATATTGTAGGATATTTCTCTATATTTAAAAATTAATAATTTCTTAATTATTATATATTTAATGAAACTTTTTATAGTTTAGAAAAATGTATTTATAAATGCATAAATTACAAAAATATGACATTAAAAAAGCCTAAATTATATACATAAGCAAGTTTTTTAGTTTGATGAATATATATGTACATTCCCCAATGTTGCATAGGGACTAAAACAACATTGAGAGCACATTTTTACAATGTGAAACTTAAGTGACTTCATTTTGAAACATAAAGCCACTTTCTATGCTCTGCAACATACAAAAAATGCCATGGACTGCTCCACCACTAATATACCTCCAGTGCCTAAACAATACTTGATCACAATGTGACTCTAATTTATAAATCTGAATGAGGTGTGAACATTCTTCAACTCATGGTCGAAACACGCTCGTATCTCTCATACAAAATGTGGACCATACTTGAGCTCAGGAGCTGAAGAGTTGAGCTTAATTTTCAATTGTAATTTAGTACAAACATTATAAACTTTAAAATTTTAAGGTTATGGCGAACCTAATAATTTCATAACTCTCTATATATTATATAGATAAAAATGTTTTAAAGGACACTTCTTGTTCTAATAATTTAAATATTTACTACATGCAATGATAGGGATGTTTGTTAGAACATAAAATAAAATGTTTGCAAAAAGAGTATTCTTATCACTTTTTTAAATTTGTACTCTATGCTTTCTGGCTGGTAAATGTCAGGTTTGTTAGAATTTTAAAATTATTAAAATTTGAATTAAGATTCTATATAAGGACATATAACCATTTGAAAGGAAAAAAAAAAACTATGATGGTACATATGCTCTCACATCACATTGTAACATCATGCATCTGAAAGACTACCATAAAATAGTTTTTGAGATGGTAAAGACAAAAATGGAGACTCATGAATACTATGGGCAGTATTGCAAAAAGAACACTCACAAGTATATGAAATGAAACGTGAAATAAAAAATTTTTTTTTTTAATTATATTTAGTTTATATTATTGATAGAGAATAAACATCGATAGTGTTGGAAAATCTAATTAGCTCCAAAAGTTTTCTGTAACTCGGCAATAGTAAGGCTTGTTTGGTGTATATAAATATCCACTTTAAGATCCTAGTGCAAGATATTGATGAAGATGTAGTACATATGCTTGCAAAGAGCATATGCCTCATGGAGAGAACCTCACACTCAAGTGTTTGAGCTAAATTTATTTTACCTTGCTTCTACTTGGAGATGGTATCAATAAATTTAACTACCTTACCTTTTCTAGCTGGCCTCCTATGCATCTTTGTGGGAACAATCTTAGTTTTATCACTCATGTCTCCAACTCTCCTTTCAAGATTAAAACCAGATTTCTCAAGGTTTTCAATCTCATCCGAGTTGAGCACAACCCCATTAGCAACCGGCCATTCTTTATGTACCACATCAAGTTTAGTCATTATAGTGTCTTCAAGCCGCTTTGTATGGTTGACATTAGTGTTGTAGCAATATAGCCAACACCATCTTGAAAATCTTGCTTGCTTTCATTCCCCATGGAACATGGGGCTGGAACAGAAGTAGACTTGTCACCACGGATCCAAGCCCAACACTTGCCCCTTGGAAGCATCCCCACACACCTTACATTTGATTTTGCTAGCACTCGACGGATTGCCCATTGCTTCAACTCCACACTACGATAAGCAATTTCAACTTAATGTGATGCACTTTCTTCATCAGCCACTTGAGGTGGCTTGGTTTAGGGGCGATGTCTTGGAGTAGAATGATACTTAACATTAGGCCTGTTAGAGCTTTTTGCTCCAAGATCCATGCCAACATCTTCACCAGCAAAGGAAAAATGACGCTTTAAGTGGATGATCTTCATATCATCAATAGAAGCCCGGGGAGTGTACTCCATAGATGTGCCAAGGACCACTTCCTCCACTGCAATTGCCATTGTTCGTGTTGGTGGAGTCACTTTCTTCTTCATCCGATTGTGTAACATCTCAACCGAAGATTCTGTTCCCATGTATCTTCCTTCCTCAAATGCCAAGGCTTTTGAAGACTACTCTACAGTGTGTATCAAATTTGATAGACATGCTTCATATAGACTCATCTTCCTTTTCCCTGCCTCAGAGGAATGCTAGCTCCAATGTTTACTCTTTGAGAGATTCACAGTTGGGATGTATGCGAGATTCTTAAGTGGTTGATCCTAATGGAAAATGCAATATTAAAAGGTAATAAAATGAGAAGAAAAAATAGAAACCAACCTGAAAAGAGTGATGTCTCTATTAGAACATTCTAACTTCCCACCACCCCAACCACGACTCAAGTTGTGGTAAACAACTTAGGTCAATATGGCCATCTTTACACCACCACATTTGGATCTCATTTGCTTTTGCTTCATGCTCTTCTTCAGAAGGTGTAGCCTGCTATTGTTTGCACAACTCTTTAAATGTTAATTGGAAATTTGGCTTAATAAAGTGGTAGTGTTGGTTTAGGCTCTAAGCCCAATGTCCTCTCATGACCTTTTAGGGGTTGACCATTCCCAAAGACTGCCCGGACACCATTCCAATTAGCCCCAACCCCATCCAAGTCAATATGTCTCTCCACCTAAACATATCCATTCGGGAAACAAGATCTACACCAAATGCAGGGCCTATGGTAGACATTTTGAAAACAAAGGGGCGCTCTTACTCACTAACGACTTGATCTGGAAATAAACTCCCATAGATAAATTTGTAGGGACAAGTTTGTTTTAGTTCAAGGATTGAGTCGGTTTTTGATTGGAGTTTCCCCTCTCGAGATTCACACATCCAAGACTTTATCCTAAATAAAACAAAATATAAGAGAAATATTATTAAAAAATATGTAACAATATTTTCATACCTCCTGAAGCTAGTTGCAGGTTGCATGTGTCATAGTAATTCCCACAAGCTAGCCTCATCCAGTTGAGTATTCTTGCAGTCTGGATCAAGTAAAGTGCTTGCGATAAAATCCTTGAGCACTGTCTTTTGAACATGCTTTGGAGTTGCACATGAGTTTCTCATAGTCTTTATTTGCACTGCATCTTTGAAACAGTTGACTGAACTTCTTTGTATCCCTTCCTGCATTGGATGTGTGTGCGTGCCAATATGTACTACAGCTCTACCAACCTCTCCATCCCATGGAAGAAAATAGTACATTTTAGCCCTGTAGATGGCACGACACAATGGAGCATTCTTGCAAAACCAACACTTGAATTCAACACCAATGGTGTCATAAATGGAAGGATTGGTAGCAGATCCTTCAAAAAATGTGGAGTTTTTACCGTGCTCTCGATTGCATGTTTTATTCACACAATCTAAATACCCACCACAATGAACTATAGACACTGTGCCTTCGAAATGCTGGAAATGTGTAGTCTTGATCTTGCACCAATTGTGGACGTCTTGCTTCATCTCCATCCCTTTTCATTTTGAGCTGACAAGAGGTGGTAGTTCAAAGAAGATATTGCCATTGTATGTATATGGGAACTCGCTAACGGGCCTATGCAGAAAGGAACGCACGTCGATAGAGAGGCGGGAAAACTAGAAAGCGTTGCAAACAGCTTTGAATATCGGTGAAGTTGGAGTTTGGAAATTCTTGGCCCACATTGGACTACTAGAACTAGAAGAGGAAGAAATGATGACGATTGACTCTTGCTTCACATTCACTTTGGCAGGATTGTAGTCTCGCACTTTGATTAAAGATCCAAAAAATTGAATCTCCTTCAACTTGGAATGTTGCAAATCCCAATGTTGTCCACCTTCACCTACACCTCCGAGCGTTCAACTACACCAATGTTGTTATGAATCATAGCCTCCAATGACATAGAACCAACAGAAAGATCGAAACATTAGCAAAGAAAACTTTATGAAATAAGACTTTGGGAGAAAGAAAGTGGTGGGTGATCTTGGTAATACAAAAGGAAACTCTCCATTTTGTTGTCTTTAGGTTTTAGAATTCTGAACTTTTATAAAGAAATGTCACCTCAAATATGTGCTATGCCATTATGTGAAAAAAAAGGGCGATTTTATTCTAGGATCTAATATCGAATAATGTTGTTATAATAAATTCTGTATGAAGATATAGGACTATGTTGTACAATATTAAAAGTCTGTATACATTGAATTCAAAAACATGCTCAAATTTATTATATAGACTAAATTTTGGTAGAATGGAAAGAAATATCACCTCAAGCATATACCATAATATGAAAGATAGGAATGGTTTTATTCTAGGATCTACCATCAACCAATTGTTTCCAAACAAATTAAATATTATACATATTTTCAGTACTTCATTAAAGCCAGAAATCATCACATTCTTCTAAACTCATTTAAATATATTCCATCTTTGTACTACCATCTATCAGCTATAGTAAATTATCTATACACATTGCTTTGGAAATAACATCTTACGATTTAATAATCTTATATTTTCTGAAAGGATGCTATGACTTGCAAGAAACACATAATTTTCATTTATAATTTCATACTGTGATCAATTCAACACATGCGTCTGTGACATTATTTCCACATTATGGCATAGTCATATTAGAGCACACCTCTATTAATAAATTACAACTCAAAAGGACTTTGTCACGTGATCAAATCTAGGACGGAATAGAAATTGTACATTGCTAGCAAATATTTGTAGAATGTAATGAAGATTTACTGCATCCATGATGAACAGCTGTGATGAAAGTTAGGTTAGGGTTAGGGCAGCCACTGGCATTAGGGTTTTACAGAAAGTAGAGTGGGAGATTGGGAGTGATTGCGGGATCCATCGGCGTCAAACAGAATGCTGCCAAGAGTAAGTTTTTTACTCCTCCACTCCCACGCTACGCCCAGCACTGCTGCGCCCATGCCACGCCATGCCCGGTGCTGCTGCTGCCATTCCCGGCGCTGCTGCCGCTGTGCCCAACGCCGCTGCTGCCATGTGCCCAGGCCAGGCATTTGGCTGGGAACTCCGCCCGGGCTGGCCATGGTGGGCTGGTACACCAGCAAATCGGCACCCGAGCCAAGTGCCCGCGCAAAGTGCCCAGGTTGGGCACTTGGCGCAGGCCAGCCACGGCGCTTGGGGGCGGGCCGGTACACCGGCGAACCGGCGCTCGCGCCAAGTCCCCACGCAAAGTGCCCAGGCTGGGCCCTCCGCGCGGGGCAGTTGGACTTGGCAGGCGGGCCGGCCACGGCACTTTTGCGTGGGCCGGTACGCCGGTGAACCAGCACCCGCGCCAAGGCCCCGTGCCAAGTGCCCACACTGGGCATTTGGCGGGAGCCGGCCAAGGCAGTTGGGGGCGGGCTGGTTTGCTGGCGAACCGGCCCACCCTTAACCACCAAGTCCAACTGCCCGGGCTGGGCACTTGGTGTGGGCCGGCCAAGGCACTTGGGGGCGGGCTGGTTCGCCAATGAACTGGCACTTGCACCAAGTCCCCACACCAAGTGCCCGGGCTGGGCACTCTGCGCAGGCACTTGGACTTGGTGGGCAGGCCGGCCACGGCACTTGGGGGCGGCCAAGGTGCTTGGGGGCGGCAAAGGTGCTTGGGGGCTGGCCAAGGCACTTGGGGGCCGGCCAAGGTGCTTGGGGGTGGGCCGGTTCGCTGGTGAACTGGCGCCTACGCCAATTCCCCGCCCCAAAGTTCCTGCTTCTTATGCATTTTTAATTTATAATGAATTTTTTTTAAATTTTCAGAAATGGAAGCAACTACAAAAGGAGAAGGATGTTGGATCAAAGAGAAGACATGAGAAAGATGAGATCCAAGACAACAATCAAGTTGACCTTCAAATAGAGATTTCCACAGTAACAACTCTGCTGTCTTCGCAACCAAATAGCTCCAGTCCACATGCACCCCCATTTTTGCCACGACCACCATTACCACCGCCACCACCTTCACCACCATTGCCACCTCTACCTTCATCACCACCATTACCACCACTGCTGTCATCGCCATTATTACCACCACCACTACCACCATCATCACCACCAGCAGTGCCATTGCAACCATTGTCATCACTACCATTGCTGCCACAACCACAAATGCCACTACTCTTAACATATTCGCAAAATATAGCGGAAATTAGCTACATCACGAAGTAGTGCCCAAGTGCACTTGATAGGGGTGTTGGGCCCGAGCTAGGGGCTAGATTTGATAATGGTGCTAGTGGAGGTGTAGCTAAAGCTGAAAGAGAAGTGGAGCTACCTAAACACATTGTAGACAAGCGCTTCCAAGAGATTGTTTTGAGAACCAAAGAGAAGGCCATTCACAGGACTCTAGAGTTTCTCAAGTGGGAAGGCCCGGGAGACATGATTCGAGAAATCCCACTATGTCAATTCACTCAGACAAGCATTGTTCGGTCTGCTTCACCGCACTTTGTCAACATGGTGTGAGACACAAAATCCCTAGGCCCCAAAGTGGAGCCAGAAGGGCACCACGTGGTAGTGGCCGAAGCGAAAGCCAAACGAACGTAACACATTTGGACTAAAAGCTCTGACTTGAAAGGTCGAGAGCGGGAGTGGAACTCCCAACAAAGTGCTCGAGGAACGAGCACGAAACGAGCAATAAGCGAGGCTCCAAAAAGGGACCCAAAATGACCAATACATGACACGTGGAGGTGTCTGAGATGGAGTCCAAGATGGACCCGAGTTGGAGTCTGAAGTGAAGTAAGAGGTGGAGTCCGAGGTGGACCCGAGCTGGAGTTCGAGGTGGACCCGAGATGGAGTCCGAGATGGACTCGAGATGGAGTCCGAGATGGAGTCCAAGATGGACTTGAGATGGAGTCCAAGATGGACCCGAGATGGAGTCCTAGATGGAGTCCGAGATAGAGTCCGAGATGGACCCGAGATGGAGTTCGAGATGGAGTCTAAGATGGAGTCCGAGATGTACCTTAGATGGAATCCAAGATGGAGTTCGAGATGGACCCGAGATGGAGTCCGAGATGGAGTCCGAGATGGAATCCAAGGTGGAGTCCGAGAAGGACCCGAGATGGAGTCCGAGGTCGAGACTGAGACCGGGACCGAGACCGAGACCGAGACCGAGACCGGGACCAAGACCGAGACTGAGACTGAGACCGAGACCGAGATCGGGACCGAGACCGAGCCCGAGCTCGAGCCCGAGTCCGAGTCTGAGTTTGAGTCTGAGAGGGTGAAAGCCCAAAGCATTCGTCTCCCAGACCCTGGGGGGTTTGGTGAGCTCCAAAAGTATAGTAGAGGGAGGACTGCAGTGGAGCCAGTTTGGCCAGGAAAGGCCAGTTTGGCCCAGAAAGGCTGTACCCAGTGTTGGGTGATGAGCTGCCTACTGGGAAGTCCAAGACTAAAGTGAACATGGACTGACAAGTGGGGTAGCTTGGTGAAGTGTTCAAGAGCCAGCTCTAGTTCCCTTGAGAGATCGACTGGCCGATGCTCTCAGTCCAAGTGTGGGTGGCACTACCTACTTGGATACCTGGCGTGGCTCAACGGAACCTCGCTCTAAGCCCATGGCTAGAGCACCTAAAGATGGAAGGCGGGGAGAGTACCCATGAGGGTTGTGTAGGGCCATGGTGTTCTGAAATGTTGTCCCAAAGTCCCAGACTGTGGAAAGGAAGAGGAGTAGCCCTTTGGTGTGGTGACCAAGGACATAGTCACACAGTGAGGAAGTCCTAGAGGACAGTGGGACTTAGTGGTCGGGCCCATGGGCTTTGATTCAGTGGTAGTTAGTGAACACGGCCAAGGACAGAAAGGGACTTGGTGGGGACCAAAAAGGAGATATTGGGGAAAGTTATTCCCCATGTCTGCAGGCATCCTAAGGATGCTAAGGAGTGGATTTGGGATGACCACTCATGGACGGATGGCCCAGTCTTGGAGGGACGGGATTGCAATGCAGGTGGTGTTGGACCACCGATGTGACCAAGGTGATTGGGCATGGCCTAGCGTAACGGGCTGGTATGTTGGTGGTGCCTTGGGGTGTCGGTTATGGGACCAGACACGTGGAGCACTTGGATCAAGTGCAAAGGTTGGGTGGCATGGATGCCATTCTCGGGGCTAGTAAGCCCCAAGTCCTGAGTGGGACTTATGGAGGTTGTGAATGAGACTCTTCCAAGTGGTCAGAGGTGTGGTTAAGTGACTAAAGTAGAATGGAAAAAATTAGTCATTTACAACTTGGTATCAGAGTTGTTCCTTAGTCCGACTTTTATTGGTGGCCAAGTATATCACCACTTGTATTGGAATTGGACAATCCTAGGTATGGACCTATCCTCGAGGAGTAGCATGTTGAGAGGACATGGCTCTCCACTCGAGTTCATGCGTGAACTTGTGCACGATATGGTGGATGGAAAAGGGCCAGTAAGGGAACGACTTTGGGATTTTAGGAATAGTATGAGGGTTTCCTTAGAGAGTTGAGGATGTGATTTAGATGAGCGTTTGAAGCAGCAAACAGGCTAATGTAGGTCTGGTAAACAATTATATTTGGGATTACGGGAAAGATGCAAACTCCAAGACGATAATGGAGTCACAAGATTACCCTCATATAGTTGAGGCTGGTGCTCATGAATTTGAGACCGGAATTGATGACCGTGGGAGGTCCATTACGGAAGAGGACACAAGTCCTTGAAATGGTAGTCGGAGCTACCTCTAATAAATGCTGGAACAACCCAAGGAGTGGGGGGTGTACTTAGAGGATGAGTTGGTATTCTCATCACATGGACAAGTGGTCTTAAGGGGCAAAAGGTTGCCCCAAGAGAATCAAATCAAGTGTCGAAGTAATACTTGCAAAGATGGTCCTTGTGAGTAGGACCTGAATACAAGAAGTTGTATTCTAGTGAGCTGGCACCTCAAAGGTAGAACCTTAGGGGTCGTCGGATGACAAAGTCCAAAAAGCTAGATAACTCAAATAGAGTTAAGGAATAATCCTAAAGGATTGATGGAAGCATTTGGACTGAGATGTATTGTACCCCACGAAGGATGAGGGGGATCATAGGATCTAAGCATGAGAATAGAGGGTATCTCATTGATGGCAGAATATGCCATGCTAAAGTCGTGGGAAAGGTGTTCCTCAAAAAAGAAAGCAACTTTGGCATAGAGTTGGTGTGTGAACACTATGGTGCAATGCTAACTGATAGTTGGCATGAAAAATGACTGTTTTGGTCTTGGCAAAGACCTAGACACAAGTAAGAAGTGTCATAGAGGTAAGCTTATGGAGCCGTTGATGTGGAGACACCAAATATGCCAAAGTGAGATACCTTGAGGTTATGTGATGGGTTTATGGGAACCCCTTGCCAAAGGAATGGCATATCCTAAGTTGGAAAGCATGTGGTGACCTAGATAATGATGGAGGTGTGGAAGCACCAAGCAATGAGTTGTAAGACTTAACAACTATGGGGCAACTAAGCAAAAGGTGCAAGATAATTGGTTAAATGGGTAGAAGGTAGCTACCCAAGACTTCTTAATGGCATAAAGAAGTTAGATATACCCTTACGGGGGTAAATTGCTTATGTTGTGATATAGGGAGTTAATGTCGAAAAAGAAAATGCTCATTGTCAAGGAGACCATCATTGGGACACCCAAACACTCTAGAATACCAGGAGGTGGTGTTTAGTGTCGCGAGGGCAATAGATAAGGCCCAAGGGATTAAATCCCTAGCGAATCATGGATAGGAGATGCCATCCAAACGTCCAAGGTTGTGGAGATGGGAGGAATCTGTCTACCCGATTTGGACAAAGCCAAAAATGGGATTTTGGCAAGGCTAGTGATAGGCATATTGAGGCCCATAAGTAGCAACGGTAATCCCGGTGTATGGGATTATAAGGTGAGCATGTCCAAATTGAGGAACCACTCCCTAAATTATCGGGTAGGTTCATCCCTATGAATACTTGCTAAGGCATAGTAAAATGTGAAAAGCTATCCTCCTAGTTTGGAAGAGAATAACTAAAGGAAACATATGAAGCGAAAAGGCAAGTAGTATTGGGATGAAACTGAACTATAGAAATTGAAGGGCATAACCAGCAGTGGTTATGCAAGTTGGGAGTGGAGAATCAACAGGGTGCTCAAAGATGTTATTATTAACAACTGTGATGCCATGGAGAGTCTAAAATGTGGAATTATCCATATTAAACCATATGGTGAGTAGGGAGCTTGCAAAGGAGGAGCTTTAGCAAGCTAAGGAACAAAGTTTTTTGAAGGTTCCCAAAGACAATTTTAGGTAGATAAGTACCTAGAAAGCCAAATGTAAATGGTTCCTAGAGCGCGTGAAATCAAAATGGCGCAGCAAAAGCGTGGTCTTGAAGCTGGCCATGAGGTGAGGCTATCAAGGTTTGGGAAGTAGTTCCCGAGTGTTCAAAGAGAGGGCTTTGAACAAAAGTTGATGGTTAAGAACTTTCACGCTTATGCATGAACCATGTTACGGTGGCCGGATGACTTGCTAAGTGAGATCGGTGAGTCAGGGGAACAAATCCCCTAGTTGAAGGTGCTAACTTCAAAAGGGGTGGCCCATGGGGCCAAGCATGGAGAAGTTCATGCATGATCACAGACTTGTCAAGCGAGAGGACTTGGCAGTGTGGAGGAATTAGGTTCCTAAGCTGTGATCTATAGCGCACTTTAAGTATAAGTTGGTGCATCGGCGTGGGGAGTCACGCCAGGCATCCTATGCGATGCCATCCGTAGATGCATATACGGAGGTTGGGTTCGAGTCCCGACCCTCTAATGCTTGGGTTCAAGTCCCAAATCACTAAGATGTGGTGATGGTTTGGAATATGAGGACATTCATTTTTCGGTGGTCATGGACTCTTAGTGAGGAGACTGATTTGGGCACACCACCAAGCGAGGGATGCCTTGGAGTTGTGATGCATGGTTAGATTGCTTAGTGTGGCTTGGAATATCTAATTTGAACACTTTGGTGCGAGGGGCACCAAGGACGTGGTGAATGAGATGGGGACACTCAGTCTTAGTTGCGATGGACCCTTAGCCGGAAGGGCTGGCTTGGGTGTGGGGGATGCCCTCGGGGTCATGGTCAACAACTTAAAGGTTTGGAAGACCTAGTACCTATTGGCAAATCTGTTAAGGTGCCAAGATTAGATCACTAGGTGATCTTATGGCCAAAACAAGGACAAAGTCCTTGTGAGGTTAAGGGATAAAATTCCTAGTTCAAAGTGTTGGTTTGAACTATTGATGATGGTGTGGCTTGGTTAAGGTGACCAAGTGAGAAGAACACCTTAGGGAAATGAGATATGTCAATACAATGGCATAGTGAGTCCGAGGAAAGTAGTCTTTATAAGAGACCCATAGGAAGGTCATAAAGTTGGGCTGTGGATAGAGCCCACAACAGAAGATGCTAAAGAGACATACTAGGGGTGAACACCTTCCAGACTTGGCAAAGGAAAGTCTTTGCTATGGAACCAAAAGAATACCTCGAAAATGGAGGTAGCAATCATATGTTGCTAGGTGCAACAATCAAGGATAAGAGCAAAAGACTAATGGCTAAGTAAAGAGCCATGGGAATCATGGGAAAGAATCCAAATGGCAAAATTAGGCCAAACACACTAAGGTGTTGGGTGCTAATGGATTGTGGGAAAGGCAATGTATTCCCAAGGATGGATTCCCAATTGCTCTAATGTGGCGAAAGTGGAAGCTCTAAGGGTGGGAGCGGTAAGGTAGCCAAATGATAGGGACGTAGACAGCCCTAGCACAAATTATGATAACTGGAACTTAGTGCCAAAGGTGGCACAAAATCGAAGAGAGGATGATGTTGTCCTCAAGTAGAGAACTTCCTAGGATGGGGAAGTGGAGTTGCACAATATGTGTAATGCAAGGTGTCGAAGACATCCAAGAAATTGACTTCGAGAAGTCAGAATTAAAAGTTCCAAAGTGCAAGGGTTATATCGATGGAAAGTGAAACCACTCGAGAATGAGTAGTGGGATTGAGTTAGAGAAGGTGTCTCTAACAGGTTTAATGAGAACTAAACCAATAAAAGGAGAGAACCACCACAAGTGGTTGAATGAGCCTTTAAGTTGGAGAGGCTATGCTCCTTAGAGGATGGACAAGGCATGGTAAACCTTTGGTGTCAAACCATAGACAAATATTGGCTAGGTGCCAAGGATGAAAATGGTAAAATGTGCGAGTGTTACTTTACGAAAAGGGTTTACCGTTTGATGAGGACATCAAACTTGGTCTATAGGTGGTGGAGTTGTGAGACACAAAATCCCTAAGCCCCAAAGTGGAGTCGGAAAGGCACCATGTGGTAGTGGCCGAAGCAAAAGCCAAATGAGCGTAACACGTTTGGACTAAAAGCTCCGATTTGAAAAGTCAAGAGCGGGAATGGAACTCCCAACAAAGTGCTCGAGGAACGAACACGAAGTGAGTAATAGGCGAGGCTCCAAAAAGGGACCCAAAAGGACCAATACATGACACATGGAGGTGTCCAAGATGGAGTTCGAGATGGACCCAAGTTGGAGTCCGAAGTGGAGTCCAACAAGGAGTCTGAAGTGGAGTCTGAGGTGGAGTCCGAGGTGGACCTGAGATGGAGTCCGAGATGGAGTCCAAGATGGAGTCCGAGATGGACCTAAGATGGAGTCCGAGATAGAGTCCGAGATGGACTCGAGATGGAGTCCGAGATGGAGTCCGAGATGGACCCAAGATGGAGTCCGAGATGGACCCGAGATGGAGTCCGAGATAGAGTCCGAGATGGACTCGAGATGGAGTCTGAGATGGAGTCCGAGATGGACTTGAGATGGAATCCGAGATGAAGTCCGAGATGGACCCGAGATGGAGTCCGAGATGGAATCCGAGGTGGAGTCCGAGAAGGACCCGAGATGGAGTCTGAGGTCGAGACCGAGACCGGGACCGAGACCGAGACCGAGACCGGGACTGGGACCGAGACCGAGATCAGGACTGAGACCGAGACCGAGGCCGAGGCCGAGACCGAGCCCAAGCCCGAGTCCGAGTCCGAGTCCGAGTCCGAATCCGAGTCCGAGTTCGAGTCTGAGAGGGTGAAAGCCCAAAGCGTTCGTCTCCCAGACCTTGGGGGGTTTGGTGAGCTCCAAAAGTATAGTAGGGGGAGGATTGTAGTGGAGCCAGTTTAGCCAGGAAAGGCCAATTTGGCCCAGAAAGGCTGTACCCAGTGTTGGGTGATGAGCTGCCCACTGGGAAGTCCAAGACTAGGGTGAACACGGATTGACAAGCGGGGTAGCTTGGTGAAGTGTTCAAGAGCCAGCTCTAGTTCCCTCGAGAGATCGACTGGCCGATGCTCTCAGTCCAAGTGTGGGTGGCACTACCTACTTGGATACCTGGCGTGGCTCAACGGAACCTCGCTCTAAGCCCATGGCTAGAGCACCTAAAGATGGAAGGCAGGGAGAGTACCCATGAGGGCCGTGTAGGGCCACGGTGTTCCGAAATGTTGTCCCAAAGTCCCAGACTGTGGAAAGGAAGAGGAGTAGCCCTTTGGTGTGGTGACCAAGGACACAGTCACACAGTGAGGAAGTCCTAGAGGACAGTGGGACTTAGTGGTCGGGCCCATGGGCCTTGATTCAGTGGTAGTGTTGGCGAACACAGCCAAGGACAGAAAGGGACTTGGTAGGGACCAAAAAGGAGATATTGGGGAAGGCTATTCCCCATGTCTACGGGCATCTTAAGGATGCTAAGGAGTGGATTTGGGATGACCACTCATGGACGGATGGCCCAGTCTTGGAGGGACAGGATTGCAATGCAGGTGGTGTTGGACCATCGATGTGACCAAGGTGATTGGGCATGGCCTAGCATAACGGGCTGGTATGTTGGTGGTGCCTTGGGGTGTCGGTCATGGGACCGGACACGTGGAGCACTTGGACCAAGTGCAAAGGTTGGGTGGCATGGATGCCATTTTCGGGGCTAGTAAGCCCCAAGTCCTGAGTGGGACTTATGGAGGTTGTGAATGAGACTCTTCCAAGTGATCGAAGGTGTGGTTAAGTGACTAAAGTAGAATGGAAAAAATTAATCGCTTATATATAGACATCTATAGTCTGTACAAACAGAATGGCCTTGGGACAAACATAGGTATGTTCCTTGTTTCGGTCTTCAAGCCAGGAACGACAAATACCTTCTCGATGTCACCAGAAATCGAGAGGGTTTGGGATGACATTTGGAAAATGAAGTCTTGCAAATTTGACAACATGCTTATGAGCCATCTTGAGACTCAATAATTTGTGGGGAAAATGTTCTACATTATTGACAGGATTCATTGTTGGTATGTATGGATGAAGTGCATCAAGAAATGCTTCCGAGACAATCCTATCTATGACATCAATGTTTCGGTTGAACATGTACATGCGAGAGGATCTCTAGATGTGGCAAGGCTTGTGATAGCTTGCCACAAAATTAATGTGTAAGTACCTCTCCCTCTTCAATCACTGTTAATAATTTGTGTTTGACAATTTGCAATGCGGAAACAAAGCCTAGTACATGATATTGAGTAGATCTAGTTTCTTGCCAATCTCAACAAGGATGTAGTTTGCAGCCACTATGGTGATGATTTAACATCACTTATTCGACATCAACGAGGTCGTCAAAATGCTAATAGATGGTACAAGAATCCAGTGGCTTTTATGACAGCTGTGTGGAGTAAGGTATGTTCTTCCAAGTATACTTTTTATCATAGAATGTTTGTGTTGTCTTCAGCCATTGGTGAAGGTTAAGCAAGATGCATATGCATAGTCGCATCGAGCGGAAAATAATCAAGAACTCTTGGAGCATTTAGCTGCAATTGACAAGAAAATCAACAACACAAAGAAGACAAAGGTAAAGAAATTACTTAGTGTGGCTGACCCTCGACGCCCAAAGGAGTGGTTTGATATCATAACAGAGATTGCTTGTCATGAAAATAAGTATTGTTTGCGTTTACATGAAGGTTACTCACAAAAGTTATTTCTTAGTGGGCAAGACTCTAGATGAGATTATTTACAACATCTTAAAGTCAAGGCTTACATATGAGGAACAGATACACATTTTGAATGACCTCAATAGCAAACTCAGGGAAGGAGAAAAAGGTTTGGACAGTATGATGAAGACTATGATGAGGAGTCTACATTTCACATACTGTATATGTTTTTAGTGCCTTTCATAGGGGATGATCCTGAGCAACTTCCATTCAAGGACTTGGTCACCATTGAGCTTACAAAACTTGGAGAGGATTGGCTGCCAAAGAAGGCCACAAGCACGACTCCATTTGATAAACAACTTGGCCAACCTTATTTCATGTGTCGAGTGGCTTTCAGGTAACATACAATTTCTCAACTATACTCAATTTGTTTATATTGTATTATAGGTATCTCCAATATAGAGGCGTTCCTCTCGAAACACTAGTATGCAAACAACTCCTGAGGTATGGTGTGAGAGATGGAGGTGTACCTGACAACAATGAAGTTTCCAGCAGCAATAAAGCGAGCTTATCCTTGGGAATTGGAGATGCTAGATTATGCACCAACCCACCGAGAGGCTGCAAGAGGCAACAATGAAGGCGTGCCGGATGATGAAGATGATGGCCATGAGAATGTCGATACCATTGGTGCCAATGGTGAGGAGAGTGAAGATGGTAGTGAGAACAACTTGCAAGAAATTCCTCGAGACGAAGTCGAGCAAGAGAACCAAAACATCCAAGAAGTTCTACCTCAACAAAAGTGTGCAAATCTATGTATGGAGGAATTAGTCAATAGTGATAATGATCGTCTAAGATGTCCCCGTAACTGAGGAACTTCTCGAGGTATATTTCTCTTAATTCTCTCCTTTCTTTAGTTCCTCAAAATGGTTGCAGCAAAAATTGTCGGGAGTAA
Organism: Selaginella moellendorffii; assembly: GCF_000143415.4. NCBI lineage: Eukaryota > Viridiplantae > Streptophyta > Lycopodiopsida > Selaginellales > Selaginellaceae > Selaginella > Selaginella moellendorffii. Next base: position 642,213 of record NW_003314265.1, on the reverse strand, counting down.
CTTCATTCTAGCTTGTCTTGATGCCCAAAAAGAGGACCCAAAGGAACTTATGTCTACCACACGCTATATGATGGTATGTAAATTTTTCTTAAGTTCACATTTTATCTTTGTCTTCTCCCCCTAGATTCGCCCTGTTTCTCCAGTGGCATTCTGTGGTGAAGTTAGAATCTTTATTGGCTTCTACAATTCATTGATGGCATCTTTTGAGGAGGATGCTGAGAATATGGTTATCTGGCAAAAGTGGGAGCGCTTTTGTCAAAAGATCCATAGGCGACTGCTCAAGAGCACAAAATTCATGTTCTTTGACATGCTAGATGGTCTTCCAGACGCTAATGGTGATGTTCAAAGCTAGAACAACCTAACTAAAGACCACTTGAAGGATTCATTCCTTTTGGTAGCAATTCTTCTTCACATAACTGGTCAAGTTGCCTTCATTCTCCCGAATGACCCCCATAGGATGTTCTGCCTTATGAGGTATGCAAGTCAAGTCAACTTCAAAAGGTTCTCTTCCAAATGCATCATGGATAGTGTTGGGGTCGAGACCAAAAGTGTCCTAGGCATGCCAGAGAAGGTAAGAAATCATCTTCTGTTTTGGTTGTCTCTAAAGTTTTATTATTTAGGTTATGATGTGGACCTACCATGTGTTCTGTAGAAGAGAAAATGATGGATTTTGTGATAGCGAGCGTGTTGCAAGGGTTTTGCTAGGGTATGATAGCTTTACTAACATCATACCAAATCTCATAGACGATGACATCTACAACACATTCTCTAGGTATTGGTTCCGATCTCCATCGGCGATGCATATCCTACTTGAGCTTTATTGCCCAATTAGGGGTGTTCTCATTGATTGCACAGCAAGTAGTGGTTTGATAGTCGAGGCAACACGTGACTCTGGTAGATCGGTGTTTGCGATTGAAGAATATGAGTTTTTCAAACGCCGTTTTAGAGGTTTTCATCCTTCTCTATCAGTTGCTTTTAGAAGGTGATTTATGATGTTTTAAAAACTTATATACAATATATATTTAGTTTTCTGGAAGTCATTTATTAATGACAATTGAATGCATCCACTTGCAATGAGAAAGATGTGTCACATGTCAATGTGATAATGATTGTGATAGTGACAGTGTCAGTGCAGCAGATAGTGATAGTGATAGTGTCAGTGACAGAGACAATGTCAGTGTCAGAGATGATAGAGTTACAGTATCAATCTGTCAAATTTCATAATTACTAATATTATGAGTTTATTATCTATAGGTAATACACTTTTGTTAATAAAAAAATGGCGAGAGAGGGGGGGGGGGAATGGATAATATATAGTGTAAGATTTATTAGTAGCTAAAACTTTCAGTAGGATGGCCTAAAAATACCATATTCAACACTTGTGGATATAATATTTACTAACAGAATATTGTTCCTCACCATGAAATGATAATGGTTGTGTGTTAACTCTTTCTTGATTTTCTTATACATCCATTTATGCACACCTTCCACACCAGTTCTTGGGCAGTTGTGACAGTGTTCTAGAAAATTTTCTAGACCCATACAACTTTCCGTTTTATCTAAATAAAAGTAGTAGATGGGACACTGGAGATAATATGTGTTCATTCTTTCAAAAGTTTCAACCATATCTAGAGTAAGATCTTGAAGAAATATCTGGCATCGCTCTTGAAACACATGAGGCAATCCATCTTTAGTAGCAACATCTAGAACATTATCTAGAAGAGGGATCTCTTGTTTAGTCACACTTGGGGCTACAAAAGGAAAAGCCTCACAACTATTGTTGTGTGGAGGGAAGAGTGGAATGTTGATAAAAGTTGGAAATGGAGGTGAAGACTTATATGAAATGCATGGGGGCCAACTGCGAGTAGCAATAGCATTTTCCCTAGCCATTCTTACACTCTAAATAAACTAAAATTTCAATGTTGAAAGCATCCCTTATTAGTTTTTATACTAAGAAAAGATCTAGGGGTTTTTGAAAGTTTAAATTGTCAGTCTCAAAAATGGGACTTCAGAATTATAACAATTTCAGAACCACTTGTATATATAATAATATATTTATACATGCTAGAATATTATCATTCTCGAAAATATAGGATTCTCCACTTTACTCATAAAGAATTAAACTTTTGAAAAAACTATGCATAACTTTCACATTACATTAAAGGGTGGCCTAAATATCCCATATTCAACACTTACTGATGAAGTGTTCACCAATGGAATATTGTTCTCCACTATGAAATCATAATAGTTGTATGTTTTTAATTCTTTCTTAATTTTCTTATACATCCACGCGTGCATACCTTCTAAACCCACTTTTGGGCATTTGTGACAATGCTCAATAAAATTTATCAAACCCATGCAACTATCTGTCTTGTTTAAATAAAAGTTACGTATAGGACACTAAAGATAATATGTATCTACATTAAACTCTCTTACTATATCTGGAGCAAGATCTTGAAGAAAATATTGACATCACTCTTAGAGCATTGGAGGCAATTTAACTCTTTTAACAACATCATAAGGAAGGGATTTTTATTCAGTTGCACTCGAGGTTGCAAATGGAAAAGTCTCAAACAACCCGTAAAATGAAAAGGAGGATTGTTGCGTAGAAGTGAAGCTGGATTATTGGTTGAGATTGGAGATGGAAGTGGAGACTCATATGAAAAGCCTCTGGGACCAAAAATAAACTTCTTCCTAGCCATTGCAATACACAAGAAGAATTAAACTTCCCAACAATAAGAATTTTCTGATTAATATATTATATTTTAATCTCAAGAATGATGTTTTATTATGATATGACACTATATTAAATGATAATTGTCAATCTCAGTAGTTACAATCTACTATGAGAGACAAGTGGCTATAGGGTTTCAAAAGCTAAAAACTAGCACATAATTAATACGTAGATGATTTTGGGATTGAAAGGTAATTTTGCAAAAAGGCATACTCACATGTCTGTGTGCATTCACCATTATTATATATGGCAGACCAGCTATATAAAATAAGGATATAGATTTAACTCTTTGATTTGTCCACATCATATATACTTATACTCTTTGAAAAACAAAATATATAAAAAGGAATAAACTATATATAAAAATTTACTCTTTTTTAAAAATATATTTTTGGATTACAAAAGGCATTGAAAGGTTTATAGAATGAATTCATTAGTGCTTTCCACTATGTTGTCCATTTTTTCTTTTTTCTCTTGCTCTGGACTGTTGCTTTGGAAGTAATAAGGGCATTTTTATCAATAGTGACAGTGGTATCTACATTCCCGGATGGGTAATAAGGACCAGGGGTGAATATAAAGATTGTGGTAGTGAAACAAAATTAACATTCTCACATTTCTGTATGCTAGAACTACTTACAGATTTTTTGTTTTCCTTATTTCCCATCTTTGTAAACCCTAAAAAATGAACAAGTGAATCAGTGTTTCAAATTATTTATATATTTCTAGTCAATTGTTGAAATGTTAAAATGTTGAAATGTACAATAGAAATTTTAAATTCATTCAAACTTCAATGTTCCCATTTTATTTGGGACCAATAAAGCCCAAAAATTTCTATGGGTTCAGACAAACTTCTAATTCTAGAAATAGTATTTTATTGTATAAATTGCATTAGAAAGATTAAAAAAATTGAAATTTCTATGAATCATTGATACTTAAATTCATAAATTTCAAGTTTAGCAAAGAATAACATTTTTCTGACTTAATATTTCCTTATAAGACTTATGGTTGATTATGTTGACTAGCATTGACTTGAGATGAATTGAGCTCAACTCAACTTTGGACCAACCCCCTCATACATAGCGCATCTTCAAAAGAGTCTTAACTTAATGTGCCACCATCTCCTTAATTGTTATTGTCTTTGTCATATGTTAAGGCTAGCAAGATCACATAAATCTTGGCAAAAAAAACTCTATTTTTCCCTCTACTTTAGGGCTTGTAAGGCTAGTGGTGGCAGATTGTTTTAGTCCTAAGAGACTCTGAAGACAATTGTAAAGTCTCTATCTTAACCATTAGGCATTGTTAACCTACTAGCTACCACCTAAGAACCTTCATTTCAAAGCTTAAGGTCAATCTAAATCTCTTGAATCTTGGATCTGAATTAAATGCCACTACTAGGAGTGTTTTTTACCACTTTCAAGATGCCATCTATGAAGTCAAATTGAGAAAAAGAGAAAAAACCAAGTTATAGGAGTGAAAAGAATAAAAGAAAATTTAACCTTTGCCATAACCACTCTACTAACACCATCCCTTTATAAGCCTTTAAATTCATAGTTCAACATTTTTAGCCTCATGACCCTTATTTAAAGAAGGTAAATCCAACTTTGCTCCTTGTGAATATTGAACATCAAACACAACAACTACTAATAGAATGGAATCCTCATCTAGAAAATCCATTGATGTTGGAATTTTAAGGATAAAAGAAGAGAGAGAAGAAAAGAAAGAACATTAACATTAGCCATAAAACTCTTTGAATTTTATAATTGCATTACAATCAAGCCATACCAATTTATTATATACCACCTACAACAATTAAAGCTCAAGCTCAAGATTTCCCATATATATATAGCTAGGTTACCTCATGCCATGCACATGTCTATATAAGTTGTTGCCATAGAAAATGAAGATTGGCTTTACCGCACGAGACAAACATAGATGATAATATGTGTCAAAAGGCTAAGCATTTAAAGCTAAACTCAAATTTATTACAAAGAATTATAAAAATGATCTTGGAAAGTTTATAATAGATGAATTAATGTAAAATAAACTCTTTGATAGTATTCTGAAAGAAGGATGAAATGGTCATTAATTTATTCACACAAAGACCCTCCATTGTTTGAGTTGACTCTTTGTTTCTTAAAATAATTTCTTTATCAAGTCTTTTCACTACAACAACATCAAACACAAGGCCTCCACCCAAAAAATAAAGGATATTAATCCAAGAAATATCAACAATATTGATATATGTAACCAATCTTACCATACACCCAACAATGAATATCATAGTTACAATTATGTCTTTGTCTTTGTCCTTAAATATAGGCAATAGCATCAACCTTAGATCATCTCCCAAAAGGAGTGGAGTTGAAACATATATATGTAAGCGATTAAATTTTCCATTCCACTTTAGTCATTTAACTATATTTTCGACCACTTGGAGGAGTCTCACTCACAACCTCCATAAATTTTATTCCGGACTTAGGGCTTGTTAACACCGAAAATGGCATTCATGCTACTCAACCTTAGCATTTGGTCCAAGTGTTCCACGTGTCTTATCCCATGACCAACATTTAAAGGTATCACCAACATGCTAAGTCCATGCCCATTCACTTTTGTTGCATTGTTATTTAACATCACCTATATCATAGTCTCATCTCTCAAAGATTGAGCCATCTATCTATGAGTGATCATCCTAGATTCACTCTTTAGCATCCATAAGATAACCATAAACATAGGGAAGAGCTTTCCCTAATATCCTTTTTTCGGTTCCCACCCTATATTCACTAACACTACCATTGGGTCAAGGCCCACATGCCTGACTAATAAGTTCTACTGTTCTTTGGGACTTTCTCACTATGTGACCATATCTTTAGTTACTACCCTAAAGGATTGTTCCTTTTCCTTTCCACAATTCAGGATTTTGGGACAACATTTTGGAACACCGTGGCCCTATGCGAACCTCATGAGTATTTTCCCCACCTTCTACCTTTGGGTGTTCTAACTATAAGGCTATGCTAGGTATCTAAATAGGTAGTGCTACCCACACTTTGACTAGAAGCATCAAATATTAGATCTCCTGGGGGAACTAGAGTTAGCTCTTAAACACTTTACCAAGCTACCCCACTTGTCAGTCCATATTCACTCTAGCCTTGAACTCCTTAATAGACGTATCATCACCCAATACTTAGGCATAGCCTTCCTAGGTTACATTGGCTTTTCCTAGCCAAATTGGCTCCACTAGGGTCTAACCCCCACACTCTTCCTATTATACTTTTGGAACCTCTGCAATCCCCCCTTTAGGGGATGATTGCTTTGGGGTTTCACCCAACAGTCTGTATTAGTATTCAGACATAAACTCAATTTCAAACTCAGTCTTAATTCCATTTTAGACTCCATCTTGGGTCCATTTCAGACTCCATTTCATACTCCATCTCGGGTGCATCTCGAACTCTATCTTGAACTCCATCTCGGATTGATCTCGGACTCCATGTTAAACTCCATCTTGGGTCTATCTTGGACTCTGTCTTAGATGCTGTCTCAAGCCTATCTCAGACACTTCCATATGTCATATATGGGCCTTCTTGTGTCCCCTTTTCTAGAGATTCACTTATTTCTCATTTCATACTCGGTCCTCAAGCGCTTCGTTGAGAGGTCCACTTTTGCTCTTGACTTTTCAAGTCGGAGCTTTTTAGTCTAAATATGTTACGTTCGTTTGGCTTCTACCTCGGCCATTACCATGTGGCACCATTTCGGCTCCACTTTGGGGTTTGTGTCTCACTGTAGTTATAAATGAGAAAGATGGTATTTTATATCATTATCCTAATTGTCAAGGGTAAGGGCAAGTGTATATATAGATCTTGACAAATTTTGGCCATAACATGTCTAAAGTTGGTTCATTTTGACATATTTAACTTGCACAAAATAGAACAAATTGCATAATTGAGTCAAACATCCCCTAATAAAGATGATGCAATTGTTGAAAGACATTATTATAGTTATCAACATGTCCCTTGAAGACATATAAAAAACTTATGCAAACATCCCAAAAATTATATATAATAATCACCATAAAGTAATTGAATCAATTGTACACATCATCTCTAATATTAATTTGATTATCTAACTACAACAACATAGCATTAAGAAATTATACCAATTATTGCTTGAGGAGGAAGAGGCTAGTGCAAAGTAGGAGTATGTTACTTTATCATGAAAATGAACAAAACAAAAAGGAAAAATACAAAAATAAAAATTACAAGAATAAGAGAAATTTAAATTTAAAAATCCAAACACTTTTTAGGGACAACTAGCACTATGTTAATAATAATATATATTATTATAGCAATACACATATCCATTTTTATGCTATTATATAAATAGCATTGGCTATAATAGCATTACCTATTGTGAGAGAAGAAGGAAATTTGACATATGCATACATGGGCAAGAATTAAATGGGGAAATTACTATTCATTCCCTTAATCTCAATCCCACTGGGGCCATTCCCTCAACTTTATCCCTCTTATGGAGTGAAAGTTAAAGCTTTTGAATTAGGCATTGGGATCCATGCAAATTTGATGGTGCTCAATGCATTGCAAGCAAATTCATGAATTGAAATCTTAATATCAAATACAAATACTCATTGAGGGGTTGGCTCTGTTAATTTCCATAAGTACTTAAGATTAGTATTAGACATTGCTTGGTAGTGAGATAATAAACAAGATTGCTAGCTCCAGCAAAAATAATTTATTTACTATTTGCAAATAGTGAATGATCCACAGAAAGTGTCCATCTTTTATTGATAATATGTGGATCAAAAAAACTTTGCCAACGGCAGCTTATGCTAGGCAATGTCTAGTGAACTTGATAAAATTGTCCGTGTGCAATAGGAAATTCAACCGAAAAGATTCTTAGGAGAATATTCGCCAATCGTGCCCATTAATCGCGGCCGTTGAGAGCAAGCGAGGTGGATTTTAGGGTTTTTGCGGCTGCAAAGCAAACATCCATGACCAGCGAGTTTTGACGAGGGAAACCTTCTTTGTCCCTCCCCCTTAAGATCTCGTCTCGCGATCTCTTCCCCTCTCCCGCGGCCGGGCCGCGAGATCGGTCAGATCAGTGGGGTGTCTCGTAGGTACGAACGAAAAATTAGGTCTTGAAAGGGAATTGGGCACACGCACTCGCTCTCTCGCTCGCTCGCTTCCATGGCGACCCAATTCGCGATTGGTCTCGCGGCGCTGGAGAATCCCGTCGACCCTCAAGGCGATTTTGATGACGATCACGAGGAAGGCGAGATCTCGGACGACGATGACGATGTTTTCGTCGCCACCGCCGCCGCCGAGCGCATCGAGTCGTCTGCGGCCGTTTCCACGTCCGGGAATGGATCGATTCGATCGCCCAAAACCCAGCACCACGTAAACTCTGGGAGAAGAGACTCGGAGAGCAAACACGATAACTCGATACAAACGGTGGTTAAACTAGTTAACAACGTTAGCGTGGGGAATGCATGCAAGTAAGTTTATTCTCTGTTATATTTTCGTCCCTCTTCTCTCCTTCTTTTTTCCTTCCGGGGATGGATATGGAATGTTTGATGGAGCTATTGGTGCTTTTGCAGGTCTCCCAACGACGCATGCGCCCAGCTCCACGATGCTTTGCAGATTTTGGAGGAGCTGGATCAACCATCTAAGAAATCGCCCAACTGCGAGTTGGTTCAATCGCTCGTGTTGAAGATTTTAGACAAGATTCGGATCGTTTACTGCGTAAGTGTGCTGGATTTCCTGTGCTTGTTTCTCACTTTGCTGATGGGATCCATCAGGTTTATAACGCGATAGGAGACGAGCAAAAACCCGGAGTCCTGCAAAGGTTTGTTATTTTTGTACAAGGCAATCGCTCACATTTTTTTCTTTCTCCAGTCTGGCTAAGCTGGCGAAGTTCTACACGGATAAACTGTTCACGGCGAAACAAGTGGAAGAAGTGAGGAGACTTTTGGTCATTTTTTTTCTTGATTGAGGATAACACGCGGAAAAAACTCGCAGCTCAAGGCTCTGTATGAAGCCGTCAACCCAAAACTTGAGACTAGCAGCGATGGTAAGGAGCACGCTTATATACCATGGGATGGAGGGACGAGCGCTGAGCACCCAACCTCGTCCTCACTGACGTCGTACACACACTATATGTCTGCGTCGTTCCCGATGGATGATCTTCCTCCCAGCCCGACTCCCTCGAAAGAGGACGAAGCAGCGAGATACGGGAAAACTTTAACTGACAAAACCGAGACCGGTTCTCAACCAGTTTTAAAACCCCGAGATCCCCGACGTGGTGCCTTGGAAGGAAACCCCTCCAGAAAACGAGAAGCGTTAAAGCCCGACTCACAAACTTCTAAGCGTCAGAAGCTTCAGAGCGAGGCGGCTCCCCGCAGTGGAGGATGGCTGGAGCCCGAAGCTAAGGATGGCAAATCCATACTGGTCTGTTTACATCCTTTCATGTTTTCCTTGCTTCATTCTTCTTTGTTTTCCTTTTTTGATCAGATGAAACCTCGCGATCCAAGGCGTGCACTCTCCGAGACCACGAATCAGGAGGAGCAGCATATCACAAGTCTGGAAAATGGTACTGTGCGACCACCAAAGCCACCAGAGTTGAGGAATCAAGTGAAGGACACGGTTGAAGTTCTTCCTCCTTCCAACATTCCAGGATTGTTTCCCAGCATTCCGGGACTAGAAGCGGGCTCTCCTCCCGTTTTACAGAATGGAACCGAGTTAGACATCCATCCGGAACTGCAAGAGTTTTTGATTGATCTCGACGAGGCGGAGCGCATTGCTTTTATCAAGGAGAGACAACGGAGGATGGACGAGCAGGACAAGATGCTGAGTGAAAAGAAGCTGTGCCTTGTGCTGGACCTTGATCACACACTCTTGAATTCTGCAAAGGTGATTACTCTTGTTGCATCTTATTTTGTTGTTTTTGCTTATGGTTTTTTATTCTTCTTTTCTTCCAGTTTATGGAGATCGAGCAAGAATGGGATCGATTTTTGCGTGCCACCGAGACCATCGAGCGGAACAAAGACGCGAAAGAAGGAACTCGGAGGGAACTTTACCGGTTTCCTTACATGTCAATGTGGACAAAGCTTAGGCCTGGCATTTGGAGATTTCTCGCACGGGTGATTATCTTTCTTCGTTTTCTTTTTTCGATTGTTGAAAGGTCTTTCTTAAAAACGTGTTTTTTCTTGTTTCCAGGCAAGCCAACTTTACGAGCTTCACCTCTACACAATGGGCAACAAAGCATACGCAACCGAGATGGCCAAGCTTCTGGATCCAACTGGAGTCCTCTTTGCTGGCCGCGTGATTTCTAAAGGCGATGACGGTGATGCGCTCTACGGTGACGAGAAGACCCCGAGGAGCAAAGATTTGGATGGAGTGCTTGGAATGGAGTCGGCAGTGCTTATCATCGATGACTCTGCACGCGTCTGGCCACACCACAAAGATAACTTAATCGTGGTGGAAAGGTATACCATCTCCCGGGTCCCTCTTTTAAAGTTCCAAGTTCTTTTTTTCTCTCTTTTTTCTGTTCCTCTTGGTCTTTGTGATCTTCGTTGTTTTCTCTTTTTTCTGTTCCTCTTGATCTTTGTGTTCTTCGTTGCCTTGCTGACGATTAGAGACTTTGCAGATATATGTATTTTCCGTGCAGCAGGAAACAATTTGGACTGCCCGGCCCCTCGCTTTTAGAGGTGGGACACGACGAGAGAGAAGCCGATGGAATGCTAGCATCCATACTAGGAGTAAGCCAACAAAACAAACTCTTTTCTTTCCTTTCTTTCGTTTTTCTTTTTCGTTTCTATCGAGCGAAGCTTACTTTTTACGAGCCAGGTGGTCGAGCGAGTTCACGAGGAGTTTTACTCCCGGCCGCTTCCAAAGGAAGTCGATATCCGGGAGGTTCTCTCCGTTGTCCAGAGACGCATACTCGGTGGCTGCAAGATCATCTTTAGCCGGGTTTTCCCCGTCGAGGAGACGCAGCCGCAGCTCCACCCGCTGTGGAGGATGGCCGAGCAATTCGGAGCGGTTTGCACGACGAGGATGGAGGAGGATGTCACGCACGTCGTTGCGATCTCCATGGGAACAGACAAAGTAAGAAACCGATCAAAAACTCGATCAAAAGTTGCTCAAACTCGTTTCTTTTTTTCTTTTTTTGTGTTGTGTTATAGTCGAACTGGGCTCTGGCAACTGGGAGATTTCTCGTTCGTCCTGCTTGGTACCGAGACAAGAAGAAAAAAGACCCAGCATTTTTTTTCTTCTTATAAGCAGTTCCAAAGCCACTCGGGACTAACGTATTTTTTTTGTTTATCAGGGTAGAGGCGTCCACGGTGTTGTACCGGCGAGCCAACGAGAGAGACTTCCCTGTTCCCCCGTAAGCTTAAAAAAACACACGCGCACGCACACGCACAGTGAGACTATGAAACGAGAGAAACCTCCAAACCGACACCACAAAACAAAAAAACCACGACGCGCTAAACCCTGGATATGCCGAGAATATTCCCAGACGAATATTCCCCCGGGTTGGCGTTAGAATTTGCGGGCGGGAGTGGAGCGAGTGGACTCTCTTCTGGTCGAACCTGTCAGTCAGCGAGCTTCCGTGCTTATACCTTGGGATTGAAGAGAAAGGGCCAAGGGACCCGCAACGCACCAGCAAGCGAGGCATATTCTGCCAGAAATTCACATCTCGGGGCACATTCTGTCAGTTCGTAGGGGTATATTCTGCCCGTGGCTCCGCGGGGAGAATATTCTGCTCTGCTGTGAAGGGATATTCTGGGGGGATTTTTATTTTAATTAACGGGTGCCTACAATTCAAATTCCCGGAGGAGTGGCGGCGGAGGTGAGGTGGAGGGAGGAGACGTCGCCGCCGCCGCCGCTACACTGGCACACGTTCCTCTTGTCCTGTGTCTTTAGGTCGCCTGATCCGCCGCCTCGGTCCCCGGCAGTGCGAGAGAGGAGCATTTATTGCGGCGCGGCGGCGGTCGAGCTCATCAGCGCATTCCTCCACTCCCACGCAATGCGCGGCCCACGATCCCGCTAGGGCTCGCCTGGATTCTTCCGCATTAACACAGAGAGGCTGTGGATCGATCCGATAGGGGATCGCCATGTCTTCGTCTTTCCAGATTGAGAGTGGAGGCGCCGGCACCAGCTATCGCAGCGGCGAGCTCCAGCCAGTGACACATTCTGGACGATACAGGTATGGCAGCGTCCTCTCTCTCCTTCTCTCTTTCTCTTCCGGGGGATTCTTGTGCTTCGATCTCGGATTTGGGGTTTTGGATGCCGGATTGATGGGAATTTTCCTTGTTCCAGGTCGAATCACGATCCCAGCACGAGCTACTACATTCCCACCGGGTCGGGGTACCAATCCCCGCCAGTATATGGGCAGCCTCCGCGACCTGGAATGGCGATGGATGAGGAAGCATTCAAGGACAAAGGGCTGCCCGCGCCGCCCCTGACGTGGAGCGGCCGAATGGAGCGCTTCTTGGGTCTGATGGATTTCACAAACTGTGAGGTAAGCTATGAATTCTTCGGTCTCTCGAAAGAAAAAAAAAAATCCTTTCATTTCAGGTGTGGCGTGGAACTCTGGTCGAGCTCGTCGGCTTCTCGGCTTTCCAATTCGCGCTTATAACCGGCATTGCCGCGTGCGTGGATTTCAAGCAGCGAGGAATCGCCATCGCTCTCGTCTACTTCCTCGTCTGGGCGGCGTGCATTCTCGCGGCACTGTCCGTGTGGGTGGGCGCCGGGCACCTCAACCCGATCTTCACATACACGACCATGCTCACGGGCCACACGACCGCGGTGCGAGCAATGCTCTACATGGCAGCGCAGAGCTTGGGAGCTTTGATCGGGACTCTGGCAGCAAAACAGGTGGTGGCGCGGGACTTCGTCGAGAAAAACTCCCTCGCCGGGTGCCTGCTCGGAGAAGTTGTGAGAACCTCTCGGGGGCTCGAGTGGCCGGAGGGACTCACACCGCGAGCGGGGCTCATCTCGGAGATCTTCTTCACGTTTCTTCTCATTTTCGTGGCCTACTCGACTCTCCTCGAGCCCGGGAACTTTCGCCAGACTGGTCCAATTCTCGCTGCTCTCAGCATCGGTGGCGCGGCAGGACTGTTTACTTTCATCTCGTCGCAGCTCAAGTCTCCATACTACTCGGGCGCTGGGATGAATCCCGCGAGGTGCCTGGGACCGGCCATCGTCCAGGGAAGCACGCTCTGGGATTGCCACTGGGTGTTCTGGGCCGGTCCGTTCATCGCTGGAACCATTTTTGGGGTCGTGTTCCGGCTCGTCGCGAATAAGCAGCCACAGATGATGACCACCGAGGAGGAATTCTACGCGCCTCCGCCGCCACAGGCCGTGGTTCCGGCTCCGGCACCGACGCCGCAAGAGAAGAGGATGGACGTCTTTCTCCACATCAAGGCGATGCTACACCGGAGCGAGAGCGAGCGGGAGAGATCGAGGTCCCGGTCGAGGAACTTGGTGGAGGAGATGCCGTCGCAACTTTGAGGTTCGTGTACGTGAAAGTTTTTGGATTGGTTCTTGACCGAAAGTTTTGCTGTTTTTCGCATCTCAGGACTGCCGCTGCTGCCGTGTAATGTGTATGTGATTGGTGAAAGCGAGAAGTAGCTATAAATCAAAGGTTGCGGTTACTGGAGAGCTAAGCTTACTTCACTGGTGATAGATGCCTTTGTTAGGTAACTATCTCCGTTTTGCAGGCTCAAAGTTAGGTGACCACACACCACCACCAGTTCGCCCATCAGCGTTGCGACGTCCGATGATCCTGTTGCTATAATGGATCGTGAGCTGGAATCCATGGCGTTTGTACGCAAGTAAACTTTCTTTCGCTTTTCTTTCTCCTCTCCTTCGAAAGTTCTTTGGTTTCTTGCGTGCGTGGGACTCCTTCGTGATGGTGCAGCGAAGCAAAAAAATGTCGATCGATCGAGCAAGCAGCAGCGAGACAACATCAATCAATCAAGCAAGACTTTTTCGAAGAGCTGCTCGCTCGCCACGAGTCTAGGAAATAAGTTTTTTTGATTCCACGATTTTGTTCCTCTCCATGATCGAGCTCTCAAGCATTCAAGAATCCAGCTGCCTTAGCAAGCAAAAGTAATAGTCAAAAGCCTTGCGCATGATAAGTTTGACGGAAAAATCAAACCTTAGGACCCAGTAGAATATGCTAGTAGGATCTTCTTCTTTTTTTCAAAATGCCCTAATTAGGGCGCGCCTAGCGCCCAGCGCCGAGAATGGAGGCGCGGGCCGTGGCACCGGGCATCCAGCTCCTCCGGGCGCGCCGCGCCTCCAATTTCAGCCTCGGATTCTACAAGGCATCGGTTCTAGGGATCACATTCCTCGCCTACGCCGGCTATCACGCCGCGCGCAAGCCGATCAGCATCGTCAAGGCCGTGCTCCATCCGGAGTACTCGGATCCAGGCTTCGCGGTGAGCCCGAGCTCCAATCTCTCCCCGTCCAGCAGCATCGATCCAGGAAATGCCCGGGAGGGGTGGAGTCCCTTCGTAGGGAGTCGAGGTAAAGCCAGGCTCGGGATTATAGATGTAGCTTTTCTAGCTTCTTACGCTATAGGAATGTACTTCGCGGGTCATCTGGGTGATCGTCTCAACCTCCGGTTTTTTCTTTCGGCTGGCATGGCGGGCAGCGGGGCATTCTCGTGCCTGTTTGGGATGGCTTACTGGTGGAAGGTCCATTCTCTAGGCTACTTCATACTCGTCCAGATGGTAGCGGGGGTCTTTCAATCCACAGGGTGGCCGTCGGTGGTGACCATTGTCGCGAAGTGGTTTGACAAGAGCAAGCGGGGATTGATCATGGGGATCTGGAACTGTCACACCTCGGCTGGAAACATCGTCGGCTCGCTGCTCGCGGCGGAGATGCTGCAGTATGGCTGGGGGTGGTCGTTTGTAGCTCCCGGTTTTCTCATGGCTATGGCGGCTTTGGTGGTTTTCTTCTTCCTGGCAGTGGATCCGGAAGAGGTTGATATGTCGTCTTCGATGGCGAGTGTTGGTGGTGGTGGTGGTGCGAGTACGTAAGGCAAGCAGCGGCGCCTGAGCTGATCATGCTGAGGCAACCGCACAAGCATGGGCGGGAAGTTCCTTTCGGTCATGATCGACGGGAGCGAGTTCCAGGGCCTGGATATAAATAGCGACGGTGAGGAGTTTAGGGAGGTTTCTCTCGCGCCAGGGACGAGGAACGACTCGGCTGTGGGGTTTTTTGATGCCTGGATGATTCCAGGCGTTGCACAGTTCGCACTGTGCCTGTTCTTCTCCAAGCTGGTGGCTTATACGTTCCTCTACTGGCTTCCGTTCTACATAAGGCATACTAGTAAGTGTTCTTCGAGTTTTTGTGTTATATATAGTTCTAAGCGTTTTTTTATGTTTGTTTGGGCAGAGATCGCTGGCAACTATCTCTCCGATGGAATGTCGGGTCGATTGTCCACACTTTTCGACGTGGGAGGTATGTTTGGAGGCGTTGCTGCTGGCTACATCTCGGATCAACTCAACGCGAAAGCAACCACGGCGGCAACTTTTCTGTACGTTGCAGTCCCAGCGCTGGTTCTGTATCGCGTCTATGGCAGCTCGTCTCTAGCTGGCAACGTCGTGCTCATGGTCTTCCTGGGAGCTTTCATCAACGGGCCGTATGCTCTCATCACCACAGCCGTGTCCGCGGACCTTGGCACTCACAGCTCGCTCAGTGGAAGCTCCAAGGCTCTGGCAACCGTGACCGCTATCATCGATGGCACGGGCTCCGTCGGTGCTGCTATTGGGCCGCTGCTAACGGGATTCGTGTCGGAGAAAGGATGGGACGCAGTGTTTGGGATGCTCATCACCTCGGTGCTCATCGCTGCGCTGCTGCTCAGCAAGCTCGTCTACACGGAGCTCACTGCAAAGTTTGCGAGCGCAAATGCCGCTCCTTTCCAGCCGCTTGGCGACGATCAGAGTAACGAGATTTTGCTCTTGGTTTTTAATGCTCTAACGTCCTTGTTTCCAGATCAATTGTACTGACTTAGAGCTGTGACAAGCACAAGAACAAAGCGATAGGATTTTTCTCTGCTTGTAGTTCATGGTTGAGGTGATTGTTTCTCGCTAGTGCTTGGGCTCTAACCATTATCGGTTTGGTGTGTGGTGCAGTTATCAAATGCTTTATGACAAAATATTCCGCCAACCATGCGTCCTTGCAGAAAAGTGGCTTCGAAGGGAAGCATTAGGCTTATAACAGATCACAAGTAAATTCTTTTGCAACATCAAAAAGATCTACCATGGAAAGGTATGAAGGTTTCTACTTATCTAGTTTTTTTTGTATAGTTATGTTTAAACTCTATAGAGGTGTTATTAAAACTCAAAAAACATAGAAATGTTTTTAAGTAATTTAGAATTGTGAGGGCAAATGTACGGTTATGATGCCATATACTAATATTAGCATAGTGGGATTTTGGTAGCTGTCGGATTGGTTTCAATTCGGACCACTCACTCTTGTATATAAGCTAGAGTTTTTGGGCTAATTGATATACACATTTTTGTATTCCCTTTCTATATTCCATGCACTCACATTGGTGGAGGTGAGGGACATCTTTGATTGTCCCCGGGGAGTGCTTGGATTTAGGATTTTGGTTTAGATATAGTTTTTGCATCGTCTAGATCTAGCTTTTTCCATTTCCTTTCTTTTGTTATTTCCTTTTAGAATTTTGGTTTAGATCTAGCTTTTTGCATTGTCTAGATTTACCATTTCTTTCCAGTTTTTTTGTCATTTCTCTTCTTTTGCTCTTTCTTTTTCGTTCATTTTCATGGCCAATCAACAATTTCCTCCTTTGACTCTAGAGCAGTAATTGGTTCAATTGCTTGATGCTATGTGCTTGCAATTAAACAACCAAACTCAATTGATGGTGGCATTCATGGCACGTGGTCCAACTCCTTCTGCTCTTGGTCCAATCCTCGCGTTCGGCCGGAGTTCTTTCATAAGAATCCTGGGGATGATGTGTACCATTGGTTCGATCACTTCAAGGTGATTGCCACGTATCATTCTTGGGATGATGCTCGACGTTTGCGTGATTTTCCCACGTGTCTCCAAGGGACGGTGTTGCTATGGTACAATGGATTGAGTGCGGCCACTCATGGGGATTGGAGTGTTCTTTCGGATGTCTTCAAACACGCTTTCGGACATGTCGACGATTGTGACGATGCCTTCCAACAATTGCATTGTCTTCGCCAAGGGCCATCTGAATCGGTGATGCAATTTGGCGTTCATTTCCAAAGTCTTTTGCTTCGTGCGGAGCCAAATATGTCGGAACGGATTCTTTCGGATAATGGTCCTACGTTTATGGCTAAGGTATTTCATGTTTTGACGTCTCGGTTGGGGATACGCCACACTTTTACGAGTGCTTATCATCCACAATCAGACGGTCTGGTGGAACGGCTCGTTCGGACATTCAAAGGGATGATTGCGAAGTATGTGAACTTTCAGCATTCGGATTGAGATGGTTATTTGCCGTCTCTTCGGTATGCCTATGTCATAGGGGTGCAGAATTCTGTTGGTGCTTCACCATATAAACTTCTATATGGTCATGATCCAATATTACCAACGGAGCTGGGTTTACCTTCGTGATTACCACGAGCTCCTGATGCTAGGTTATGGGATCAATATTTGACGAGCATTCTTCCATTTGTCCGAGCAGAGTCTGCCGAACACTTAGGCCGTATACACGTGGGACAACAACGGCGTTACAACTCCCATCATCGTCCACTTGTAGAGTACAAAGTGGATGATTTGGTGTTAGTCTGTTTTCCCCATCTTACGGTACGTGGTTTATTTAAGGGGCTCCTTGCACAGTGGAAAGGACTATATTGGGTGTTGCGGCAAGTTGGACTGCAAGTTTATAAGGTTCAGCATGACGTCCAGCAGGCTGATCCTCCGGAGATTGTGTATGTGCAGCGGTTGAAACGCTTCATACAAAGGGATCAGGAGCAGTTAATACCGTCTACAGATCCGCTGATGCCTCCTCTTGACGTTCCTCCAGATCCCGGCCCATCTACAAGAGAACCCTGATGGCCTTCCATTATTCCGAGAGGAGGGGATGATGTGAGGGCCAAGTGTACAGCTACGATGCCATATACTAATATTAGCGTAGTGGGATTTTGGTAGCTGTCGGATTGGTTTCAATCCAGACCACTTGCTCTTGTATATAAGCTAGGGTTTTTGGGCTAATTGATATGCACATTTCTGTATTCCCTTTCCATATTCCATGCACTCACAGAATGTAATTGAAATTTAATTTGCAAAATAAGTTTTGTGAGTGCATGGAATATGGAAAAGGAATATGCATATCAATTAGCCCAAAAACCTTAGCTTATATACAAAAATGAGTGGTCTAAATTAAAATTAATCTGATAACTACTAAAATCCCACTATGTTAATATTAATATACAGCATTATAGCTATACACTCACATTATCCCAATGGAAGACTATTAGGGTTCTTTTGTAGATGAGCTGAAATCTGGAAGAACATTAAGAGGAGGCATTAGTAGATCTATAACTATTCCTAATCCCTTTGTATAAAATATTTCAACCGCTACATATATATAATTTTTGGAGTATTGGCTTTTTGGATGTCATGCCAAACATTATAAGCTTGTGGTCCATAACACCCAATATAGTTCTTTCCACTGAATAAAAAACCCTTTAGATAAACCACATACTATAAAATGGGGAAAACAGACTAACACCAAGTCATTCATTTTATACTCCGTAGGTGAACGATGATGGGAGTTGTAGTGCTATTGTTGTCTCACTTGTATGCGGCCTAGTGTTCAATAAACTCTACTCGGATAAGTGGAAGAATGCTCGTCAAATACTGATCCCATGACCTACCATCGGCAGCTCATGGTAATCGCAAAGGTAAACTTAACTCTATTAGTAATATTGGATCATGACTATATAGAAGTTTATATGGTGAAGCATCAACATAATTCTACACCTCTGTGATATATGCATACTGAAGAGATAGCAAATAACCATCCCAATTTGAATGCTGAAAGTTCACGTACTTCGTGATCATTCCTTTGAATGTCCGAACAAGCCATTCCACCAAACCGTCTAACTGTGGATGATAAGCACTCGTAAAAGTGTGGTGTATCCTCAACCAAGATGTTAAAACGTAAAATGCCTCAGCCATAAATGCAAGACCATTATCCGAAAGAATCCACTTCGGACAAGAATGCTGAAACACCACTCAATTGAGAAGAAAGTATCCAACAGCAATTGCAGATGCACTAGCAAGAGCACTAACTTCCACCCAACAAGTCAAGTAGTCAGAAGCAATAATAACATACTTATTACCAACATTCAATCGTAGAAAATGTCCCATAAGATCAAATGCCACCAACTCAAATAGATGGGAAATTGCACTTGACTCCAACCGTCTTTCCGTAGCACAAGAGGGAGTATTATGAGCTTAACACCAAACACAGTTACACATATACTAGATAACATTGCATCGCATCTCTAGCTAATAGAAAGATCTGTGCAACTTTTCGGTCACACGACAATGTCTTATATGCCCACCTAGAATAGGAGAATCATGGTAGGCATGAAGAAACCGTGGAATAAAGATTGAAGGCACCACTAGCCGTAAATGATCATTAGGATCAGTCCCCACAAAATAAAGAAGGCCGTCTTCAAGGCAATATTGAAAATATAAATGTCGGAATGGCAAGTCATCAGCAAGTGATGCAACATTCTCAAACCCATCTCAAAGCCTTCAAATCCATGGCTCAATCTTTTGAGCCTCGCAAACTTCATCAAAAGAAGGTAGGTCTTGCTTTGCACCTTGTGGACACTAAACGTTAAGTATAGCACCTGCCGACGGCATAAAATCCTCGTCTAGAAAATCCACAAATGCTAGAACAATAGGGTCGTAAAAAACATGAGAAGAGAGTGGAGAAGGAAGAGGAGTTCGAGAAAGGGCATCAGCATTGGCTATAGAACTCCCTGGGCAATAAACAACATCAAAATCATATATTCGAAGCTTCAAAGCCCACTAAACAATACAACCAACCAAGTTCTTTTGCTTCAATAATAAAGTAACAGCAACATAATCACCTTCAAGTAACGTCTGAGAATTATGTAGACATGCATGAAGTTTCTCAAAACCCCAGACTACTGCTAAACACTCCTTATTTATCGTGAATTAATTCACCTTCGCTAGTTGTAATGTACTGCTTATATACGCAATAGGATGGTGCTGACCAGGCACACTTGGGTTCTCTTGCATCAACACACCTCCCAAATTAATATCAGAAGCATCCATACGCAAAATAAAAGGTCGAGTATAGTGAGGATACACCAAAACTAGAGGAGTCGTTAATAGCTCTTTGAGGTCTATAAACGCCCACTCACAATCTACAAACCAAATGAAAGATGACACTGATGACTTTAGCAATGCTCACAACAGTGTAGTGTCATAAAAAAAATGATCTAGAAAATGACTGAGACACTGCACCTTGCCCAAGAAGTGCTGCACATCATTTACACACTTTAAAATAAGGAACTTTATAACAGCCACAAGTTTATCAAGATCAATTTGCAAACCCTCACGAGAAATATGATACCCAAGACAAGTCATGTCCTTGGACCCAAACACATACTTTGACCGCTTCAACTTTAACCAACGTCCCGTAACCGATCCAACACTTTATAAACATGTGCTCCTCCCACGTCCCCTCCGAATGGATCAAGACATCATCAATGAAGTCAGTAGTCACTTTTGGCATATCACAAAAAATCTTGTCCATCATCTGCTAGAAAGTTGCTGGAGCATTGTTCAAATGAAACTGCATCACTAAGAACTCATACAAACTAAACAATGTATGAAAAGTAGTCTTAGAAATATCTCTTTTGGCCATCGGTACTTGTCAATACCTAGAAGCAAAATCTAGCTTAGTGAACCAACAACTTCACCCCAGACGAACCAAGAGATCAACAATGTGAGGAAGAGGGTACACATCTGGGATTGTCACTTCGTCTAACGAATGAGTTGATACAGAAATGAATACTCTCATCAGGCTTTATCACAAGATGAGGTTCATATGCCCAAGAACTCCGCGACTTCCGAATAACACCCTTCTCCAACATCTCCTTGATGTTTGCACATTAAATCTTGATCTCTTTGGGTGACCGACAATGAATAGGAACCTTAATTGGATGAGCATCCCCAATTGGAATCAGATGACATGTGGCAATCCTTGCCCCAGACAATAGACTATTAAAAAATCACTACGGTGTGGTTTGGCTAATCATATCTAGCGTGACAGTGAGGCGCCGATCTGGGGATCTAGACGGTGAGAGTTCGAGCCAGTATCTCTCCAAAGTGTATGTATCATACATTTTGTGCGCTAGATCAGAATACTCCTTCATAAGCTAGTCAACTGCTACAACACAAAGATTGTTGGAGGGATCGAAAAAGGGAAGAGCAAAACAAGACAGAAACATAGGAGGAAGTAATCAAGGGACAAAAGTAATGGAAGCAGAGGGACAAAGAGGTACAGAAGTGAGAGGAATGAATGTAATATAAGGAAGTATGAGACAAGGGGAAGAAGCCTCAAAGTCATATTTGGCGTGATTGTGTTGCACCTAATCTATACTAAAAATAAGGTCAAAAGCTTGACTCGGCACCACCCGTAACAATTGCAACCCGAGCAGATTGCCCACACACACAAATAGGTCTGCCTCATCCCTTGCACATGCATGTGTACAGCTGTTGCTATAAAGAATGAAAACTAACTCCACTACACGACGCAAGTGTAAACAATAACGTATGGCAACAGGTTGAGTAATAGAAGATAAACTTGAATCTGTATTAACCAACATAGAGAGAATAATAGAAGGCTACTTATTATAAATATAAGCTTGGAAAGTAAACACTAGATGAATTAGTGCCGAGTGAACTTCTTGATGATACTCTTGAAAGAAAGATGCAAGGGTCATTAACTTATTCGCACAAGGTCCCTCCATTACTTACATGACTCCTCGTTTTCTAGATGCATTTTAGTGTCCAGACCTAGCACCAACAGGACATGTTGACACCAGGGTCTCCACCCAAGAAATGGCGGCTGCCAATCTGGAAAACACCAACAATACTGATAAATATGACCAACTTCATCACACGTCCAACAATGAACATCACGGCCACAACCACGGCCTCACCCTTATCCTTGGACTCAAGTAGCAGTAGCATCAACCTCCATTGGAATAAGCCATCACCCACAGGAAGTGGAGCTGAAGGACATGCAGTGAAAAGTGGAAGAGACAATGTCTCATAACATTATGCCAAGCGAAGAGCATCATCAAGGGTGGCGGGAGTAAGTGCATGTATAAGTTCAACAAGATTTTAATGAAGTGCTGGCCACAACATTCCTAGTTTGATCTGCTCCGACATATTTAACTCTGCACGAAGTAAGAGGCTTCGGAAATGAACGCCAAATTGCATCACTGACTCAGATGGCCCTTGACAAAGATGATACAATTGTTGGAAAGCATTATCACAATCATTAGCATGTCTGAATGTGGGTTTGAAGATGTCTAGAAGAACACTCCAATCCCTACGAGTGCCTGTGTTCAAACCATTGTACCACTGCAATGCCGTTGTGAGATACAAAATCCCTAGGCTCCAAAGTGGAGCCAAAAGGGTACCACGTGGTAGTGGCCTAAGCAAAAGCCAAACGAACGTAACATGTTTGGACCAAAAGCTCCGACTTGAAAGGTCGAGAGTGGGAGTGGAACTCCCAACGAAGTGCTCAAGGAACAAGCACGAAGCAAGCGATAAGTGAGTCTCTAGAAAAGGGACACAAGTGGACCCGAGATGGACCCGAGATAGAGTCCGAGATGGAGTCTGAGATGGACCCGAGATGGAGTCCGAGATAGAATCGAGACCGAGACCAAGACCGAGACTGAGACCGAGTCCGAGTCCGAAACCAAGACTAAGAAAGAGTTCGAGTTCGAGTCCGAATACTAATACAGACTGTTAGGTGAAAGCCCAAAGCAATCGTCCCCCAGGAGGGGGGAGCGGGGGGGGGGGTAGCAGGGGGTTCCAAAAGTATAGTAGGGAGAGTGTGGGGGTTGGAGCCCAATGGAGCCAGTTTGGCCCAGGAAGGCCATACCCAGTGTTGGGTGATGAGCTGACCACTGGAAAGTCCAAGATTAGAGTGAATATGGACTGACAAGCAGCGTAGCTTGGTGAAGTGTTCAAGAGTCGGCTTTAGTTCCCCTGGGCGATCGAATGGTCGATGCTCCCAATCCAAGTGTGAGTGGCACTACCTACTTGGATACTTGGCGTGGCTCAACCAAACCTCGCTCTAAGCCCATGGCTAGAGCACCCAAAGGTGGAAGGTGGGGAGAGTACCCATGAAGCTTACATAGGGCTATGCTGTTCCGAAATGTTGTCCCAAAAGCCTAAACTGTGGAAAGGAAGAGGAGTAATCCTCTGGCGTAGTGACCAAGGATACAGTCGTGTGGTAAGGAAGTCCCAGAGGACCATGGGACTTAGTGGTTAGGTGTAAGCGACTAATTTTTCCATTCTACTTAAGTCACTTAACCACACCTCTGACCACTTGGAGGAGTCTCATTCACAACCTCCATAAGTCCAACTTAGGACTTGGGGCTTGCTAGCCCCGAGAATGGCATCCATGCCACTCAACCTTAGCACTTGGTCCAAGTGCTCCATGTGTCCGATCCCATGATCGACACCCCAAGGTACCACCAACGTATCGGCCCGTTACGCTAAGGCCATGCCCAATTACCTTGGTCACACTGGTGGTCCAACACCACCTGCATTCCAATCCCGTCTCTCAAAGACTGGGTCATCCGTCCATGAGGGATCATCCCAGATCCACTCCTTAACATCCTTAGGATGCCTACAGACATGGGGAATAGCCTTCCCCAATATCTCGGTTCCGGTCCCCACCAAGTCCCTTTCTGTCCTTGGCTGTGTTCGCCAACACTGCCACTGGATCAAGGCCCACCGGCCCTACCACTAAGTCCCACTATCCTCGAGGACTTCCTCACTGTGTGACTGTGTCCTTGGTCACCCCACCAGAGGGCTACCCCTCTTCCTTTCCACAGTCTGGGACTTTGGGACACCATTTCGGAACACCGTGGCCTTACGCGAGCTACCTGGGTACTCTCCCCACCTTTCGCCTTTAGGTGCTCTAGCCATGGGCTTAGAGCGAGGTTCCGTTGAGCCACGCCTGGTATCCAAGTAGGTAGTGCCACCCACACTTGGACTGGGAGCATCGGCCAGTCGATCTCCCGGGGGAACTAGAGCCGGCTCTTGAACACTTCACCAAGCTACCCCGCTTGTCGGTCTGTGTTCACTCTAGTCTTGGACTTCCCAGTGGGCAGCTCATCACCCAACACTGGGTCCGGCCTTCCTGGGCCAAACTGGCCTTTCCTGGCCAAACTGGCTCCACTGCAGTCCTCCCCCTACTATACTTTTGGAGCTCACCAAACCCCCCAGGGTCTGGGAGACGAACGCTTTGGGCTTTCACCCTCTCAGACTCAGACTCGGACTCGGACTCGGACTCGGACTCGGACTCGGACTCGGGCTCGGGCTCTGTCTCGGCCTCGGCCTCGGTCTCGTTCTCGGTCCCGGTCTCGGTCTCGACTTCAGACTCCATCTCGGACTCCATCTCGGGTCCATCTCGGACTCCATCTCGGGATCCATCTCGGGTCCATCTCGGACTCCATTTCGGGTCCATCTCGGACTCCATCTCGGGTCCATCTCGGATTCCATCTCGGACTCCATTTCGGGTCCATCTCAGGTTCACCCCGGACTCCATCTCGGACTCCATCTCGGGTCCATCTCGGGTCCACCTCGGACTCCAACTCGAGTCCATCTCAGACACTTCCACGTGTCATGTGTTGGTCCTTTTGGGTCCCTTTTTGGAGCCTCGCTTTTTGCTCGCTTCGTGCTCGTTCCTCGAACACTTCGTTGGGAGTTCCACTCCCGCTCTTGACTTTTCAAGTCGGAGCTTTTGGTCCAAACGTGTTACGCTCGTTTGGCTCTCGCTTCAGCCACTACCACGTGGCACCCTTTCCGGCTCCACTTTGGGGCCTAGGGATTTTGTGTCTCACAACTCCACCACCCATAGACGAAGTTCGATGTCCTCATCGAACGGTAAACCATTTTTTTTTTTAAAGTAACACTTGCATGTGTTACCATTTCCATCCTTGGCACCTAGCCAATATTTGTCAATGGTTTGACATTGAAGGCTCACCATGCCTTCTCCATATTCGTCAATGGTTTGACATTGAAGGCTCACCATGCCTTTTGCATATGCCTCAATGGTTTGACACCAAAGGCTCACCATGCCTTGCCTATCCTCTAAGGAGGGTAGTCTCTCCAACTTAGAGACTGATTGGACCACATATAGTGGTTCTCTCTTTTTATTGGTTTAGTTCTCGCTAAACTTCTTAGAGACCCTTCTCTAAGTCAATCCCGCTACTCCTTCTCGAGTAGTCTCAATTTCCATCTATTGATTTGCACCTTGGAACTTTTACTCTTTTGACTTTTGGAAGTCAATTTCCTAGGTGTCTCCAACACCTTGCATTGCACAGATTGTGCAACTCCACTTCCCCATCTTAGGAAGCTCATTACTTGAGGGCACCATCATCCTCTCTTCTATTTCATGCCACCTTGGGCACTAAGTTCCATTTATCATACTTTGTGCTAGGGCTGTCCATGGCCCTATCATTTGGCTACCTTACCGCTCCCTCCCTTGGAGCTTCCACTTTCGCCAAATCAGAGCAATTCGGAATTCATCCTTGGAAACACACTTCCTTTTCCGGAATTTGTTAGCGTCCAACACATTAGTGTTCCCCGCATAACTTTGTCACTTGGATTCCTTCCAAGGGATTCCACGGCCCTATCTTGGCCACTCATCTTTTGCTCCTATCCGTTGATTGTTGCACCAAGCAACATCGAATCTCTACCTCCCTCCTTGAGGTATTCTTGTGATTCCATAGCAAAGGCTCTGCTTTGCCAAGACTAGGGTGTTCGCCCCTAGTAAGTCTCTTTAGCATCTTCTGCTGTGGGCTCTATCCACGGCCCAACTTTGTGACCCTCCCATGAGTCTCTTTAGAAACTACTTTCCTTGGACACAGTATGCCATCGCAATGACATAGCTCATTTCCCTAAGGTGCTTTTCCCACTTGGTCACCTTGACCAAGCCACACCATCATCAATAGTTCAAATCAACACTTTGAACTAGGAACCTTATTCCTTAACCCAAACAAGGACCTTGTCCTTATTTAGCCACAAGATCACCTAGTGATCTCACCTTGGCACCTTAACAGGTTTGCCAATAGGTACTAGGTCTTCCAGACCTTTAATTTGTTAACTACGACCCCGGGGGCATCCCCCACACTTGGCGGTGCGCCCAAGCCAGCCCTTCCGGCCAAGGGTCCATAGCAACTGAGATTAGGTGTCCCCATCTCACTCACCACGTCCTTGGTGCCACTCGCACCAAAGCGTTCAAGTTAGATATGCCGAGCTTTCACACTAAGCAATCTAACCGTGCATCACGACTCCGAGGCATCCCTCGCTTGGCGGTGTGCCCAAACCAGTCTCCCCACTGAGAGTCCATGACCACCGAAATATGAGTGTCCTCATATTCCAAACCATCACCACGCCCTAGTGATTTGGGACTCGAACCCAAGCACTAGAGGGTCGGGACTCGAACCCAACCTCCGTATATGCATCTACGGACGGCATCACACAAGATGCCTGGCGTGACTCCCCACGCCGGTGCACCAACCTATTTTTAAAGCGCGCTACAGATCACAGCTTAGGAACCTAGTTCCTCCACACTGCCAAGTCCTCTCACTTGACATGTCTGTGATCATGCATGGACTCCTCCATGCTCGGCCCCATGGCCCACCCTTTTTGAAGTTATCACCTTCAACTAGGGTCTTTGTTCCCCCGACGTGCCAATCTCACTTGGCAAGTCCTCCGACCATTGTAACATGGTTCCTGCATAAGCGTGAAAGTCCTTGACCATCGACTTTCGTTCAAAGCCCTCTCTTTGAACACTCGGGAACTACTTCCCTAACCTTGATAGCCTTGCCTCATGGCAAGCTTCAAGACCACGCTTCTGCTGCGCCACTCTGATTTCGCGCGTTCCATGAACCATTTACACTTGGCCTTTCTAGGTACTAAGCTACCTAGAATCGTCTTTGGGAACCTTGAAGGAACTCTGTCCCTCAGCTTGCTAAGGCCTCCCTTTTTGCAAGCCTTCCAAATGCCACATAGTCTAACATGGACAATTCCATATTTTAGACTCTCCATGGCATCACGGTTGCTAGCGGCAACACCCTCGAGCCCCCACTTGATTCTCCACTCCCAGCTGGCATAACCAACCTTGGTTATGCCCTTCGATTTCTATGGTTCAGTTCCATCCCAATACTACTTGCCTTTTGGCCCCATATGTTTCCTTTGGTTATTCTCCTCCAGACCAGGAGGATAGCTTTTGCACTTTCTATCATGC
This sequence comes from Selaginella moellendorffii, assembly GCF_000143415.4. NCBI lineage: Eukaryota > Viridiplantae > Streptophyta > Lycopodiopsida > Selaginellales > Selaginellaceae > Selaginella > Selaginella moellendorffii. The sequence continues at coordinate 614,918 of NW_003314265.1, read as the reverse complement.
CTTAGCAAGTATTCTTAGGGATGAACCTACCCAATAGCCCAAGGAGTGGTTCCTCAATCCGGGTATGCTCACCTTATAATCCCACACACTGGGATTACATTGTTGCTTATGGGCCTTTACATGCCCATCACTAGCCTTGCCAAAATTCCATTCTTGGCTTTGTCCAACTCGGGTAGACAGTCCTCTCCTGTCTCCGCAACCTTGGACATTTGGATAGCACCTTCTATCCATCATTCGCTAGGGACTTAGCCCCTTGGGCTTTATCCATTGCCCTCGCGACATCAAACACCACCTTCTGGTGTTCTAGAGTGTTCGAGTGTCCCAATGATGGCTTTCTTGACAATGAGTATTTCCTTTTATGACATTGACTTACTATATCGCAACACAAGCAACTTATCCCCCGTAAGGGTGTATCCGACTTCCCTATGCTATTAAGAAGTCTTAGGTAGCTACCTTCTACCCGTTCAACTAGTTATTTTGCACCTCTTGCTTAGTTGCCTCATAGTTGTCAAGTCCTACAACTCATTGTTTGGTGCTTTCACACCTCCATCATTATCTGGGTCACCACACTCCAACTGCATGCTCTGCAGCTTAGGTTATGCCATTCCCATTTCCATTGGGATTCCTTTGGCAAGGGGTTCTCATGAACCCACCAACATAGCCTCAAGGTATCACACCTTGGCACATTTGGTGTCTCCACACCATCGGCTCCACAAGCCTACCTCTATGACACTTCCCCTTCGTGTTTATGTCTTTGCCAAGACAAACACCGCTCTTTCTCATGCCAACCATCCGTTAGCACTGCACTATAGAGATCACACACAACTTTGTGTCAAAGTTGTTTTCTTCTGAGAACACCTTTCCCATAACTTTAGCATGGCACATTTTGCCATCGATGAGATACCCTCTGTTCTCATCCTTGGATCCTATGATCCCCCCCCCATCCTTTGTGGGGTACAACACACCTCAGTCCAAATGCTTCCATCAGTCATTTTAGGGCCATCCCTTGACTCTACTTGAGTCATCAGCAGTTTTGGACTTGGTTAATCCACAGACCCTTAAGGTCCTACTTGTGAGGCACTAGCTCACTGGAATACACTTCTGGCATTCCTGTCCTACTCAAAAGGACTATTTTCACAAGTGTTACTCCGACACTTGATTTTGTTCTCTGGGGGCAACTTTTGCCCCTTAAGACTACTTGTCCATGCGATGAGAATACCACTCATCTCTAAATACACCCCCCAACTCCTTGGGTTGTTCCAGCATTTATTAAAGGTAGCCCCGGCTACCATTTCAAGGACTTGAGTCCTCTTCCGTATTTGACCTCCCACGGTCATTACCTCTGGTCTCACATTCATGAGCACCAACCTCAACTATATGAGGATAATCTTGTGACTCCTTTATTGTTTTGGAGTCTCTATTTTTCCCGTGATCCCAACTTTAGTTGTTTACCACAACAACCTTAGCCAATTTGCTGAGACAAATGCTCATCCGGATCACATCCTCAACTCAATGAGGAAAACCTTGCACTGTTCCCAAGATCCCAAAGTCGTTCCATTATTGGCCCTTTTCTATCCACCACCTCGTCTACAAGTTCACACATGAACCGTAATGGAGAGCCATGTCTTCCCGACTTGCTACTCCTCAAGGATAGGCCCACTCCTCGGACCTTCTGATGCCAACACTAGTGGTGATATACTTGAGCACCAATAAAAGTCGGACTAAGGAACAGCTCCGATACCAAATTGTAAGCGACTAATTTTTCCATTCTACTTTAGTCACTTAACCACACCTCTGACCACTTGGAGGAGTCTCATTCACAACCTCCATAAGTCCAACTTAGGACTTGGGGCTTGCTAGCCCCGAGAATGGCATCCATGCCACTCAACCTTAGCACTTGGTCCAAGTGCTCCACGTGTCCGATCCCATGATCGACACCCCAAGGTACCACCAACATATCAGCCCGTTACGCTAA